>NC_134356.1:120112527-120412527 GCF_048569485.1 Anomaloglossus baeobatrachus | reverse complement strand
ACTTGTCATGCCCTGCAGTGACCTGGGCTGACCCATTGATGTTAGCTCAGGTCACTGCACTGCTCTCCCAGCCAATGGGGAACATCCTGCTCTTCATTGACTGGGACAGTGTGGATCGTCATGGCAACCCCTTGGATTACACCAGACCTGGATTTGTTTTTCATTCTAATAAATTGGTTAAAGAGGGAATGTTTTGGGGAGTGTTTTTTCAAATAAAAATGTGTTTGTCGTCTATTTTTTTTTATTACTGACTGGGTTGGTGATGTCGGGTATCTGATAGACGCCTGACCTCACCAACCCCAGGGCTTGATGCCAGGTGACATTACACATCTGGTATTAACCCCATATATTACCCCGTTTGCCACCGCACCAGGGCGCGGGATGAGCTGGGGCGAAGCACCAGGATTGGCGCATCTAATGGATGCGCCACCTCTGGGGCGGCTGCGGCCTGCTATTTTTAGGCTGGGGAGAGTCCAATAACCATGGACCTCCCTAGTCTGAGAATATCAGGCCCCAGCTGTCTGCTTTACCTTGGCTGGTGATCCAATTTTGGGGGACCCCTACGTGTTTTTTTTTTTCAATTATTTATTTAATTTAAAATAACAGCGTGGGGTGCCCTCAGTTTTGGATTACCAGCCAAGGTGAGGTTGCCAGCTGTGGTCTGCAGGCTGCAGCCGTCTGCTTTACCCTAGCTGGCTACAAGACTAGGGGGAACCCTACGTCATTTTTTTTTTCATTTTTTTGGCTAAATACAAAGCTAAGTGCCCTTAGTGCCACCAAAGGGTGCTCCACTTTTTCTCCACTTTTTCCTCCACTTTTTCCTCCACTTTTTCCTCCACTTTTTCCTCCACTTTTTCCTCCACTTTTTCCTCCACTTTTTTCTCCACTTTTCTCTCCACTTTTTTCTCTCCACTTTTTCCTCCACTTTTTTCTCCACTTTTCTCTCCACTTTTTTCTCCACTTTTCTCTCCACTTTTTTCTCTCCACTTTTTTCTCTCCACTTTTTTCTCTCCACTTTTTTCTCTCCACTTTTTCGCTCCACTTTTTCTCTCCACTTTTTCTCTCCACTTTTTCTCCACTTTTTTTCTCCACCTTTTCTCCACCTTTTCTCCATTTTTTCTCTATTTCTCCACTTTTTCTCCACTTTTTCTCCATTTTTTTCTCCACTTTTTCTCCACTTTTTCTCCGTTCTTTTCCTATGGTCGGTCTACCCATTAGCTCTGCCATGCATACTGTTGCTCTACACCTACTGCACATGTTACTTTATGATTGACATCTCTTTCGTACCAGAGCTGTCTAAGTCTACTCTGACCCCATATTTGTCATTACTATATTGTCCTTGTACTGTATTATGACATTTGTATCATGTGTTTCATTTCTTGCTGTGTTGCAATTTTTTTGCTGCATCCCAATTGTACCTCTACATTGTTCGAGTTTATGTTATTGTTCTCTCACTCTTATGTGATACTGATTATTGTCATTTTTCATGATTACATGCAGATAAGTCCAATCTGACGAAGGCTCAGGCCGAAACGTCATTTGTAACTTGTTTTGGACAAAAACATATATGCTTATGAAAAAATTTTTTTTCTTAATACAGACCAATAAAGAGTGATTTTGCATTACTATCCGTTGTGACTTACTGACTTAGTCTGGGAGATTTAGAGTGCCGAGGTTACTCACTAATTTTATCTATTATTACCTCTGAGCACCTATATACCAGTGAGCAGAGCTTCCTCTACAGTAGTTCTCCTGATTAGGCATGCCTTACCTCATGAGCAGGGCATTGCAGCTTTGGTAGCAACCATTACGACATGGACTCTGCTGCTGTGGACCCGAGAAGAGTGAGTGCAGATTCATTGCACCCACACTCCTCACATGAAGGGTCTGCACTCCTAGAAAATGGGGGATACGTTCCCTGAGTGTCTCCTCCCCATATTCTAGACGGTCCAGAGTCGTCGTGGGACCCCTTTATTTTTTATCTTACAATAAATTGGTGAAAGAGGAAATGTTTTGGGGACTGTTTTTTCAAATAAATTTCTTTTGTCGATTTTTTTTTTTTTGTTAGTACTGACAGTTTATGATGTTGGGTATCTAATAGCCGCCATGACATCACAAACTGCTGGGCTTGATCTCAGGTGACTTTACAGCTAGTATCAACCCGATTTATTACCCCGTTTGCCACTGCACCAGGGCACGGGATGAGCTGGGGTGAAGCGCCAGGATTGGCGCATCTAGTGGATGCGCCACGTCTGGGGTGCCTGCGGCCTGCTATTTTTAGGCTGTGAAGGCCCAATAACTATGGACCTTCCCACCCTGAGAATACCAGACCACAGCTGTCCGCTTTACCTTGGCTGGTGATCCAATTTGGGGGGGACCCTACTTTTATTGTGTAATTATTAATATTTATAAAATAATTATAAAAAAGAGCCTGAGGGGACCTCCACATTGGATCCCCAACCACGGTAAAGCTGCCAGCTGTGGTTTTCAGGCTACAGCCGTCTGCTTTACCCTAGCTGGCTATCAAAAATGGGGGGACCCAACGTCATTTTTTTTTTTAACTATTTTTTAAATAGAAAAAATTAATGGGCTTCCCTGTATTTTGATTGCCAACCAAGGTAACGGCAGGCAGATGGGGGTGGCAACCCATAGCTGTCTGCTTTATCTGCGCTGAGAATCAAAAATACCGCGGAGCGCTACGTCATTTTTTTAAAGATTTATTTTTACAGCACTGTGATGTCCAGCAATCAAAATACAGGGAAGCCCATTTTATTTTTAGTTATTTAAATAAATAATTTAAAAAAATATATAAGGGCTCCCACTGCATTTTTTGTATTGCTAGCTAAGGGTAATCCAAGCAGCTACTGGCTGCTAACCCCCACTGCTTGGTGTTACCTTCACTGGCAATGGAAAATCCAGGGAAGCATTTTTTATTTTTTTTGCCAAAAAACTACAAAAAAAGGACGTGAGCTTCGCCATATTTTTGTATGCTAGCCAGGTGCTGGAAGAGTTGGATACAGCGCCAGAAGATGGCGCTTCTATGAAAATGCTTTTTTCTGAGGCGGCTGCAGACTGCAATTCGCAGCAGTGGGGCCCAGAAAGCTCAGGCCAACCTGTGCTGCGGATTCCAATCCCCAGCTGCCTAGTTGTACCTGGCTGGACACAAAAATGGGGCGAAGCCTACATCATTTGTTTTCTAATCATTTCATGAAATTCATGAAATAATAAAAAAAGGGCTTCCCTTTATTTTTGGTTCCCAGCCGGGTACAAATAGGCAACTGGGGGTTGGGGGCAGCCGTACCTGCCTGCTGTACCTGGCTAGCATACAAAAATATGGCGAAGCCCACATAATTTTTTCAGGGGGCAAAAAACTTCTGCATACAGTCCTGGATGGAGTATGCTGAGCCTTGTAGTTCTGCAGCTGCTGTTTGTCTGTATGGAGAAGAGCAGACAGCAGCTGCAGAACTACAAGGCTCAGCATACTCCATCCAGGACTGTATGCAGAATTTTTTTGCCCACCAAAAAAATGACATGGGCTTCGCCATATTTTTGTATGCTAGCCAGGTACAGCAGGCAGCCACGGGCTGCCTCCAACCCCCAGTTGCCTATTTGTACCCGGCTGGGAACCAAAAATATAGGGAAGCCCGTTTTTTTTTAATTATTTCACTTATTTCATGAAATAATTAAAAAACAAATGACGTGGGCTTCGCCCCATTTTTGTGTCCAGCCGAGTACAACTAGGCAGCTGGGGATTGGAATCCGCAGCACAGGTTAGCCCGAGGTTTCTGGGCGCCTCTGCTGCGGATTTCAGTCCGCAGCCGTCCCAGAAAATGGCGCTCTCATAGAAGCGCCATCATCTGGCGCTGTATCCAACTCTTCCAACAGCCCTGGAGCCGGGTGGCTTGTTGGGTAATCATGAGTTAATACTGGCTTTGTTTTACTAGCCAGTATTAAGCCAGAGATTCTTAATGTCAGGCACGTTTGACCCGGCCATTAAGAATCTCCAATAAAGGGTTAAAAAAAAACACCACACAGAGAAAAAATACTTTAATAGAAATAAATACACAGACACATTAGAGACTCCATCTTTATTACCCCCTGTCAGCCCTCCACGATCCTGCTCTTCTGTCTTCTTTCTTTCTAGTGTAGTAGTAGTGACGATTGTAGTAAGGATGAGGTTCACCAGCTCATCACTTGGGGCTGGGGAACCTCATCCTCACTACAATCGGGAAGCAGCGTGCAGCCTTAACTCCATGAGTGATCAGTGCTGGCTGTCAGCGGTAACAGCGGTAACGCTGACAGGCGCGTTACCATAGCAACGGTGCTCTCAGAGCTGCAGTTAGCGGTGACTTCACCGCTAACTGCGTTGCTATGGCAACGGTGATCTCCGTTAATGACCGGCTGTGTCAGCCGGTCCCTAACGGAACGGGGAGTCGACCGTGTGCTAGAGCATGTCGCCGGTACACGGCGATACACATATTTGCACCGTGTACCGGAGAGATGCACTCGCAGGTCCTACATGACACGTCATAGTCATGTGACCAGTCTGTAGCCAATGAGATAATAGCCACGTGACTGGTCACATGGCTATTGTGACGTCACGATAGGTCCTGCATCTCTGCTGGCAGTGCCGTCACCGGGAGGATTCAGCGATCATCGGATGGAATAGCAGCAGGAGACAGAGTGCAGAAGGGATCGCGAGGACCAGTAAGTGTTATGGCAATGATTATTAACTGTTTGTGTACATTTATAATGCATTTTTATGTGTTTGTGATTGCCTCCCATTGTAGCCTATAGGTTCGAGTTTGGTTCGTCGAACCGAACTCAAACGGGACCCCCTTTCGGCGAACCGACCTCGAGCCGAACCGCAACCGATTCGCTCATCTCTACCTACCACTACACCATCACAGAGAAGATGGAAACTGACTCTACATTAATTCACATAATCCTAGTGACTGCGCACACAAAATTGCCAAACAAAAGCAAAAGACTGTACCTGGTCTATCAATCCAATGGAAACTCATAAGCAACACAATCCATTGGACTAAGCAATTAAATGCAGCCATACAAAGTCCATGCGCCTTGCCTCAGAGTCAATCCCACAACTTCTCTCAGCCAAAGCAAACAGTCTACCACTACAACAACACAAAGAAGAGGGAAGCTGAGTCTACATTAATTCACATAATCCTACCAAATGCGCACACAACATGGCCAAACAAAAGCAAAAGACAGTACCTGGCCTATCAATCAAATGGAAACTCAAAGGCAACATAGTCCATTGGACTAGGCAATTACATGCAGCCATACAAAGTCCACGGGCCTTGCCTCAGAGTCAAACCAACAACCTCTCGTACCCCAAGCAAAGAGCGTACCACTACACCAACACAGAGAAGTGGGAAATTGACTCTACATTAATTCACATAATCCTAGTGACTGCGCACACAACATGGCCAAACAAAAGCAAAAGACAGTACCTGGCCTATCAATCCATGGGAAACTCATAGGTAACACAGTCCATTGGAGTAGGCAATTACATGCAGCCATACAAAGTCCATGGGCCTTGCCTCAGAGTCGAACCCACAACCTCTCGTAGCCCAAGCAAAGTGCCTACCACTACACCAAAACAGAGAAGTGGGAAACTGACTCTACATTAATTCACATAATCCTACCGACTGCGCACACAACATGGCCAAACAAAAGCAAAAGACAATACATAGCCTATCAATCCAATGGAAACTCATTGGCAACACAGTCCATTGGACTAGGCAATTACATGCAGCCATAGAAAGTCCCTGGGACTTGCATTAGAGTCCAACACACAACCTTTCGTAGCCCAAGCAAAGAGCCTACCACTACACCAACACAGAAAAGTGGGAAACTGACTCTACATTAATTCACATAATCCTAGTGACTGCGGACACAACATGGCCAAACAAAAGCAGAAGACAGTACCTCGCCTATCAATCCAAGGGAAACGCATAGGCAACACAGTCCATTAGACTAGGCAATTACATGCAGCCATACAAAGTCCATGGGCCTTGCCTCAAAGTCAAACCCATAACCTCTCGCGTCCCAAGCAAAGAGCCTACCACTGAACCAACAAAGTCCATGGGCATTGCCTTAGATTCAAACCCACAACCTCTCGCAGCCTGAGCAAAGAGCCTACCACTACACAAACACAGAGAAGTTGGAAGCTGACTCTACATTAATTCACATAATCCTAGTGACTGCGCATACAACATGGCCAAACAAAAGCAAAAGACAGTACCTGGCCTATCAATCAAATTGAAATTCAACGGCAACATAGTCCATTGGACTAGGCAATTACATGCAGCCATACAAAGTCCATGGGCTTTGTCTCAGAGTCAAACCAACAACCTCTCGTAGCCCAAGCAAAGAGTGTACCATTACACAAACACAGAGAAGTGGGAAACTGACTCTACATTAATTCACATAATCCTAGTGACTGCGCACACAACATGGCCAAACAAAAGCAAAAGACAGTACCTGGCCTATCAATCCAATGAAAACTCATGGGCAACACAGTCGATTGGACTAGGCAATTACAGGCCACCATACAAAGTCCATGGGCCTTGCCTCAGAGTTGAACCGACAACCTCTCGTAGCCCAAGCCAAGAGCCTACCACTACACCAAAACAGAGAAGTGGGAAACTGACTCTACAATAATTCACATAATCCTAGTGACTGCGAACACAACATGGCCAAACAA
Organism: Anomaloglossus baeobatrachus; assembly: GCF_048569485.1. NCBI lineage: Eukaryota > Metazoa > Chordata > Amphibia > Anura > Aromobatidae > Anomaloglossus > Anomaloglossus baeobatrachus. The sequence goes on along the minus strand of NC_134356.1, from coordinate 120,405,797 downwards.
AAGCAAAAGACAGTACCTGGTCTATCAATCCAATGGAAACTCATAGGCAACACAGTCCATTGGACTAGGCAATTACACGCAGCCATACAAAGTCCATGGGCCTTGCTTCGTAGTCAAACCCACAACCTCTCGCAGCGCAAGCAAAGAGTCTACCACTAAACCAACAAAGTCCATAGGCCTTGCTTTGGAGTCAAACCCACAACCTCTGGAAGAACAAGCAAAGAGCCTACCACTTCACCAACACCGAGAAGTGGGAAGCTGACTCTACAATAATTCACATAATCCTAGTGACTGCGAACACAACATGGCCAAACAAAAGCAAAAGACAGTGCCTGGCCTATCAATCCAATGGAAACTCATAGGCAACACAGTCCATTGGACTAGGCAATTACACGCAGCCATACAAAGTCCATGGGCCTTGCTTTGTAGTCAAACCCACAACCTCTCGCAGCGCAAGCAAAGAGTCTACCACTAAACCAACAAAGTCCATAGGCCTTGCTTTGGAATCAAACCCACAACCTCTGGAAGAACAAGCAAAGAGCCTACCACTTCACCAACACCGAGAAGTGGGAAGCTGACTCTACAATAATTCACATAATCCTAGTGACTGCGCACACAACATGGCCAAACAAAAGCAAATACAGTACCTGGCCTATCAATCCATTGGAATCTCATAGGCAACACAGTCCATTGGATAAGGAACTAACTCTACAATAATTCACATAATCCTAGTGACTGCACAAACAACATGGCCAAACAAAAGCAAAAGACAGTACCTGGCCTATCAATCCAATGGAAACTCATAGGCAACACAGTCCATTGGACTAGGCAATTACATGCAGCCATACAAAGTCCATGGGCCTTGCCTCTGAGTCGAACCCGCAACTTCTCGTAGCCCAAGCAAAAAAAGCATACCACTACACCAACACAGAGAAGCAGGAAACTGATTCTACATTAATTCACATAATCCTAGTGACTGCGCAAACAACAAGGCCAAACAAAAGCAAAGGACAATACCTGGCCTATCAATCCAATGGAAACTGATAGGCAACACAGTCCATCGGACTAGGCAATTACATGCAGCCATGCAAAGTCCATGGGCGTTGCCTCAGAGTCAAACCCACATCCTCTCGCAGCCCAAGCAAAGAGCCTACCACTACACCAACAAAGAGAAGTGGGAAACTGATTCTACATTAATTCACATAATACTAGTGACTGAGCACACAACATGGCCAAACAAAAGCAAAACACAGTACCTGCCCTATCAATCCAATGGAAACTCATAGGCAACACACTCCATTGGACTAGGCAATTACATGCAGCCATACAAAGTCCATGGACCTTGCCACAGAGTAAAACCCACAACCTCTCGCAGCCCAAGCAAAGAGCCTACCACTACACTGTCGCAGGCGGAGGAGGAGACGCCGCGCTCTCCCAACTGCTCGGGTCCGGCTGCCGCGGCCTGCTGCTGCTCGGTGGCTTGAGCGATGGGCCAGATCCCGGGGACTCTAGCGGCGCTCCTCGCCCGTGAGTGAAAAGGGGGTTTTGGGATTTGGGATAGTTTATTGTCCGTGACGCCACCCACGGTTGTGGTGATTTGTTGACACCACCGCTACTCTGTATGGGGATCCCGGGAGTAATGGTATGGAGCAGCTAGATGTTAGTCCTCCCCTCCGTGGGTAGGGGGTTGGTTGTCCCGGGGCCCAGTGATGAGGTGGGGGATGCAGGGCTTGGTGGGCGCAGGGACGCGGGGGCAGCGCTGTGCCTTACGGCACTGTGGTACTCACTCAGCCTGAGACGATGACACAGTTCTCGGTAAAACACACGGCTGGAAAGACGGTTCCCACGGACGGCTGCACTCGCTTTTCCCCAGTAGTTGACGGCGACGGTCCCTTTTCCTGCACCTAAGATGATGATGGTTGCGATGGGTTCCCACCGGTAACCCGCTCCCCGGCTTGGATATGGGCCGGAGGAGCCCTACTTTGCCAGCAGGCGCTGGCCCTGAGAAACTGGTGCCCTGGCGGTGGCGGTGTCTCTCCGTTATGGTTGGACTGTTGCCTTCAACCGGGACTTGGTTGTTGGGAGACCCGGAGGTCCCCTTCACTGACGGATTTGGCAAATTATGGCGACTCCTAGCCTTGCCGGGATCCGAAAGGCCCCTGCCCTGGTGCTGACTGTTCCTTGTATACTGCTCCAGACCGCCGGGTCACCACCCGTCCGCGGTCCTTCCAGCAACCTCCGAGCAGTCCCCCTGCAGACTATCACCGCCGTCTGCTGACCTTGCTGTCACTGTCCGGGGCACACACCCGGACCAACTTCAGGCTTTACAAAACTGTCACTACTCCTACTTTCCTCCTTTACCACTTCACTTCCTTCTACTTTCATTTCCCTGTTTACTCCTTCACCTCCTAAACTGATCTGCCTGGTTCTTCCCGCCTCCAGAGCTGTGAACTCCTCGGTGGGCGGAGCCAACCGCCTGGCCCACCCACTGGTGTGAACACCAGCTCCTGGAGGAAGGCAACAAGGATTTTTGGTTAGCCTTGGTGTTCCTAACTGGGGTGTGGGGTGTGGGGTGTGGTGGTATGATGACCTGTGACCCCTGGCTTGCCCAGGGCGTCACAACACCAACACGGGGAAGTGGGAAAATGCCTGTACATTAATTCACATAATCCTAGTGACTGCGCACACAACATGGCCAAACAAACGACAGCACCTGGCCTACCAATCCAATAGAAAATCATAGGTAACACAGTCCATTGGACTAGGCAATTACATGCAGCCATACAAAGTCCATGGGCCTTGTCTCAGAGTCGAAGCCACAACCTCTCGCAGCCCAAGCAAATAGCCTAAAACCACACCAACACAAAGAAGTGGAAAACTACCTCTACATTAATTCACATAATCCTAGTGACTGCGCAAACAACATGGCCAAACAAAACCAAAACACATAACCTGGCCTATCAATCCAATGGAAAAGCATAGGCAACACAGTTAGACTAGGAAATTACATGCAACCATACAAAGTTCATGGGCCTTGTCTCAGAGTCGAAGTCATAACCTCTTGCAGCCCAAGCAAAGAGCCTACCACTACACCAACACAGAGTAACGAGAAACTGACTTTACATTAATTCACATAATCCTAGTGACTGCGCACACAACATGGCCAAACAAAAGCAAAACACAGTACCCGGCTATCAATCCAATAGAAACTCATAGACAACACAGTTCATTGGACTAGGCAATTACATTCAACCACACAAAGTCCACGGGCCTTGCCTTAGAGTCGAATCCACAATCTCTCGCAGCCCAAGCAAAGAGCCTACCACTACACCAACACAGAGAATTGGGACACTTACTCTACATTAATTCATGTAATCCTAGTGACTTCGCACACAACATGGCCAAACAAAAGCAAAAGACTGTACCTGGCCTATCAATCCAATGGAAACTCAGAGGCAACACAGTCCATTGGACAAGGCAATTACATGCAGCCATACAAAGTTCATGGGCCTTGCCTCAAAGTCGAACCCACAACCGCTCGCAGCCCAAGCAAATAGCCTACAACCACACCAACAAAGGGAAGTGGAAAACTACCACTACATTAATTCACATAATCCTAGTGACTGCGCACACAACATGGCCAAACAAACGACAGCACCTGGCCTACCAATCCAATGGAAAATCATAGGTAACACAGTCCATTGGACTAGGCAATTACATGCAGCCATACAAAGTCCATGGGCCTTGTCTCAGAGTCGTAACCACAACCTCCCGCAGCCCAAGCAAATAGCCTACAACCACACCAACACAGAGAAGTGGAAAACTACCGCTACATTAATTCACATAATCCTAGTGACTGCGCACACAGCATGGTCAAACAAAAGCAAAAGACAGTTCCTGGCTTATCAATCCAATGGAAACTGATAGGCAACACAGTCCATCGGACTAGGCAATTACATGCAGCCATGCAAAGTCCATGGGCGTTGCCTCAGAGTCAAACCCACAAACTCTCGCAGCCCAAGCAAAGAGCCTACCACTACACCAACACAGGCAAGTGGGAAAATGCCTGTACATTAATTCACATAATCCTAGTGACTGCGCACACAACATTGCCAAACAAAAGCAAAACACAGTATCTGGCCTATCAATCCAATGAAAACTCATAGGTAACACAGTCCATTGGACTAGGCAATTACATGCAGCCATACAAAGTCCATGGGCCTTGCCTCAGACTCGAACCCACAACCTCTCGTAGCCGAAGCCAAAAGTCTACCACTACACCAACACAGAGAAGTGGGAAACTGACTGTACAATAATTCACATAATCCTAGTGACTGCGCAAACAACAAGGCCAAAAAAAAGCAAAGGCAATACCTGGCCTATCAATGGAAACTCATAGGCAACACAGTCCATTGGACTAGCTAATTTCATGCAGCCATACAAAGTCCATGGGCTTTGCTTCAGTGTTGAACCCACAACCTGTCATATCCTAAGCAAAGAGCCTACCACTACACCAACACAGAGAAGGGGCAAATTGGCTCTACAATAATTCACATAATCCTAGTGACTGCGCACACAACATGGCCAAACAAAAGCAAAACACAGTACCTGGCCTATCAATCCATTGGAAAATCATAGGTAACACAGTCCATTGGACTAGGCAATTACATGCAGCCATACAAAGTTCCTGGGCGTTGCCTCAGAGTCGAACCCACAACCTCTCGTAGCCCAAGGAAAGAGCCTACCACTACACCAAAACAGAGAAGTGGGAAACTGACTCTACATTAATTCACATAATCCTACCGACTGCGCACACAACATGGCTAAACAAAAGCAAAAGACAGTACCTGGCCTATCAATCCAATGGAAACTCATAGGCAACACAGTCCATTGGACTAGGCATTTACATGCAGCCATACAAAGTCCATGGACCTTGCCTCAGAGTCAAACCAAAAACCTCTCGCAGCGCAAGCAAAGAGCCTATCACTACACCAACACAGAGAAGTTGTAATCTACCTCTACATTAATTCACATAATACTAGTGACTGCGCAGACAACATGGCTAAACAAAAGCAAAAGACAGTACCTTGCCTATTATTATTATTATTATTATTATTATTGTTTATTTATAGAGCACCATTGATTCCATGGTGCTGTACATGAGGGGGTTACATACAGAATACATGTACACGTTACAATAGACAGACTAGCACAGGGGGAAGAGGGCCCTGCCCTTGCGGGCTTACATCCTAAAGGATTTTGGGGAGGAGACAGTAGGTGGGGGTGTAGGTGGGGCGGCAGCTCCGCACGGTGGTGGGGCGGCAGCTCCGCACGGTGGTGGGGCGGCAGCTCCGCACGGTGGTGGGGCGGCAGCTCCGCACGGTGGTGGGGCGGCAGCTCCGCACGGTGGTGGGGCGGCAGCTCCGCACGGTGGTGGGGCGGCAGCTCCGCACGGTGGTGGGGCGGCAGCTCCGCACGGTGGTGGGGCGGCAGCTCCGCACGGTGGTGGGGCGGCAGCTCCGCACGGTGGTGGGGCAGTGAGGTCATTGAAGGTTATAGGCATTTCTGAACAGATGAGTCTTTAGGTTCCGTTTGAAGCTTGCGAGTGTAGTAGATAGTCTGACGTGTTGAGGCAGTGAGTTCCAGGAGACTGGGGATGCTCGGGAGAAGTCTTGGAGTCGGTTGCATGAGGAGCGAATGAGAGAGGAGGATAGAAGGAGATCTTGGGAGGACCGGAGGTTACGTTTTGGAGTGTAGCGAGAGATTAGTTCAGAGATATATGGAGGAGACAGATTATGGATAGCTTTGTAGGTCAGTGTTAGTAATTTGAATTGGATACGGTGGAAGATTGGGAGCCAGTGGAGGGACTTGCAGAGAGGAGACGCGGGGTGGTATTGAGGAGAGAGGTGGATCAGTCGGGCAGCAGAGTTAAGGATGGACTGGAGAGGGGCAAGTGTGTTAGCAGGGAGACCACAGAGGAGGATGTTGCAGTAGTCGATGCGGGAGATTATGAGGGCGTGCACTAGAATTTTTGTAGATTGGGGATTGAGAAAAGGGCGGATTCTGGAGATATTTTTGAGTTGAAAACGGCAGGAGGTGGTGAGGGATTGGATGTGCGGTATGAAGGACAGGGCAGAGTCAAAGGTCACTCCGAGGCACCGAACTTTGGGTGCTGGGGAGAGCGTGATGTTATTAATTGTAATGGATAGATCAGGTGGAGAGTGCAGGGGAGATGGAGGAAAGATGATCAGTTCAGTTTTGGCCATATTGAGCTTTAGGAAGCGAGAGGAAAAGAAGGAAGATATAGCAGATAGGCACTCTGGGATTCTGGACAGCAGAGATGTGACATCTGGACCAGAGAGGTAGATCTGAGTGTCATCAGCATATAGGTGGTACTGGAAGCCATGGGACTTTATGAGTTGTCCCAGGCCAAATGTATAGATAGAAAAAAGTAAGGGTCCCAGGACAGAGCCTTGAGGGACACCAACAGAGAGAGAACGGGATGAAGAGGTTGTGTGGGAATGGGAGACACTAAAAGTGCGGTTGGAGAGGTATGAAGAGATCCAAGAGAGAGCGAGGTCTCTGACACCAAGGGAAGAGAGGATCTGTAGTAGCAGGGAGTGGTCAACAGTGTCAAAGGCTGAGGATAGGTCTAGAAGTAGGAGTACAGAGAAGTGGTTGTTAGCTTTGGCGGTAAGTAAGTCATTTGTGATTTTAGTCAGGGCAGTTTCAGTGGAATGATGTGGACGGAAGCCGGACTGTAGGTTGTCAAAGAGAGAGTTAGAGGAGAGGTGGGAGGAAAGTTCAGCATGGACGTGCTGTTCCAAGAGTTTTGAGGCAAGTGGGAGTAGCGATATGGGTCGATAGCTGGTAGTAGAGGTTGGGTCGAGGGAAGGTTTCTTTAGGATAGGTGTGACTGTTGCATGCTTAAAGGCAGAAGGGAAGGTACCAGTTGTTAGAGATAGGTTGAAGAGATGGGATAAGGCGGGAATAAGGATAGTGGTGAGGTTGGGGAGGAGGTGGGATGGGATGGGGTCAAGTGCGCATGTAGTGAGGTGCGCTTTTGAGAGAAGATGTGCAAGCTCTCCTTCGGTGATAGTGGGGAGGAAGTTTATGGGGGAGGGGCAGTGGTCTGTTATATAAAGGGGTTGTGGTGGTTCAGCAGAAAAGACTTGTCTGGTTTGGTCGATCTTTTCTTTGAAATATGTGGCAAATTCTTCTGCGGAGATGAGGGAGGTTGGAGGGGGCAGCGGTGGGCGAAGGAGGGAGGTAAAAGTGTTAAATAGCTGTTTGGGGTTGTGTGTTAAAGAGGATATGAGGTTTTTGAAGTAATTCTGTTTAGCCGAGGTAAGGGCCAAGCGAAATGTGTGAATTGCATTTTTGAATGTGGTGAAGTCTTCCTGGGAGTGCGTTTTCTTCCAGCGCCGCTCTGCGGCTCTAGACACTTGCCGTAGTTTTTTAGTGAGGCTGTTGTGCCAGGGTTGTCTATTGATTCGTCTTGCTCTGCCGTTCACAAGAGGAGCGACTGAATCAATAGCTGATGTGAGAGTGGCGTTGTAGAAAATGGTGGTACTGTTTGTGTCGTGGAGTGAAGATATGGAGGACAGCGGTAGGATAGAGTCAGAAAGGGTGTGTATGTTGATGTGTGCAAGGTTTCTGCGGGGGTGTGATATGTGCTGGACAGGGGGGGCAGGTGAGGAGGACAGGGCTGAAAAGGTCAGCAGATGGTGGTCAGATAAGGGGAGAGGGGAGGTAGTGAGGTTAGATAGAGAGCAGAGACGGGTGAAGATAAGGTCTAGTGTGTGGCCATCTTTGTGGGTGGCAGAGGCGGACAACTGAGTTAGACCAAAAGATGAGGCGAGGGAGAGGAGTTTGGAGGCCGCTGACTGGCGGGTGTCAGTGGGGATGTTGAAGTCACCCATGATGATAGTGGGGATGTCAGCAGAGAGAAAGTGTAGAAGCCAGGCGGAGAACTGGTCGATAAAGGCAGTGGTTGGGCCCGGGGGTCTGTATATGACGGCCACTTGGAGGTTGGAGGGAGAGTAGATGCGGACAGAGTGCACTTCAAAGGAAGGCAGGACAAGGGAGGGTAGAGGTGGCATTGGGGTGAAGCTGCAGTTGTTAGAAAGGAGGAGGCCCACTCCTCCACCCTGTCTATTGCCAGGGCGAGGGGTGTGGGTGAAGTGGAGGCCGCCGTAGCACAGCGCAGCAGGGGAGGCAGTGTTGGATGGTGTCAGCCATGTTTCGGTGAGGGCCAGAAAGGATAGATTGCTAGAGATAAAGAGGTCGTGAATGAAGTGCAGTTTATTACAGATGGAACGGGCATTCCAGAGCGCTCCAGAGAGAGGGGGCTGCGGAGTGGCAGAGAGGGGAATGGATTTTATGTTGGAGAGGTTGCGGTAGTTACTATTAGATGGGGGGCGGTAGGGGGGTGATAAAGAGGAGTGTCCCATCTGTGGGGGTCCAGGATTGGGAGATATGTCGCCAGCAGCGAGGAGAAGTAGAGAAAGGGAGAGCAGGTGGGAGAAGGAGAGTGGACGGCCTGGTCTGCGCGATACTAGAAGCGATCTGAGGTTTAGGAGCAGGTCAGCAGATGAGGACAGGTGGGGAGGTAAGAGGGAAGGGGAGATGAATATTTGTTTGGAGAGTGCTGGGGTTTGGGGATAGCGAAGGAGAGTGAGGAGGAGTGGAGCAAAGACTGTGAGGGCGTAAGTGAACATGGTGTGAATTGGGTTTTCAAGTGGGAATAAGGGGGAAGGAGCAAAATGCAAGTGAAAGACACACAGTTAAAGAAGTAGAGTTCACCTTCTGGTCACTTCTGGGACATTTCTGGTATATTTCTGAGCACTTATGAAGCACTTGTAGAAGTACACAGACCAAGGTGCACAGACCTAATGGCCTAAATTTATACCAGTCTCATTACACAAGATGAACAGCAGGTGAGCAAGAGAAAAGGAAGCAGATCAAAGAGTTACACCATGTATGGAAACAACTCACAGGAGAGAAGACAACACATAACTAATTACACAGCAGAGATAGGTCAGTTTAACATACCAATATCAGAAACAGCTTTAAGTGTGAAGACAGAGCATGAGAATAGATTAGGATCTGTGCAGGAAATTCAGAGGGTCAATTCAAATGAACATGCCTATCAATCCAATGGAAGCTCATAGGCAACACAGTCCATTGGACTAGGCATTTACATGCAGCCATACAAAGTCCATGGGCCTTGCCTCAGAGTCAAACCCGCAACCTCTCATAGCCCAAACAGAAAACCTACCACTACACCAACACAGAGAAATGGGAAACTGATTCTACAATAATTCACATAATCCTAGTGACTGCGCACACAACATAGCCAAACAAAAGCAAAAGACGGTACCTGGCCTATCAATCCAATGGAAACTCATAGGCAACACAGTCCATTGGACTAGGCACTTATATGCAGCCATGTAAAGTCCAAGTGCCTTGCCTCAGAGTCAAATCCACAACCTCTCGCAGCCCAAGCAAAGAGCCTACCACTACACCAACACAAAGAAGTGGGAAACTGATTCTACATTAATTCACATAATCCTAGTGACTGCGCACACAACATGGCCAAACAAAAGCAAAAGACGGTACCTGGCCTATCAAGCCAATGGAAACTCATAGGTAACACAGTCAATTGGACTAAGCAATTACATGCAGCCATACAAAGTCCATGGGCCTTGCCTCAGAGTCGACCCCACAAACTCTCAAAGCGCAAGCAAAGAGCCTTCCATTAAACCAACAAAGTCCATGGGCCTTGCCTCAGAGTCAAACCCACAACCTCTTGTAGCCCAAGCAAAGAGCCTACCACTACACCAACACAGAGAAGTGGGAAGTAAGCTCTACATTAATTCACAAAATCCTAGTGACTGCGCACACATTGTGGCCAAACAAAAGCAAAAGACAGTACCTGGCCTATCAATCCAATGGAAACTCATAAGCAACACAGTCCATTGGACTAGGCAATTACATGCAACCATACAAAGTCCATGGGCCTTGCCTCAGAATCAACTCACAACCTCTCGTAGCCCAAGCAAAGCGCCTACCACTACACCAACACAGAGAAGTGAGAAACTGACTTTACAATAATTCACATAATCCTAGTGACTGCGCACCCAACATGGCCAAACAAAAGCAAAAGACAGTGCACGGCCTATCAATCCAATAGAAACTCATAGACAACACAATCCATTGGACAAGGCATTTACATGCAGCCATACAAAGTCCATGGGCCTTTCCTCACAGTCGAACCCACAACCTCTCGTAGCCCAAGCAAAGGGCCTACCACTACACCACCACAGAGAAGTGGGAAATTGACTCTACATTAATTTACATAATCCTAGTGACTGCGCACACAACATGGCCAAACAAAAGACAGCACCTGGCCTACCAATCTAATGGAAAATCATAGGTAACACAGTCCATTGGACCAAGCAATTACTTGCAGCCATACAAAGTCCATGGGCCTTGTCTCAGAGTCGAAGCCACAACCTCTTGCAACCCAAGCAAATAGCCTACAACCACACCAACACAGAGAAGTGGAAAACTACCTCTACATTAATTCACATAATCCTAGTGACTGCGCAAACAACATGGCGAAACAAAAGCAAAAGACAGTACCTGGCCTATCAATCCAATGGAAACTCATAGGCAACACAATCCATTGGACTAGGCAATTACATGAAGCCATACAAAGTCCATGGGCCTTGTCTCAGAGTCGAAGCCATAACCTCTTGTAGCCCAAGAAAAGAACCTACCACTACACCAACACAGAGAAGTGGGAAACTGACGCTACATTAATTCACATAATTCTAGTGCCTGCGCACACAACATGGCCAAACAAAAGCAAAAGACAGTACCTGACCTATTAATCCAATGGTAACTCATAGACAACACAGTCCATTGGGCTTGGCAATTGCATGCAGCCATACAAAGTCCATGGGCGTTGCTTCAGAGTCAAACGCACAATCTCTCGCAGCCCAAGCAGAGAGCCTACCACTACACCAACACAGAGAAGTGGGAAGCTGACTTTACATTAATTCACATAATCCTAGTGACTGCGCACCCAACAAGGCCAAACGAAAGCAAAAGACAGTACCTGGCCTATCAATCCAATGGAAACTCATAGGCAACACAATCCATTGGACTAGGCAATTACATGGAGCCATACAAAGTCCATGGGCCTTGCCTCAGAGTCAAACCCACAACCTCTCGCAGCCCAAGCAAAGGGCCTACCACTACACCAACACAGAGAAGTATTGTATGGCTGCATGTAATTGCCTAGTCCAATGGACTGTGTTGCCTATGAGTTTCCATTGGATTGATAGGCCAGGTACTGTATTTTGCTTTTGTTTGGCCATGTTGTGTGCACAGTCATTAGGATTATGTGAATTAATGTAAAGTCAGTTTCCCATTTCTCTGTGTTGGTGTAGTGGTAGGCTCTTTGCTTGATCTGCGAGAGGTTGTGGGTTTGACTCTGAGGCAAGGCCCATGGACTTTGTATGGCTGCATGTAATTGCCTAGCCAAATGGACTGTGTTACCTATGAGTTTCTATTGGATTGATAGGCCAGGTACTGTCTTTTGCTTTTATTTGGCCATGTTGTTTGCGCAGTCACTAGGATTATGTGAATTATTGTAGAGTCAGTTTCCCACTTCTCTGTGTTGGTGTAGTGGTAGGCTCTTTGCTTGGGTTACGAGAGGTTGTGGGTTCGACTCTGAGAGAAGGCCCATGGACTTTGTATGGCTGCATGTAATTGCCTAGTCCAATGGACTGTGTTGCCTATGAGTTTCCATTGGATTGATAGGCCATGTAATGTGTTTTGCTTTTGTTTGGCCATGTTGTGTGCGCAGTCACTAGGATTATGTGAATTAACCCCTTCACGACCGCGGGCAGTAAAATTACGTCCTATTTTAACGTGACTTAACGACCAGGGACGTAATTTTACTGCTTAAACTTCATTTGATTGCCGTGGCCATAGCAACGGCTTTCAAATGATGTCCCCTGCTGTTTCTTACAGCAGGGGACCTTTGCTTCACCCCAGGGGGGGCGGCATCGCCACCCCCTATCGACGATCGATGTGATTGGCTGTTCAAATCTGAACCCCCAACCACATCGTTCGCACTAATTTCGGCAAAGATAATGCCCGAATTAATGCGATACTGTGAGATCCAGCTATGAGATGCCGCAGCTGCTGCAGCATATCATAGGTGGACCTCAAACATGTCGCCCCCAGCCCCTGCAGCACTGATTGGAGCGATCGTGCTATGACGCGCAATCGCTCCAGTCAGTGTGCAGTGGGGCAGTCTGATCTGCCGGTGGCCGCCTCCCCAGGCCTGTGCTGGCCTGCGAGCCCTCCCCCAACATGTCTGCAGCGTGCAGTAGGTGGTACTTGTGGTACCACGCCACCGCTGCTGCTGCCGCCGCCGTAGCTGAGGTCACTGCTCCTGCTGCACGTGAGTACTGTGCTCACCTTGCAGCCCGTGCGGACTCCCGTGGTGCCCCTGCGCGCTCCCGTGTTAGCCCCTGCCCGTGCCCCCCTGCGATCTGCCCCCCCCCGACATCCTGGTCTGCTCCCCCCCGCGATCTGACTGCCTCCCCCATTATCTCTATTCTGCTTCTGCAGCTCCCTCTCCGGTCTCCCCCTCTGCTCTCCCCCTTCCCTCCTGTTTCCCCCCCTCTGCTCTCCCCCAACGTCCTCTTACCTGTCTTCACCGGCCCGATCACATCTGCCTCCATCGCTGGGTCCTTCCTTGGCATTCTGCTGATCTGCCTGCTGCTCCTGTAAAGCTGTCCATCTCTCTGCCATCTGTTCCTCCTGCAGCTCTTCTGGTCAGTGATCCTCTGGGTACTGTGAGTATAACTTTTTTTTTTTTTTCTGTATCCCCTGTCCATTTTTACACCTCATCCTTCCGTGCGTCTCGCTGAGCGCTGATCAGGGATGCAGATAACGTATCTGCATCCCTGCTCAATTTTTGGCGGGACTTTTTTTTCCGCATCCCCGACGCTTTTTGTATCGCATCTGTCCGTGCGTCCCGCCAAGCGCTGATCAGGGATGCAGATAACGTATCTGCATCCCTGCTCAATTTTTGGCGGGACTTTTTTTTCCGTATCCCCGACGCTTTTTGTATCGCATCCGTCCGTGCGTCCCGCCAAGCGCTGATGAGGGATGCAGATAACGTATCTGCATCCCTGCTTAATTTATGGCGTGACTTTTTTCCATATCTGTGACGCTTTTTGTATCGCATCCGTCCGTGCATCCCGCCAAGCCCTGATCAGGGATGCAGATAACGTATCTGCATCCCTGCTCAATTTTTGGCGGGACTTTTTTTTCCGTATCCCCGACGCTTTTTGTATCGCATCCGTCCGTGCGTCCCGCCAAGCGCTGATCAGGGATGCAGATAACGTATCTGCATCCCTGCTCAATTTTTGGCGGGACTTTTTTTTCCGTATCCCCGACGCTTTTTCTATCGCATCCGTCCGTGCATCCCGCCGAGCGCTAATCAGGGATGCACATAACGGATCGGCATCCCTGCTCAATTTTTGCCGTGACTTTTTTCCGTATCTGTGACTCTTTTTCTATCGCATCCGTCCGTGCATCCCGCCAAGCGCTGATCAGGGATGCAGATAACATATCTGCATCCCTGCTCAATTTTTGGCGGGACTTTTTTTTCCGTATTCCCGACGCTTTTTGTATCGCATCCGTCCGTGCGTCCCGCCAAGCGCTGATCAGGGATGCAGATAACGTATCTGCATCCCTGCTCAATTTTTGGCGTGACTTTTTTCCGTATCCGCAACGCTTTTTGTATCCCATCCGTCCGTGCGTCCCGCCGAGCGCTAATCAGGGATCCACATAACGGATCGGCATCCCTGCTCAATTTTTGGCGTGACTTTTTTCCGGATCTGCGATGCTTTTTGTATCGCATCCGTCCGTGCATCCCGCCAAGCGCTGATCAGGGATGCACATAACGTATCTGCATCCATGGTCAATTTTTGGCGTGACTTTTTTTTTTACGTATCCCCGACGCTTTTTGTATCGCATCCGACCGTGCGTCCTGCAGCGGCTGATCAGTGCACCACGTCTGTGCGTTTGAAAAGTCAAATGGCGCTCCTTCTCTTCTGAGCCCCGCCATTTGCCCAAACAATTACTTTCTACCACATGTGAGGTATCTACGTACTCAGGAAAAATTTCTCAATACGTTTTATGGTGCATTTTTTCCTGATAGCCTTGTGAAAAAAAAGCTACCTAGTTGAAGCAACCATTTTGTGGTAAAAAAAAAATTTTTTCTTTTCACGGCTCAACGTTATAAACTTCTGTGAAGCCCCCAGGTGTTCAAAGTGCTCACCAAACATCTAGAAAAATTATTTGAGGGCTCTAGTTTCCAAAATAGGGTCACTTGTGGGGGAGCTCCATTGTTTAGGCACCTCAGGGGGTCTTCAAACCCAACATGGCGTCCGCTAATGAGTGCAGCTAATTTTGCACTCAAAAATTCAAATGGCGCTCCTTGCCTTCCGAGCACTGCCGTGTGTCCAAACATTTGATTTTCACCACATATGAGGTATCTGCGTACTCAGGAGAAAATGCACAATACATTTTATGGTGCACTTTTTCCTGTTACCCTTGTGAAATAAAAAGCTACCTAGTTGAAGCAACCGTTTTGTGGTAAAAAAAAAATGTTTTCTTTTCACGGCTCAACGTTATAAACTTCTGTGAAGCCCCCAGGTGTTCAAAGTGCTCACCAAACATCTAGAAAAATTATTTGAGGGCTCTAGTTTCCAAAATGGGGTCACTTGTGGGGGAGCTCCATTGTTTAGGCACCTCAGGGGGTCTTCAAACCCGACATAGTGTCCGCTAATGAGTGCAGCTAATTTTGCGTTCAAAAATTCAAATGGCGCTCCTTCCCTTCTGAGCTCCGCTGTGCGCCCAAACAATTGATTTTTACCACATATGGGGTATCAGTGTACTCAAGAGAACATGCACAATAAATTGTATTGTGCACTCTCTCTTTTCTCCCTTGAAAAATATGAAAATTTTATGGCTAAAGTAACATTTTTGTGTTAAAAAGTAAAATTTTCATTTTTTGCTTCCACATTGCTTTGGTTCCTGTGAAGCACCTAAAGGGTTAATAAACTTATTGGATGTGGTTTTGAGCAGTGTGAGGGGTGCAGTTTTTAGAATGGGGTTACTTTTGGGTATTTTCTGTCACCTAGGTCTCTAAAAGTCACTTCAAATGTGATGTGGTCCCTAAAAAAATTATTTTGTAAATTTTGTTGGAAAAATGAGAAATTGCTGATGACCTTTGACCCGTTCTAACTTCCTAACGAAAAAAAAAAATGTTTCGAAAATTGCGCTGATGTTAAGTAGACAAGTGGGAAATGTTATTTAGTAACTATTTTGTGTGACATATCTCTCAGATTTATGGGCATAAATTTTCAAAGTTTGAAAATTGCGAAATTTTCAAAATTTTCGCAAAATTTCCTACATTTTCACAAATAAACGCAAAAAATATCGGCCTAAATTTACCACTGACATGAAGTACAATATGTCACGAAAAAACAATCTCAGAATCGCCAGGATCCGTTGAAGCGTTCCAGAGTTATAACCTGTCAAAGTAACACTGGTCAGAATTGCAAAAAATGGCCCGGTCATTAGGGTGTTTTAGTGGCCGGGGGTGAAGGGGTTGTTTCCAACTTCTCTGTGTTGGTGTAGTGGTATGCTCTTTGCTTGGGCTGCGAGAGGTTAAATTCTGGTTTAGCTTTGATGTACCTAACCGGGGTGTAGGGTGTGGTGATGTCATTACCTGTGACCCCTGGCTTGTCCAGGGCATCACATTCCCCTTAGCAAATTGCAGACCGTCCGCGGGCTGCCCGTCCAACACCGGTTTTATTTTTCTGTAGAAAGATAAGAAAAACGGTAACACATACAATTATACTAACTTCATCCCACAGCGGGAGGCACTTTTCTTAGAACGTTGCAAACGGTTAACAGTTTCAGCTTCCGCTCTCTCCCACCCAAGCAACCTGGCCCTGATGCTGCCCCTAAGAAAACAGGCAGCACCCCTTGACCCCAGTCCTGCACCAAGTTACCCGAGCGGGATCTGTCCTTTCCAGGGAGCCCCTGGAGCCCCCAGAGGGTAGCCACCGGTTCAGGTGGTGGCTGGGCCCCAGCCTGCTCCACTGCGGGCCCTCCCTCAAATCTGCCTCTCTGGAGGCGGCAACAGTGGAAGCTGCAACAACAACATTATTTACATTCCACAAGTTCCACAAGTGGCCATCTTTTGCTTTTGTTTGGCCATGTTGTGTGCGCAGTCACTAGGATTATGTGAATTAATGTAGAGTCAGTTTCCCACTTCTCTGAGTTGGTGTAGTGGTAGGCTCTTTGCTTCGGCTACGAGAGGTTGTGGGTTTGACTCTGAGGCAATGCCCATGAAATTTGAATGGCTGCATATAATTGCTTAGTCCAATGGACTGTGTTGCCTATGAGATTCCAATGGATTGATAGGCCAGGTACTGTATTTGCTTTTGTTTGGCCATGTTGTGGGCGCAGTCACTAGGATTATGTGAATTAATGTAAAGTCAGTTACCTACTTCTCTTTGTTGGTGTAGTGGTAGGCTCTTTGCTTGGGCTGCGAGCAGTTGTAGGTTCGACTCTGAGGCAAGGCCCATGGACTTTGTATGGCAGCATGTAATTGCCTAGTCAAATTGACTGTGTTAACTATGAGCTTCTATGGTATTGATGGGCCAGGTACTTCATTTTGCTTTTGTTTGGCCATGTTGTGTGCGCAGTCACTAGGATTATGTGAGTTAATGTAGAATCAGTTTACTACTTCTCTGTGTTGGTGTAGTGGTAGGCTCTTTGGTTGGGATATGAGAGGTTTTAGGTTTGACTATGAGGCAAGGCCCAAGGACTTTGTATGGCTGCATGTAATTGCCCAGTCCAATGGACTGTATTTCTGATGAGTTTACATTCGATTGATAGGCCAGGTACTGTCTTTTGCTAGCGCAGCTCCTATCTCCGATACTGCTGTGTACGCTCAATATACTGTGCTGTACAGAATAGGAATAGAAGTTTCTATCAGTACTTTTAAGGGCTCATACCGGCAGGGTCAGAGCCATAGGTGACAGAGTTTAAAATAGAGTTTAACAGCTACACAAGATGACAGCGTCTGTGTAGCTAAGGTCAGGGATTTCCTCGCTGCATTTCCCCATTAGGAGGGATAGAAAGGCAGGCTTCATTTCCTCTACCCAGACCCACAACCCTGCCACTGTACCCTCCTGCCCTTTGCACACTCAAGCTCATTGTTACTAAGCCATTATACTAGCAAACACTGAGTGAACTTAGTGGCATCCTAAACGTGGTTGTTGGACTTCTGTATTGTCCGACTAGTGCAAAGATATTTGCAGCACGTCTGCCTGCATTGCACAATCAAACTCATTATTACTAAGCCATTATACTAGCAAACACTGAGTGAACTTAGTGGCATCCTAAAAGTGGCTGTTGGACTTCTGTATTGTCCCACTAGTGCAAAGATATTTGCAGCACTACACCAACACAAAGAAGTGGGATACTGATTCTACATTAATTCACATAATCCTAGTGACTGCGCACACAACATGGCCAAACAAAAGCAAAACACAGTACCTGGCCTATCAATCCAATGGAAACTCAAAGGTAACACAAACAATTGGACTAGGCAATTACATGCAGCCATACAAAGTCCATGGGCCTTGCCTCAGAATCGAACCCATAACCTCTCGCAGCCCAAGAAAAGAGCCTACCACTTCACCAACACAAAGAAGTGGGAAACTGACATTACATTAATTCACATAATCCTAGTGACTGCGCACACAAAATGTCTAAACAAAAGCAAAAGACATTATCTGGCCTATCAATCCAATGGAAACTCATAGATAACACAGCTCATTGGACTAGGCAATTACATGCAGCCATATTGGCCATGGGCCTTGCCTCTGAGTCAAACCCACGTCCTCTCGCAGCCCAAGCAAAGAGCCTACCACTACACCAACATCAAGAAGTGACAAACTGATTCTACATTAATTCTCATAATCCTAGTGACTGCGCACACAACATGGCCAAACAAAAGCAAAAGAAAGTACCTGGCCTATCAATCCAATGGAAACTCATAGGTAACACAGTTAATTGGACGAGGCAATTATATGGAGCCATACAAAGTCCATGGGCCTTGCCTCAGAGTCAAACCCACAACCTCTCACAGCCCAGGTAAAGAGCCTACCACTACACCAACACAGAGAAGTAAGAAACTGATTCTACATTAATTCACATAATCCTATCGACTGCCCACACAACATGGCCAAACAAAAGCAAAAGACAATACCTGCCCTATCAATCCAATGGAAACTCATAAGCAACACAGTCCATTGGACTAGGCAATTACATGCAGACATACAAAGTCCATGGGCCTTGCATTAGAGTCAAACCCACAACCTTTCGCAGCCCAAGCAAAAAGCCTACCACTACACCACCACAGAGACTTGGGAAACTGATTTTACATTAATTCACATAATCCTATTGACTGTGTCGCGGGCGGAGGTGGGGATGCCGAGCTCTCCCACCGCTCGGGTCCGGCTGCCGCTGCTGCCACGGCCTGCTGCTGCTCGGTGGCTCGAGCGATGGGCCGGATCCCGGGGACTCTAGCGGCACTCCTCGCCCTTGAGTGAAAGGGATTTGGTTGTGGGGATTGTTTATTGTCCGTGACGCCACCCACGGTTGTGGTGATTAGGTGGACACAACCGCTGCTCTGGCTGGGGATCCCGGGAGTGGTGATACGGAGCAGCCAGTTGTTGATTTGCCCCTCCGTGGGTAGGGGATTGGTGGTCCCGGGGCCCAGTGATGGGGTTGGGATGGTGGACAGGCGGGTTATGGGGCCTGTGGAGGTGCAGGGGCGCAGGGGCAGCGCTGTGCCACACGGCACGGAGGTACTCACTCAGCCAGTAAACACGACACAGTTCTCGGTAAACAAACGGCTGGTTGGACGGGTCCCTCGGTCGGTTGCGGTGCTGGTGTTCCCTGCAGTTGACGGTGACGATCTCTTCCCTGCACCTATGTGTAGTATGTTGGTAGCGATGGATTCCCACCGGTAACCCGCTCCCAAGCTTGGATATGAGCCGGGGGAGCCCCTCTCTTGCCCGCATGCGCTGGCCCTGGGAAACTGGTGCCCTGGCGGTGGCGGTGTCTCCCCTTCACAGTCGGACTGTTGCCTTCAATCGGGACTTGGTTGTTGGGAGACAGTCGCCCCCTTCACTGACGGATTT
This sequence comes from Anomaloglossus baeobatrachus, assembly GCF_048569485.1. Lineage (NCBI taxonomy): Eukaryota > Metazoa > Chordata > Amphibia > Anura > Aromobatidae > Anomaloglossus > Anomaloglossus baeobatrachus. Next base: position 120,386,478 of record NC_134356.1, on the reverse strand, counting down.
GGCAAATTATGGCGACTCCTAGCCTTGCCAGGATCCGAAAGGCCCCTGCCCTGGTGCTGACTAATCTTCGTATACCGCTCCGGTACCGCCGGGCCACCACCCGTCCACGGTCCTTTCAGCAACCTCCAATCAGTCTCGCCTGCAGACGGTCACCGCCGTCTGCCAACCTTGCTGTCTCAGTCCGGGGCACACACCCGGACTAACTTCAGGCTTCTTGCTGTCACTTTCTGCTGTCACTACTGTCACTTTCCACGCTCAACTTCCACTTCACTGTTTACTCCTTCACTTCCCTAGCCGGACTGCCTGGTTTTCCCACCTCCAGAGCTGTGAACTCCTCGGTGGGCGGAGCCAACCGCCTGGCCCACCCCCTCGTGTGGACATCAGCCCCTGGAGGAAGGCAACAAGGATTTGTGTTCTGACCTAGGTGTTCCTGCAGGGAATGTGGGGTGCGTGTGGTGTTGTGACCTGTGACCCCTGGCTTGCCCAGGGCGTCACAAAAGCAAAAGTCAGTACCTGGCCTATCAATCCAATGGAAACTCATATGTAACACAGTCCATTGGACTAGGCAACTACATGTAGCCATATAAAGTCCATGGGCCTTGCCTCAGAGTCAAACCCACAACCTCTCACAGATCATGCAAAGAGCCTACCACTACACCAACACAGAGAAGTGTGAAGCTGAGTCTACATTAAATCACATAATCCTAGTGACTGCGCACTCAACATGGCCAAACAAAAGCAAAAGGCAGTATCTGGCCTATCAATCCAATGGAAACTCATAAGCAACACAGTCCATTGGACTACACAATTAAAAGCAGCCAAAGTCCATGGGCCTTGCCTCAGAGTCAAACCCACAACCTTACGCAGCCCAAGCAAAGAGCCTACCACTACACCAACAGAAAGAAGTGGGAAACTGACTCTACATTAATTCACATATACCTAGTGACTGCGCACACAACATTTCTAAACAAAAGCAAAAGGCAGTATCTGGCCTATCAATCCAATGGAAACTCTTAAGGTGGTGTCACACACAGCGACAACGACAATGACGTCGCTGCTACGTCACCATTTTCTGTGACGTTGCAGCGACGTCCCGTCGCTGTCGCTGTGTGTGAGGTCGCCGCTCGTTGCTGAATGTCCAGCTTCATTTTTTGGTCGTCGCTCTCCCGCTGTGACGCACAGATCGCTGTGTGTGACAGCGAGAGAGCGACGAAATGAAGCGAGCATGGAGCAGGAGCCGGCGACTGGCAGCTGCGGTAAGCTGTAACCAAGGTAAACATCGGGTAACCAAGGTGGTTACCCGATATTTACCTTAGTTACCAGCCTCCGCCGCTCTCGCTGCCAGTGCCTGCTCCTGCTCTGTGCACATGTAGCTGCATAAACATCGTGTAATTAACCCGATGTGTACTGTAGCTAGGAGAGCAAGGAGCCAGCGCTCAGTGTGCGCGGCTCCCTGCTCTCTGCACATGTTGCAGCACTGTCGTTATGATCGCTGCTTCGGCTGCTGTGTTTGACAGCTAAGCAGCGATCATAACAGCGACTTACAAGGTCGCTGTTACGTCACAGAAAATGGTGACGTAACAGCGACGTCGTTGTCGTTTAGTGTGACCCCAGCTTTAGGGAACACAGTCTATTGGACTAGGCAGTTACATGCAGCCATACAAAGTCCATGGGCCTTGCCTCAAGGTCAAACCCACAACCTCTCGCAGCCAAAGTAAAGAGCCTATCACTACACCAACACAGAGAAGTGGGAAATTCATTCTACATTAATTCACATAATGCTAGTGACTGCGCACACAACATGGCCAAACAAAAGCAAAAGACAGTAACTGGCCTATCAATCCAATGAAAATTCATAAGCAACACAGTCCATTGGACCAGGAAATTACATGTAACCATAAAAACTCCATGGGCCTTGTTTCAGAGTCAATCCCACAACCTCTCACGGCCCAAGCAAAGAGCCTACCACTACACCAACACAAAGAAGTGGGAAGCTGAGTCTACATTAATTCACATAATCCTGGTGACTGCGCACACAACATGGCCACACAACAGCAAAAGACAGTACCTGGCCTATAAATTCAATGGAAACTCATAGGCAACAGTCCATTGGACTAGAAAATTAAGTGCAGCCATACAAACTCCATGGGCCTTGCTTACAGGCAACACAGTCCATTGGACTAGGCAATTATATGCAGCCATACAAAGTCCATGGGGCTTGCCTCAGAGTCAAACCCACAACCTCTCGCAGCCCAAGAAAAGAGCCTACCAGTACACCAACACAGAGAAGTGAGAAACTGACTCTACATTAACACAACATGGCCAAACAAAAGCAAAAGACAGCACCTGGCCTATCAATCCAATGGAAACTCATAGGCAACACAGTCCATTGAACTAGGCAATTACATGCAGACAATAGAATGTCCATGGGCTTTGCCTCAGAGTCAAACCCAGAACCTCTTGTAGCTCAAGCGAAGAGCCTACCACTACACCAACACAAAGAAGAGGGAAACTGATTCTACATTATTTCACATAATCCTAGTGACTGCGTACACAACATGGCCAAACAAAAGCAAAAGACAGTACCTGGCCTATCAATCCAATGGAAACTCATAGGCAACAGTCCATTGGACTAGAAAATTAAGTGCAGCCATACAAACTCCATGGGCCTTGCTTACAGGCAACACAGTCCATTGGACTAGGCACTTTCTTGCAGCCATACAAAGTCCATGGGCCTTGCCTCAGAGTCGAACCCACAACCTTTCACAGCACAATCAAAGAGCCTACCACAACACCAACAAAGTCCATGGGCCTTGCCTCAGAGTCGAACCCACAACCTTTCGCAGCCAAAGCAAAGAGCCTATCTCTACACCAACACAGAGAAGTGGGAAACTGACTCTACATTAATTCACATAATCCTAGTGACTGCACACACAAAATGGCCAAACAAAAGCAAAAGACAGTACCTGGTCTATCAATCCAATGGAAACTCATAGGCAACACAGTCCATTGGACTAGGCAATTACATGCAGCCATACAAAGTCCATGGGCATTGCCTCAGAGTCAAACCCACAACCTCTCGTAGCCCAAGCAAAGAGCCTACCACTACACCAACACAGAGAAGTGGGAAACTGATTCTACATTAATTCACATAATCCTAGTGACTGCACACACAAAATGGCCAAACAAAAGCAAAAGACAGTACCTGGCCTATCAATCCAATGGAAACTCATAGGCAACAGTCCATTGGACTAGAAAATTAAGTGCAGCCATACAAACTCCATGGGCCTTGCTTTAGAGTCAAACCCACAACCTCTCGCAGCCCAAGCAAAGAGCCTACCACTACACCAACAAAGAGAAGTGGGAAACTGACTTTACATTAATTCACATAATCCTAGTGACTGCGCCCACAAAATGGCCAAACAAAAGCAAAAGACAGTAGCTGGCCTATCAATCCATTGGAAACTAATAGGTAACACAGTCCATTAGACTAGGCAATTACATGCAGCCATACAAAGTCCATGGGCCTTGCCTCAGAGTCAAACCCACTACCTTCTGAAGAAGAAGCAAAGAGCCTACCACTACACCAACAAAGAAAAGTGGGAAACTGATTTTACATTAATTCATATAATCCTAGTGACTGTGCACACAACATGGCCAAACAAAAGACAGCACCTGGCCTACCAAGCCAATGGAAACTCATAAGTAACACAGTCCATTGGACTAGGCAATTACATGCAGCCATACAAAGTCCATGGGCCTTGCCTCAGAGTCAAACCCACAACCTCTCGCAGCACAAGCAAAGAGCCTACCACAACACCAACAAAGTCCATGGGCCTTGCCTCAAAGTCGAACCCACAACCTTTCGCAGCCCAAGCAAAGAGCCTATCTCTACACCAACACAGAAAAGTGGGAAACTGACTCTACATTAATTCACATCATCCTAGTGACTGCGCACACAACATGGCCAAACAAAAGCAAAAGACAGTACCTGGTCTATCAATCCAATGGAAACTCATAGGCAACACAGTCCATTGGACTAGGCAATTACATGCAGCCATACAAAGTCCATGGGCCTTGCCTCAGAGTCAAAACCACAACCTCTCGCAGCCCAAGCAAAGAGCCTACCACTACACCAACACAGAGAAGTGGGAAACTGATGCTACATTAATTCACATAATCATAGTGACTGCGCACAAAACATGGCCAAACAAAAGCAAAAGATAGTACCTGACCTATCAATCCAATGGAAACTCATAGGCTACACAGTCCACTGGACTAGACAATTACATGCAGCCATACAAAGTCCATGGGCCTTAATATGGCTGGTGACTTGGGAGTAATTAAAGTTTTTATTTCGTGACGCCACCTGTGGTTTGCGGCTATTAATCCGCCGCTGCTGTGTGAGGCCTCCGGGGTGATGATATGCCAGCAATGGTGGTACTGCTCCCCACAGGTGGAGCGGTGCCCCGGGGACACTGTTGGTGCTCATGAGAGTCTATGGTGTTGTGTGGATAACACGGTGCAGGGCCGACAGGCAATGAAAGAACCATTTCACAAACAACAATCTCTTTACCTTCTCCTCTTTTACTTCACAAACGGTTAGTCCTGGGAGACCGTTACAGGTGGTAGAGGGCTCCGGCCGGCCTGGAAGTAACTGAGATGTCGTTTTGGCCAGATGAGTATGAGGCCTACTCCTGTTCTTTTCCTTACTGTGATAGGACCCTGCTCTCTGAATTTAGCAATGGCCCTCTTGCTGCTGGGACTGGTGGTACGTCCCTTTCCCTCTGTGGTAGGCTGCGCAGGCCCTCTCTGGTGCTTCTCTGCTGGAGTCCACACTGGGCCCTGATGATGCAGCTGTACCTTCGGCTGTTTATGGGCCAGGTGCTTGCAGCTCTCCTGCCCTTCGGATTCGGCTACCAGGGAGTATTTTAGGCCCTGGTGGCCACAGACTCTGATGTCCGAGTCTCTTCTGTGCCTCTCTGCTCTTCCTGCTTCCCTGGGCCAAGCTGCTCCAGCTCTAGGCCCCAGTTCCACAGGACAGCACACTCTGCGTCTGTACTCTCTGCTTTCTCCTACCGACTGAACACTAACCCCTCCCTCAGGTCAGGCTTAAGGAATGCTCCCTGGAATTCCAGGTTCAGAGCTCCCCCTGCTGGCCTGAGGGAGGAACTGCATTGGATGTTAAACTTACTGGCCAATAGACCTCCCAATTACCTCCAAGCTCAGCATTAACCCTTTGGAGGGGCAATGCTGTTGTGGCGACCAGGTCCTGGGGCACCACACTCCCCCTTAGTTAAACTCAGTTCTCCCGGACTGAAGAAAACAAAACAAAACATGTTACAACCTTAACCCCATTACGACCGCGTTACGTTTTAAAACGGCACCAAAAAAGGGTACTTATTCCTTTCTGCTGTTTTAAAACAGCGGGCAGAAATAAGTGTATAGCGCCCCCCAGTGTCAGAAAATCTCCGGGGTTTCAGTTACCGGGGGTAGCTGAGACCCTGGAGATCATGATTCAGGCCGGTTTTTCCGGTCCCCAGTCACGTGATGACCGGTATACACCGTATACCGATCATCAAGTTATAGTAAATGACCGCGCCGGTAAAAAATGATTTATCTCCCATCTGGCATGATCAAACATGTCAGATGGGAGATAAATCTCTTTCCCGGTTCCCTCCGGTCCCCCGGTGTCCCCAAAGTGCCCCCCCCCGACCCCCAAACCCCTCCCAAAACTCCAAGATGGCCGCGTGACCGGCGCGCACAGCAGCGCGCCGGTCACATTCACACTGTTCCTATGGTTTCTGTCGTATGTGCCATAACACATACGACAGAAACCTGCTCCCCAGGCCCTGCCAAGTCACCCCCTATCCCCACCCCGGTGTTCCCAGGTGTCCTACATACCTGTCGGAGCGCTGATCCCCCGCGGCCCCCTCCTCCGGCTCCTTCACAGCAGACACCGGTCACATGTGCAGAGCGCGGCTGTCAGCTTCCTGTGTTCAGGACGCTGGCTGCTGCTGCTGCTCGGCACTATGCAGCTGTGACCCAGGGAGAGTGGGTGCAGATGCTTTGCACCCACTCTCCTCAAATGGAGGGTCTGCACTCCTAGAAAATGGGGGATACGTTCCCTGAACGTGTCCCCCATATTCTAGAAGGTCCAGAGGCGACGTGGGACGTCCAAATGGATTACAGCGGATTTTTTTTTTCTTTTCAATAAACTGGTGAATCAGGGAATGTTTTTGGGGAGTGTTTTTTCAAATAAATTTTTTTTTTGTTGTAAATTTTTTTTTTTATTACTGTCAATTAGTTATGTCTGGTATCAAATAGACGCCGTGACATAACTAATTGCTGGGCTTGATGCCAGGTGACATTTCACATCTGGTATCAACCCCATTTATTACCCCGCTTGCCAACGCACCAGGGCGCGGGATGAGCTGGGGAGAAGCGCCAGGATTGGCGCATCTAATGGATGCGCCACTTCTGGGGAGACTGCGGCCTGCTATTTTTAGGCTGGGAAGAGTCCAATAACCATGGCTCTTCCCACCCTGAGAATACCAGACCCCAGCTGTCAGCTTCACCTTGGCTGGTGATCTAATTTGGGGGGACCCCATGTTTGTTTTGTTTTTTTTAATTATTTATTTATAAATAATTAAAAAAAAAAACAGCTTGGGGAGCCCTCCAAATTAATCACCAGACAAGATGAAGCTGTCAGCTGTGGTTTGCAGGCTACAGCTGTCTGCTTTACCCTAGCTGGCTATCAAAAATAGGGGGGACCCCACGTCATTTATTTTAATTATTTTTTTTTTTGGGCTAAATAGAAGGCTAGGCATCCTTTAGTGCCACATGAAAGGCACTAAAGGGCGCCAGCTTAGAATATGCAGGGGGTGGGACGTTATATATGTTTGACATCTATCCAATCATCCACTGTAGCATTTTAGGCTATGTGCCCACAATCAGGGTTTGCAGCGTTTTGGGCGCAGAGTGTTTTCCCTGCATCCATAGCGCTGCGTTGTACAGTAGAAGCACAGTGGAAGGATTTTTAGACATCCCATGCCCACTGTGTTTCTTTTCTCCGCAGCATACACTGACCTGTGGCGCAGCTTCCCGAACCTCAGCATGTCAATTTATGCTGCGGAGACAAGAGTGTTCTCTGCAGGTAGAATAGAACTAAAGTCCACAGCAGCCTGAACCCAAATCGTGGGCATGGGCAGCTGCGTTCTCCCGTGGACAACACTCACATCTCTGCAGGAAGGCTGACACTGTGTACTAGATGCCGTGTCGCTGGATCATGGCCACATAGCCTAAAAATGAGAAATTTGTTGCTACAGCAACATTTTTGTGAAGTACCTGTGGATTCAAAATGCTTACTATACTCCAGAATAAAATCCTTGAGGGGTCCAGTTTCCAAAATGAGGTCACTTGTGGGGGGTTTCTGATGTATAGGTACCCAAGGGGCCCTGCTAATGTGACATGGTGCGCGCAATTTACTTCAACTTTTCCAAAATTCAAATGGTGCTCCTTCCATTCCAAGCCCTCCCATTTATCCAAACAAAGGTTTTTGGCCACATGTGGGGTATCCCTGCACTCACAAGAAATTAGATAACAACCTGTGGGGTACACGTTTTGTTGTTGCCTCTTGAAAAAGTGAGAAATATGTCGCTAAATCAACATTTTTGTGAAAAAAATGAAAATTTCAATATGGCAACCTAAGCTTATGAAATTCTGTGAAGTATTCGTGGATTCAAAATGCTCAATATACACCTAGATAAAAGCCTTGAGGTGTCTTGTTTCCAGAATGGGGTCACTTGTGGGGGACCTCCACTGTTTAGGCACCTTAGGGGCTTTCCAAATGCGACATAGCGTCCGCCAATTATTCCAGCCAATTGTTCAGTCAAATGGCACTTTTTCCCTTCCAAGCCCTGCTGTGCATCCAAACAGTTGATTTCCACCACACATAAGGTATCAGCATACTCAGGAGAAATTGCACAATAAATTTTATGCTGATATTTTTCCGTGTACTCTTGTTAAAAAAAAAAGCTATCTGGTTGAAGTAACAATTTTGTGGTAAAAATATATTTTTTTTATTTTCACAGCTCAACATTATAAACTTCTGTGAAGCACCTGGGGGTTCAGGGTACTCACCAAACATCTAGATAAATTCCTTGAGGGGTCTATTTTCCAGAATGGGGTCACTTGTGGGGGACCTCCACTGTTTAGGCACCTCAGGGGCTCTCCTAATGCAACATGGCGTCCGCTATTGATTCCAGCCAATTTTGCAGTCAAATTGCACTCCTTCTCTTCCGAGCCCTGCAGTGTGCCCAAACAGTTGATTTCCACCATGTACAAGATATCACCAAACTCAGGAGAAATTGCGCAATAAATTTCATGGTGATGTTTTTCCTGTTACCCTTGTGAAAAAAAGCTACCTGGTTGAAGTAACAATTTTGTGGTAAAATTTTATTTTTTTATTTTCATGGCTCAACATTATAAACTTCTGTAAAGCACCTGGAGGTTTAGGGTACTCACCAAACATCTAGATAAATTCCTTGAGGGGCCTAGTTTCCAATATGGGGCTTTTTTTGCTGTTTACGTACCTTAGGGGTCCTCCAAATGCAACATGGTGCCCGCAATCTTTTTCAGCAAAATTTCCTTTCCAAAATTCAAATATTGCTCCTTTCGTTCCAAGCCCTCCCATTTCTCCAAACAAAGGTTTCAGACCACAAGTGAGGTATCACCACGCTCATAAAAAAGTGGGTAACAAACATTGGGGTCAAATTTTTGGAATTACCTCTTGAAAAAGTGAAAAAATTGATGCTAAAGCAACATTTTTGAGAAAAAAATGAACATTTTCAATGTGACAATGTAACGTTATCAAAATCTGTGAAGTACTTGTGGGTCCAAAATGCTCACTATACCCCTAGATAGAGGGGTCTAGTTTCCAAAATGGTGTCACTTGTGAGGGGTTTCTGCTGCTTAGGTACCTTAGCGGACCTGTAAATGCAACATGGTGCCCGCAATCTATTTCAGCCAAATTTGCTTTCCAAAATTCAAATATTGCTCCTTCTGTTCCGAGCCCCTCCCATTTGTCCAAACAAAGGTTTCTGACCACATGTGGGGTATCGGCGCGCTCATAAGAAAGTGGGTAACAAGTTTTGGGGTTCATTTTGTTGTGTTATTGTCGCGGGCGGGGAGGAGGGTGTCAGCACACCGCGCTCACCCCTTCTGCTCGGGTCCGGCTGCTCAGTGGTGGCTCGAGCCGTAGGCCGGATCCCGGGGGTTTTCCTCGAGCGGCACTCCTCGCCCGTGAGTGAAAGGGGGGTTTGGGATGTTGGGATAATGTCCGTGACGCCACCCACGGTTGTGGTGATGTGTAGCACCACCGCTGCTTAATGCGGGGATCCCGGGGATGGTGATGGGGAGCAGCCAGGTGTTGTGTTGCCCCTCCGTGGGTAGGGGTTGGTGATCCCGGGGCCCGGTGATGGCTTGGGAGGTGCAGGGCTTGGTGGGCGCAGGGACGCGGGGTCAGCGCTGTGCCTTGCGGCACTGTGGTACTCACTCAGCCTGAGACGTGACACAGTTTGTACGGTAAACCAAACGGCTGGTAGGACGGTCCCACAGACGGCTGCTTTGCTTCCCCGGCAGGTGACGGTGATGTCTCTCTTCCCTGCACCTTTATGTACGGATGGTTGCGATGGGTCCCCACCGGTAACCCGCTCCCCGGCTTCAAGCTGGGCCGGAGGAGCACTACCTTTTGCCCGCAGGCGCTGGCCCTCAGAGACTGGTGCCCTGGCGGTGGCGGTGCCTCTGTTGTATGGGTTGGGCTGTTGCCTTCAATCGGGACTTGGTTGTTGGGGGAATCTACGTCCCCTTCACTGACGGATTCGGCAAATTTGGCGACTCCTAGCCTTGCCGGGGTCCGAGAGGCCCCTGCCCTGGTGCTGACTGTCCTTCGGAACACTGCTCCAGACCACCGGGCACACAGCCAACGGGGTCCTTCCAGGAACTTCCAAACGGTCCCCCTCCGGACAGTCACCGCCGTCGCTGACCTTGCTGTTCTGGCCCTACACAAAGCTGGGCTCTCAGGCTTGGCACACTCTCTGCTCTGTCACCACTTCTTGCTTTCCTCCTTTACTACTCTTCTTTCCTCCACTTTCCACTTGCTGTTCACTTTAGCCCTGCCTGGGCTACTCCTCCACTCCTTCCACTTCCTCCTCCCTGACTAGACTCCACTCTCAAGCTCTTCCCTGAGCTGACTGCCTGGTTTCCCCCCGCCTCCAGAGCTGTGATCTCCTTGGTGGGCGGAGCCAACCGCCTGGCCCACCCCCTGGTGTGAATCATCAGCCTCTGGAGGAAGGCAACAAGGATTTTTGGTTCAGCTTGGGTGTGCCTACCTGGGGTGTGGGGTGTGGTGGTGTTGTGACCTGTGTCCCCTGGCTTGCCCAGGGCGACACATTCCCCCTTAGCAAAATGCAGACCGTCCGCGGGCTGCCGTCCTACACCGGTTTTATTTTTCTGTAAAAAGGGGATAACAGGGTTAAACAACATGCATAACATTTTTTTTAAATTCTTCCCAAGACGGGAGGCACATTTTTTAAACGTTGCAACGGTATACGGTTACGGTTTCCGCTCTCTCCCACCCAAGTAACCTGGCCCTGATGCTGCCCCTAAAACCCAGGCAGCACCCCTTGACCCACAGTCCAGCACACGGTACCCGAGCGGGATCTGTCCTTCCCTCCAGAGGGTAGCCACCGGTTCCTTTGGCGGCTGGGCCCTGGCCTGCTCTGCTCAGGGCCCTCCCTCCAACCTGCCTCTCCGGAGGCGGCCTGCGGAAAACGGTAACGGTAACCAACATATTTACAAGCCACTAACGTCTGTGGTTGCCCTGCAAGTTCACGGGCTTGTCCATGGATAGTTCCCATGCATTTTTAAACGGTCCCACGGGGACAACGGTGCCGGCTCCAGCCGGTTGCAAATCACACGGTGAATCAGGTGAACTTCGGATCATTTTCACTTATCATTTTCAGAACTTTCAACAAACAAACAACACTCTGGTGGTCCCAACGGGGACTGGACAACGGTGCTCCGCTGCCCTTTTGCGGCTCAGCAGTCCATTCGCACTCGTGGGGCTCTAGTGCCACCTTCACATGGTGCACCGCTCTGGACCCCAATGGTAGCTCGCTGCAGGTGATCCTCTTCCATATACATGCGGGCATGCACATCCGCTCTACACCCCTCTCGGGCATCGATCTCCCTGCGCAGCTGCTGTTGCCGCCGCTCCCAGCCGGGAGTACTTTCTGTTTGCTCCGGTTCAGCGTGTGCGGGGGACGGACCCAGCCAGAGTCCCTCCGTGTCGGTTACGACCGGCACCTTCAGTAATGAGGGACCCCGCTGTGACATGGCCTCCTCTGCCTCCTGGCAGCTGCATCCCCGCCGTGCCTCCGGTGCATCTTTGCTGACGGGCTCAGCCTTTGGCTTCTTCCATAGAAGCGGTTCAGGGTGGTCATGAGCTTCTGCTGCAGGTCGGTCCGCCGGGGCGGATTGGCAGGGTACCGCTACCGGTGGTGGTGGTAGCGGGCCTAGTGGCGGGGCAGCAGCAGCTAACGCGGGTAGCGGGAGAGGCAGCAGGGTGAACGGGTGTAGGCCGGGCCCCTCAGCCGCAGCGGCCGATCCCTTGGGAATACAGGGACGTGGGTCTCTTACCCGTTCCTCCAAATCTTCCTCCACCTCGCATCTCCACATAGCAGCCACCACTTCCACCATGTCGGCCTCCCACTCCTCCAGGAGGAGCTGCATGCGGACCTGCAGACGGCTGCTTAGCTGTGCGGTCCGGACTTCCACCCACGCCGCCATGCCGGGCGCGGGGACCACGGTGTTGTTGGTCGGACTCAGCATCTTTAGCAGCGGCCTCTTCCAGGAACCAATAAATGGCCGCAGGGTCCTGGCGTCCCTGCTTCCACAGCCACGCTCACATGCGGCCCGCCGCCATCGCGTCCCCCTTAGCTCTTTCCGGCCCCTCCTCTCTCGGGGCGGGGTTCTGGCCTTCGCGCCTCTACTGCTCGAGAAGACGCTCGAGCGGGAACTTTTCGCGCCAAAGATGGCGGCTTCTGCAATTTTTCTGCCGGATACCTCCGGCGGTAACAAGGCGCACCTCTACCAGACGGCAGAGCGGTAAGATCCTGTTCGTGACGCCAAGTTGTCGCGGGCGGGGAGGAGGGTGTCAGCACACCGCGCTCACCCCTTCTGCTCGGGTCCGGCTGCTCAGTGGTGGCTCGAGCCGTAGGCCGGATCCCGGGGGTTTTCCTCGAGCGGCACTCCTCGCCCGTGAGTGAAAGGGGGGTTTGGGATGTTGGGATAATGTCCGTGACGCCACCCACGGTTGTGGTGATGTGTAGCACCACCGCTGCTTAATGCGGGGATCCCGGGGATGGTGATGGGGAGCAGCCAGGTGTTGTGTTGCCCCTCCGTGGGTAGGGGTTGGTGATCCCGGGGCCCGGTGATGGCTTGGGAGGTGCAGGGCTTGGTGGGCGCAGGGACGCGGGGTCAGCGCTGTGCCTTGCGGCACTGTGGTACTCACTCAGCCTGAGACGTGACACAGTTTGTACGGTAAACCAAACGGCTGGTAGGACGGTCCCACAGACGGCTGCTTTGCTTCCCCGGCAGGTGACGGTGATATCTCTCTTCCCTGCACCTTTATGTACGGATGGTTGCGATGGGTCCCCACCGGTAACCCGCTCCCCGGCTTCAAGCTGGGCCGGAGGAGCACTACCTTTTGCCCGCAGGCGCTGGCCCTCAGAGACTGGTGCCCTGGCGGTGGCGGTGCCTCTGTTGTACGGGTTGGGCTGTTGCCTTCAATCGGGACTTGGTTGTTGGGGGAATCTACGTCCCCTTCACTGACGGATTCGGCAAATTTGGCGACTCCTAGCCTTGCCGGGGTCCGAGAGGCCCCTGCCCTGGTGCTGACTGTCCTTCGGAACACTGCTCCAGACCACCGGGCACACAGCCAACGGGGTCCTTCCAGGAACTTCCAAACGGTCCCCCTCCGGACAGTCACCGCCGTCGCTGACCTTGCTGTTCTGGCCCTACACAAAGCTGGGCTCTCAGGCTTGGCACACTCTCTGCTCTGTCACCACTTCTTGCTTTCCTCCTTTACTACTCTTCTTTCCTCCACTTTCCACTTGCTGTTCACTTTAGCCCTGCCTGGGCTACTCCTCCACTCCTTCCACTTCCTCCTCCCTGACTAGACTCCACTCTCAAGCTCTTCCCTGAGCTGACTGCCTGGTTTCCCCCCGCCTCCAGAGCTGTGATCTCCTTGGTGGGCGGAGCCAACCGCCTGGCCCACCCCCTGGTGTGAATCATCAGCCTCTGGAGGAAGGCAACAAGGATTTTTGGTTCAGCTTGGGTGTGCCTACCTGGGGTGTGGGGTGTGGTGGTCTTGTGACCTGTGTCCCCCTGGCTTGCCCAGGGCGACACATTATTTCTTCTAAAAGTGAATAAATTTGGGGTAGAGCAACATTTTAGGTAAAATTTTATTTTTTGCTTTTTTTCATTCCACTTTGCTTTAGTTCCTGTGAAGCACCTGAAGGTAATAATAAACTTCTTGGATGTGGTTTTGAGTACTTTGAGGGGTGCTGTTTTGAGAATGGTGTCACTTTTAGGTATTTTCTGTCACTTAGGCCTCTCAAAGTCACTTCAAATGTGATGTGGTCCCTAAAAAAATGGTTTTGTGAATTTTGTTGAAAAAATAAGAAATTGCAGATGAACTTTGACCCCTTCTAACTTCCTAACCCCAAAAAATTTTGTTTCAGAAATTGCGCTGATGTAAAGTAGACAAGTGGGAAATGTTATTTATTAACTATTTTGTGTGACATAACTCTCTGGGTTAAGGGCATAAAAATTAAAAGTTTGTTGAAAATTGCAAAATTTTCAAAATTTTCATCAAATTTCCGATTTTTTCACAAATAAAAGCAAAAAATATCGTTCTAAATTTATAACTATCATGAAGTCCAATATGTCACGAAAAAAGAATGTCAGAATCATTGGGATCTGTTGAAGCGTTCCAGAGTAATAACCTCATAAAAGGACACTGGTCAGAATTGCAAAAAATGGCCTGGGCATTAAGGACAAAACTGGCTTCGTCCTTAAGGGGTTAAACAACTATAAGAGTCCAGTGTGGCTCCCTGCCGGGTGTCCATTACACTGCTCCATGGGGGACCCGCCGCGATAAAACCCCCAACGTAGGCTCTGGGCGTGCGTCAGAGCATTGATGACCCCACTCTATGCACGCCGGACGGGTTTTTCTTCAGGGGTGCTGAGCACACTGGTGCTAACTATGTACAATTAGAGTGTTGGCCACCCATAGTCCAGTGGCCCAATTGTCCATTTACTTAATCACCTAAAACAAAACATTACATACAAGACATTTTCACATAACTATATACATTCTAATAGGTACTTTTTCTTTTTATGTTCTATACCTTGGAGGGGGCTGTCCCCGAGTGCTACATTGGGACCGGCGTAGCTCTGGGGTTTGTCCCTGACTACTTGGAGTGTCTGCCCCCTCCGTGTTACTGGTAGGCCTAACCCTGACAGGTATGTGTGGCGCCCCTGAGGCTTCCGTCGCCACAGGTCATTGCACCCCACCAGCGGTGTGATGCCCCATTCTGGGAGAGGAAGAGAGAGAACTCCGGTCCCCTGGTAAATCCACACTACACCCATTGTTAGGTACATACTAGGACCAGGGAAAGTGGCAGGCAACCCTCCCATGCTGCATGCTGGGAGGGGTCGTAAGACCCATCCCTGCTCCTATAGGTTACAGCTTAGCAACTGGGGGGTGGGAGGAGCTATCTGAGAGCAGACAGAGATAGGAAGGTCAAGGTTAGTCAGTTCCCTCAGGGAGTGAGAGAGTAAGGAGTGAGCATGTAGTTGAAGGAGAAGAACGAGAGAAAGGAGGGAGGAGGAGGCCTGCTGGAAGCAGGCAAGGAGGAGAAAGAAGAGAAGGAAAGAAAGGGTCGCAGGGCCGCGGGTAGTCCTGTAGGTACCACGAGCAGTCCTTGTTGGGTACCGAAGCCGAGGGCCTAGAGGCGCTACGAGTAGTTGCAGGCTGCGGTGGCCTGGTCCACATTGACATCGGTGGAGTGATTAAGCTGCGACAGGGGACGGTCCCTAGAGACTGGAGGAGTGCAAAGACAATCTCCAAACAGTAAAAACCGAGGCCCAGGGACGTTGTAAGCTCCCAGGGCCAGAACCCATAGCAGACCTTCAGAAAAGGGGTACTCAGCCGACAGGTGACCCCCCAGCCTGGAGGCTGTAGTGGAGGCCAAGCCAGGTCCATCTTAACTAAGGCAAGGCTAGCGAAGACAGCAGAGAAGGAGACACTAAGAGAAGGGTACCGGATTTCACGCTCTGAATCACCCAGAAGGCGGAGGTCCCTGACAGAGGTTCCAGCAGTCCAAGGGTCCTGCTACCCTGACAAGAACTGTGAGTAAAGAACTGGAACTGCACCCTTGAAGTTGCCTCAGTTATTTCGACACCATAGACTTCCACAAGCACCAACTGTGTCCCGGGGCACCGCTCCACCTGTGGGGAGCAGTACCATCATTGCTGCCACTTCATCACCCCGGAGGCCTTACACAGCAGCGGCGGCTTATTAGCCGCATACCACAGGTGGCGTCACGAACACAAACTTAAAGTCATCAGCCACATATTCTACTGACACCCACCAGGGCCACGGAGCCGGGCCCAGCCACCACTGACCCCCACCGGACTAGTCCGGCCCGGCACCGGGTGTCCCATAGCCCTGGGGTGGGCGAGTCAACTTTTGGCGTCACGAACAGGATCTCGTGCCCGGTCTAACCGGGTACTGTGCGCCTGAAGAACCGTGTGACAGACTGTGTACTTTGCTGAGAAACCGCCGCCATTAGCGCTGCTGAGAGCGGGAAGAAGGGGGGCGTGCAAGAAGAAAGGGCGCGAAGAGAAGCCCCGCCCCCTTGTCCAAGAAAAGCGCGCGAAGCGGTGCCCGCCATAGAAAACTGAAGAAGAAGAAGTGGTGACTAAATAAGCTGGCTGGCTGGCAGAGAGAGCCTAAACGCCCGACCAGCAGATAAAGAAAATGTACCTGATACTAAGCGGAGCGGTGCCGGCCGTGATGGGCTGGGCGCCAGTCTGGCGCCAGTTGCTAGTGCAGCCTCCGGCCCCGCCTCCGAAAAGGAAAAGGGAGCAGCCGAGTGGCGTGGTCGAGCACTCGAGCAGTGTCCCAGGCAGCATTCCCCAGGTCGGAAGCATGACGGAGGAGCTGCAGAGAGGTGCCCCAGGGACCGGCAGAGAGGATCGCAAGCTGGACCTGCTCCAGGAAGAAATGAGAGTTCTGGCCCGGAGGCTGAGCAGCATGGAGGTGGAGGCGGACCGGCGGAGAGAGACACCGAGGGTGCCGGAGGATCTGGAACGGTGGATGGATGCCGCGAAGCAAGTGCAGGGTGAGCAACCAGAAACCCTGTCCAGTCCGGACCCAGGGCCCCGCCATGAGCCCCCGCTTAGCCCCTTCACTGACCCCCCGGCCTTCCCGACCTACCCAGCGGACGCTCGGTGGGGCACCGGAGGCCTGCCTGAGACCCCCGCAGACGGAGCCTGGGGTGGGGTGAACCCTGAACAACTAGTGGGCCCCCTGCCGAGTCCCCCTGTGAGCCTCCTGGGAATGGCATCCCCGGGAGTGAATTGGGACGCAGCGCCCATAGAAACCAGGGGACTGCAGCGGCCGCTGCTCCCCAAGGAAACTCCCCTGGCCAACGAGATGATGTGCCGGAGGCTGGTGGTCGAGTACCAGCGGGAGCGGGAACTCCGGGAGGAGAAACGAAGGGCCCGAGAAGTCGCCAATCTGGCCTCCAAGGAAGAGGTCAGGAAGGCCCTGAAGGGAACCGAGTGCCCAGTAAGACAGGGCACCGTAGTTGATTTCCGGCAGAAAGGCGGCTGGGGCTTCATCCGGGAGCCCGGCCTGGGCAAAGACGTGTTTGTGGCCCGGAGAGACATTGAGGAGCACCTGCCCAGAGGCCACCCAGGGCGCGATGCCAGGCCGGGTGATGTAATGGAGTATACCCGGCTGATGGGGGACCGTGGATGGTACGCGCTGCATGCGCATATTCTGCGGGAAGAAGCGGCCCCAGAAGAGCCAGAGTGGCGCCGCACAGCACAAGAGCGCAGCATCTCTCCAAGCAGCAGCGCCACCTCAAGGCAGACCCAGGCCACAGAACTGAGCAGAGGTCCTGCGACAGCCACTCAGGAGACGCAGACCAGGATCTCCATGGCGTGTGTGATGCAGGGAGCCCGGCCAAAGAGGGGCCCTAGAGACCACAGCAACAGTCCCCTGCAGACAAGCAGCCCTCTGCCGCAACGCCGTACAGCATCTACAAGCAGCCCCACTCCAATCCAGGCTGCAGCACAGCGCAGAAGGTCAGGGACCAGCGCCCAGGGGACCCAGACGATGATCTCGTCGGCGTACCTGCTGCCAGGAGCCATGCCGGAGTGGGACCCTGATATCTACCCTCGTGAGTAAAGATGAAGAGATGCTGAACTGTACATAGCCCCTGTCTGCCCCTCATTCTTTTTGAAGAAGTCCCTTGTGTTTTGCCCCTTATTCTTTTCGAAGATGACACCCTTTCCTGCTGTACTGCCCCTGATGCTTTGTGAAGACGTCACCCCCCATGTTCTGTGCTACCGGGCCACTGAACTGGAATGTGGGCCCCGGTGGAAGTGTATGTGTTATGTCCTACCAGGCCACTGGACTTAGTGGCTGGTATGTTGTTTATGTGTCCTATGTAACCAGGCCATTGGACTTAATGGCTGGTTGATTTTGTCCCATTATTGTTTGATTGAAAGAAACGAACTGCCGGGCTACTGGACTTGTAGTAGCCAAAAATGTAATTAGTTGCACCCGTTGTGCCCCCTACCAGAATTATGGGGGATTTGCCTGAACCGTGCAATGGACTGGAAGTGCACACTTAGAGTTTTCTTTATAAGAAATTCGCAACGTTTATGATATGTGCCTCCCATAAAGGGAAGAAATGTTTTACTGTTTTATGTTATTGCATACCAAAAATGTTTGCAGTTTTTCCACTTGTTTTGTTGTTTTTCAGCCCGAGGACGTGCTGGGATTTGCTGTGGGGGAGTGTGGCGCCCCTGAGGCTTCCGTCGCCACAGGTCATTGCACCCCACCAGCGGTGTGATGCCCCATTCTGGGAGAGGAAGAGAGAGAACTCCGGTCCCCTGGTAAATCCACACTACACCCATTGTTAGGTACATACTAGGACCAGGGAAAGTGGCAGGCAACCCTCCCATGCTGCATGCTGGGAGGGGTCGTAAGACCCATCCCTGCTCCTATAGGTTACAGCTTAGCAACTGGGGGGTGGTAGGAGCCATCTGAGAGCAGACAGAGATAGGAAGGTCAAGGTTAGTCAGTTCCCTCAGGGAGTGAGAGAGTAAGGAGTGAGCATGTAGTTGAAGGAGAAGAACGAGAGAAAGGAGGGAGAAGGAGGCCTGCTGGAAGCAGGCAAGGAGGAGAAAGAAGAGAAGGAAAGAAAGGGTCGCAGGGCCGCGGGTAGTCCTGTAGGTACCACGAGCAGTCCTTGTTGGGTACCGAAGCCGAGGGCCTAGAGGCGCTACGAGTAGTTGCAGGCTGCGGTGGCCTGGTCCACATTGACATCGGTGGAGTGATTAAGCTGCGACAGGGGACGGTCCCTAGAGACTGGAGGAGTGCAAAGACAATCTCCAAACAGTAAAAACCGAGGCCCAGGGACGTTGTAAGCTCCCAGGGCCAGAACCCATAGCAGACCTTCAGAAAAGGGGTACTCAGCCGACAGGTGACCCCCCAGCCTGGAGGCTGTAGTGGAGGCCAAGCCAGGTCCATCTTAACTAAGGCAAGGCTAGCGAAGACAGCAGAGAAGGAGACACTAAGAGAAGGGTACCGGATTTCACGCTCTGAATCACCCAGAAGGCGGAGGTCCCTGACAGAGGTTCCAGCAGTCCAAGGGTCCTGCTACCCTGACAAGAACTGTGAGTAAAGAACTGGAACTGCACCCTTGAAGTTGCCTCAGTTATTTCATCTGCATAGACATTTGCAAGCACCAACTGTGCCCCGGGCATTGCTCCACCTGTGGGGAGCAGTACTACCATTGCTGCCATAACATCATCCCGGAGGCCTCACATGGCAGCGGCGGCTTATTAGCCGCATACCACAGGTGGCGTCACGAACACCACCATTACCAAGCAAGCCACATATTTTACTGACACCCACCAGGGCCACGGAGCCGGGCCCAGCCACCACTGACTACCACCGGACTAGTCCGGCCCGGCACCGGGTGTCCCACAGCCCTGGGGTGGGCGAGTCATATGCGTGTTGGTTGCCTACGGGGTCTCAGATTCGCCAAGGGTACGACAGGTTCACCACTGGCAGGGGGTTGATTCTCCTGTTCTACTGCTGGCGTGTCATCTTGTGTTGGGGCGGACAGTTCCTTAGATGGATCTGGAACCTCTTCTGTCTCTGGCTCGACAAACTGCGGGAACGTCAAGACTGGTACCACTATGGCATTATTTATTCGGGTCCAAGTTTTGGGGAATTTGCCAAGGATTGTTTGTATCATCTCTTCCTCTTTTTCTTGAATTTCTTCCACTTCTTTTTGGATTTTGCACCGCTCAGGGCACGCTTTCAGGCGGTCTCTGGACACTGTTTGATAAGTCTTGCCTTCATCTTTGCTTATGAGGCATACCTTACTATTGTCACAGTTGGAGGGAATAATGGTGTAGGGTTCATTCTCCCACTGATCATCTAATTTATGCGCCCTACGCTTTTTCTTGAGGACCTGTTCTCCAGGTGCTAAGGGAGTTGCTGGGGCTGTTTGATTGTAGTTCTGCTCTTGTCTCGTTCTTGCTTGGGACAGGCTCTTTTCTACGCATTCCTGGACTTTGCGGTACTGCTGTTGTCGCTCTGTATCCCAATCTTCTATCTCTTGAACCGCTTCAGGTGACACAGTTCCCATCTCAAAGTCTACAGGTAACTTGCTAGGTCTTGCTCGCATCAAGTAAGCAGGGCTGCAGTTGGTCGAGTTTACTGGGATATGGTTATACAGGGCTACCAGATCTGGTAACTTCTCTGGCCATTGGTTTCTTTCTTCCAGAGGTAGAGTCTTGAGCATATCAATAACCACATGGTTCATCTTCTCGCACAATCCATTGGTTTGGGGGTGGTACGGTGTTGTTCTGATTTTCTTACAGCAGTACATGTTACTGAACTCTTGGAACACTTCTGCCTCGAATGCAGGACCTTGATCAGTCAGTACCCTTTCCGGATAACCGTGAGGTCAACAAAAGTATGCCTGAAATGCTCTAGCTGCTGTTCTGGCTGTCTGGTCCTTCACAGGCACTACTACCAGGAAACGAGAGTAATGGTCCACAATGCTGAGGGTGTACACATAGCCTGACCGGCTTGGTGTTAACTTCACGTGGTCCAGGGCCACCAACTCTAGGGGCTGCTTCATGACAATTGTCTGTAGGGGAGACCTCTGGCTGGCATCATCCTTCCGCCTCAGGTTACACGGACCACAGTCTCGGCACCACTTCTTGACTGTCTTTCTCATGTGCACCCAGTAGAACCGATCGCGGAGTAGGGTCTCCAACTTCTTTCACCCGAAGTGTCCTGCTTTATCATGGTAAGCTGCTAGGACCATTGGAGCATCCCTCTGTGGGACCACTATCTGCCAGACGAGTTCATTCGTTCGCCAGTTGACATATCTCTTGCAGAGCTTGCCTTGGTAGGTGAACAGTCGTCCCCTCTCCTTCCACAACTGCTGGGCTTCTTGTGGAGCGTCTGGACCGAGATGGGTCTCAGCTTGTGCTAGCTTTTCTTTGACCAATCGCACAGCCGGGTCACCGTTCTGTGTCTCTTCCCAATTATGGTGGAGTAATGGGTTGACCGAGACCTCGTGCTGGCTCGAGCGCTTCACTCCTACAGCATGCTCACACTGGGAAACACCTTGGTGATGGAAAGCCGGTAACTCTATCTCTTCGAGTTCATCCAGGTCTTCTCCAGACTCGGGTAAGTGAGGCATTCTGGACAGCGCATCAGCTTTGTTATTCTTCTTGCCAGCCCGGTACTTGATGGTAAAGTCAAAGTTAGACAGCCGGGCCATCCATCGCTGCTCCAACGCACCTAACTTGGCTGTTGCCAGATGTGTCAATGGGTTGTTGTCCGTGAAGATGGTGAACTAGACCGATGCCAGATAGTGCTTGAAGCGTTCAGTCACTGCCCAAACAATAGCGAGGAACTCCAGCTTGAAGGAACTGTAGTTTTCTGGATTCCTTTCTGTGGGACGAAGCTTCCTACTGGCGTAAGCTATCACCTTCTCCCGGCCTCCCTGCACCTGGGACAGAACTGCTCCCAGTCCCACGTTGCTGGCGTCTGTGTACAGTACAAACGGCTGGCTGTGGTCAGGGTAGGCCAGAATTTCTTCTCCCGTGAGAGCCCCTTTCAGCCGGACAAAATATGTTTCTATTTGACTGTTCCATTCAAATGGAGGGCTTTGCTTCTTAGCCTTCTTTGACTGGCCCACCAAGAGATCTTGAAGAGGCGCTGCTATCTTGGTGAAACCATCAATGAATCTTCGGTAGTAGCCCACCAGCCCAAGGAACTGCCGCACCTCCTTTACCGTGGTGGGTCTTGGCCAGTCCTTGATTACGGTGACTTTCTCCGGATCAGGTGCCACACCTTCTGCGCTGACCACATGACCCAGGTACTGTACCTTTGGCTTCAAGAGGTGACATTTGGACGGCTTTATCTTCAGGCCATACTCCGACAAGGACTCAAACACTTCTGCTAAGTGCCTCAGGTGGTCTTTGTAGGTCTTGGAGTAGACTATGACGTCATCCAGGTACAATAGCACGGTTTCAAAGTTGTGATGGCCCAAGCAGCACTCCATCAATCTCTGAAATGTCCCTGGGGCATTGCAGAGCCCGAACGGCATACAATTGAACTCGCAGAGACCCATTGGTGTCGTGAATGCAGTCTTCTCCTTGTCCGCCTCTGCCACGGGAACCTGCCAATACCCACTGGTGAGATCCAGGGTGGAGAAATAATTAGCTGATTTTAATGCTGTTAGTGACTCTTCTATTCTGGGTAGTGGATAAGCATCTTTATGTGTAATGCGGTTAATTTGTCTGTAATGTACGCACATTCTCATTGTACCATCTTTTTTCTTTACGAGCACTAGTGGAGCTGCCCAGGGGCTACAACTATCTCTGATAACCCCAGCCTCCTTCATTTCCCGTAACATTTCTTTGGCACGCTGATACTGTGCTGGGGGTACAGGGCGGTATCTCTCTTTAATGGGATGATGATCACCCGTGGGGATTTGATGTTTAACCCCTTTTACCTGCCCAAAATCTAGGGGGTGTTTGCTGAAGACCCGCTCGTACTCCTGTACCACCCGGTAAACCCCATGCTTTTGGTGTGAGGGGGTGGAGTCGGTGCCCACATGTAATTTTTGGCACCAGTCTTCCAGCTGTCCCTTGGAGCCATTGTCTTCCGCCTGATCGGACGGGATCAAGGGTTCCACTGCTTTGATGGTATTGTTACTGACAGTGTACAGTTTTGCTACAGTGGCGTACCGGGGCAATTTGGCTTCCTCCTCCCCACAATTCAGGACACGGACGGGCACTTTTCCCTTGCGGACGTCTGCTACCCCTCTGGCTATCAGGACTCCAGGCCTGCTGTCTGAATACACCGGTTCTACCAAGACCTGGTAATCTTTACCCTTGAGGCCTATTGCTGCCCGACACCATATCAACATTTCACTTCTTGGGGGTATTGCAATGGGGAGGGGGTCACTTACCCTCACACTGCCAATTTCTCCTCCGGCCAGCTCTACCTGCTGCCTCCTCATCAGGGCTCGGATTTCCCTCTGTAGGGCACGCTGCTGCCCGGTACTGGCAGTTTCAGACGCCTGCTGCAACAAAATTATCACTTCGGCAATACAATTTTCCATCACATTTGTACCAATGGTTAGCAGTGGGTTAGATTCCTTGCGATCAATATCTACAATTATCATCCCCTGACACGGCAATTCTACCCGCCCCACTTTAATGGTTACTTCCTTGTACCCAATTTGAGGCAAGGGCTGACCATTACTGGCCACAATTGTTAAATCATCATCTGGGCCATGGTCAATGTCTGAATCAGCCCAATATCTTTTGTACAGTTTATAAGGGATGGTTGTTACCTGGGATCCCGTATCCAGGAGGGCATTCAAAGGGATCCCATCCAGCACCATAGGAAGGACCGGGCGTCCTCCCACATACTTGCTGCGACTGGGGTTTGAGCCGGGCTTCCTTACACCTGGGGGTTGGCTCCTGGCCCCAGGTTCGGCCCGTTTAAAGGACAGTGTCTTGCAATATGGCCCGCCTGGCTGCAGCGGCGGCAGATCGGTTGTCCCGTTGAATCATACCGGTCTGTGTCTTTTCCTCGGGTCGGCGGAATCCTCCTCTGTCGCATCCATGGGACGTCATCTGGGCTGGAGGCCAACTCGATTCTTGCAGGCGATGGGGTCACTTGTAGAGACTGCACGGTCTTGGCAAGGGCAGCTACAGTCTTGGTCAGCTCCTGGACCTGCTGTCTGAGCTCTGCAGCGGGATCCTTATCCAGGGACTGCGCCTCAGCCCCTGCAGCGGCTCGTGTTGCAGGCACAACCCCTGGGTACGTGATAGCAAGAGGCCGGAGGGGTACTGGGTCATTCGGTGTAGATTCTCTCAGTACCCGGATGGCCTGGTCCTTAAACTTTGTAAAGTCCAGAGCAGGGTTCTGCAGGACCATGATACGCAGCTGGGTCCTGTGGGCATCTGACAGGAGCCCTTCTATGAACTGCTCAGTTAGGAGTTTGTCTTCTTCACGTACACTCTCT
The DNA here is from genome assembly GCF_048569485.1 of Anomaloglossus baeobatrachus. Lineage (NCBI taxonomy): Eukaryota > Metazoa > Chordata > Amphibia > Anura > Aromobatidae > Anomaloglossus > Anomaloglossus baeobatrachus. The sequence goes on along the minus strand of NC_134356.1, from coordinate 120,362,542 downwards.
GGGTCCACCTGTTTAATTGCTTTCAGGGCCTCCTGCAAGTTTAAGGCATAGTCCCGTATGCTGTCTGTGGCCCGTTGTTTGCACCCAAAGAATCTCATCTTTATTTCTGCTGCGGTGCAGGTGTCAAAGGTACTCTTTAACTTGGCCAGTATCTGGGTTGCTGTTCCTTTATCTGTATAAGGCCAGGACTTCACTTCACGCTGGGCCGCGCCGGCTAGCTGCCCCATTAATATGCCCACCTTCTGGCTCTCAGTCAGCGGATACACTCTAAACAAGCTGTGCAGCCTTTCTCTGAAGTCGCTCAGGGTATGTGACTCCCCGGAGTACTGCGGCAGCAATTCTGCTCCCGGGATGTACGGCATTGTGATCGGCATTAGCGGCGCTACAGCGGGGGCTGGGGCGACGGCGATTACATCGGCCGGTGCTGCTGCGTCTTGAGCTACTACAGCCACCTGCTCGCCCTCTGTGTCGGGCCCTGATGATGCAGCTGTACCTTCGGGCTGTTTATGGGCCAGGTGCTTGCAGCTCTCCTGCCCTTCGGATTCGGCTACCAGGGAGTATTTTAGGCCCTGGTGGCCACAGACTCTGATGTCCGAGTCTCTTCTGTGCCTCTCTGCTCCTCCTGCTTCCCTGGGCCAAGCTGCTCCAGCTCTAGGCCCCAGTTCCACAGGACAGCACTACTCTGCGTCTGCACTCTCTGCTTTCTCCTACCGAGTGAACACTAACCCCTCCCTCAGGTCAGGCTTAAGGAATGCTCCCTGGAATTCCAGGTTCAGAGCTCCCCCTGCTGGCCTGAGGGAGGAACTGCGTTGGATGTTAAACTCACTGGCCAATAGACCTCCCAATTACCTCCAAGCTCAGCATTAACCCTTTGGAGGGGCAATGCTGTTGTGGCGACCAGGTCCTGGGGCGCCACACTTTTGTTTGTCCATGTTGAGTGCGCAGTCGGTAGGATTATGTGAATTAATGTAGAATCAGTTTCCCATTTCTCTGTGTTGGTGTAGTAGTAGGCTCTTTGCTTGGGCTGCGCGAGGTTGTGGGTTTGACTCTGAGGCAAGGCCTATGGATTTTTTATGGCTGCATGTAATTGCCTAGTCCAATGGACTGTGTTGCCTATGAGTTTCCATTTGATTGATCGGCCAGGTACTGTCTCTTACTTTTGTTTGGCCATGTTGTGTGTGCAGTCACTAGAATTATGTGAATTATTGAAGAATCAGTTTCCCACTTCACTCTGTTGGTGTAGTGGTAGGCTCTTTGCTTGGGCTGCGAGAGATTCTGAGCTCAACTCTGAGGCAAGGCCCATGGACTTTGTATGGCTGCATGTAATTGCCTAGTCCAATGGACTGTGTTGCCTATGAGTTTCCATTGGATTGGTAGGCCAGGTATTGTCTTTTTCTTTTGTTTGGCCATGTTGTGTGCGCAGTCACTAGGATGATGTGAATTAATGTAGAGTCAGTTTCCCACTTCTCTGTGTTGGTGTAGTGGTAGGCTCTTTGCTTGGGCTGCGAGAGATTGTGAGTTCGACTCTGAGGCAATGCCCATGTACTTTGTATGGCTGCATGTAATTGCCTAGTCCAAAGGACTGTGTTGCCTATGAGTTTCCATTGAATTGATAGGCCAGGTATTGTCTTTTGCTTTTGTTTGGCCATGTTGTGTGCGCAGTCACTAGGATTATGTGAATTAATGTAGAGTCAGTTTCCCATTTCTCTGTGTTGGTGTAGTGCTGCAAATATCTTTGCACTAGTGGGACAATACAGAAGTCCAACAGCCACATTTAGGATGCCACTAAGTTCACTCAGTGTTTGCTAGTATAATGGCTTAGTAACAATGAGCTTGAGTGTGCAAAGGGCAGGAGGGTACAGTGGCAGGGTTGTGGGTCTGGGTAGAGGAAAGGAAGCCTGCCTTTCTATCCCTCCTAATGGGGAAATGCAGCGAGGAAATCCCTGACCTTAGCTACACAGACGCTGTCATCTTGTGTAGCTGTTAATTGACACCCTCCAGGGCCACGGAGCCGGGCCCCGCCACCACTGACGACCCCCGGACTAGTCCAGCCCGGCACCGGGTGTCCCATAGCCCTGGGGTGGGCAAGTCAAAAGCAAAAGACAGTACCTAGCCTATCAATCCAATGGAAACTCATAGGTAACACAGTCCATTTGACTAGGCAATTACATGCAGCCATACAATGTCCATGGGCCTTGCCTCAGAGTCGAACCCACAACCTATCGCAGAACAAGCAAAGAGCCTACCACTACACCAACACAGAGAAGAAGGAAACTGACTCTACATTAATTCCCATAATCATAGTGACTGCGCACACAACATGGCCAAACAAAAGCAGAAGACAGTACCTGGCCTATCAAACCAATGGAAACTCATAGGCAACACAGTCCATTGGACTAGGCAATTACATGCAACCATACAAAGTCCATGGGCCTTGCCTCAAAGTCAAACCCACAACCTCTCGTAGCCCAAGCAAAGAGCCTACCACTACACCAACACAGAGAAGTGGCAAACTGACTCTACATTAATTCACATAATCCTAGTGACTGCGCACAAAACATGGCCAAACAAAAGCAAAAGACAGTACCTGGCCAATCAATCCAATGGAAACTCATAGGCAACACAGTCCATTGGACAAGGCAATTACATGCAGCCATACAAAGTCCATGGGCCTTGCCTCAGGGTCGAACCCACAACCTCTCGCATCCCAAGCAAAGAGCCTACCACTACACCAACACAGAAAAGTGAGAAACAGACTCTACATTAATTCACATAATCCTAGTGAATGTGCACACAACATGGCCAAACAAAAGACAGCACCTGGCCTACCAATCCAATGGGAAATCATAGGTAACACAGTCCATTGGACAAGGAAATTACATGCAGCCATAGAAAGTCCATGGGCCTTGTCTCAGAGTCGAAGCCACAACCTCTCGCAGCTCAAGCAAATAGCCTACAACCACACCAACACAGAGAAGTGGAAAACTACCTCTACATTAATTCACATAATCCTAGTGACTGCGCAAACAACATGGCCAAAAAAAAGCAAAAGACAGTACCTGGCCTATCAATCCAATGGAAAATCATAGGCAACACAGTGCATTGGACTAGGCAATTACATGCTGCCATACAAAGTTCATGGGCCTTGTCTCAGAGTCGAAGCCATAACCGCTTGCAGCCCAAGCAAAGAGCCTACCACTACACCAACACAGAGTAGTGAGAAACTGACTCTACATTAATTCACATAATCCTAGTGACTGTGCACACAACATGGCGAAACAAAAGCAAAAGACAGTACCTGGCATATCAATCCAATGAAAACTCATAGGCAACACAGTCCATTGGACTAGGCAATTACATGCAGCCATATAAAGTCCATGAGCCTTGGCTCAGAGTCAAACCCACAACCTCTCGCAACCCAAGCAAAGAGCCTACCTCTACACCAACACAGAGAAGTTGAAAACCGATTCTACATTAATTCACATAATCCTAGTGACTGCGCACACAACATGGCCAAACAAAAGCAAAACACAGTACCTGCCCTATCGTTTCCAAAGGAAACTCATAAGCAACACAATCCATTGGATTAGGCAATTACATGCAGCCATACAAAGTCCATTGGCCTTCCCTCAGAGTCAAACCCACAACCACTCAAAGCACAAGCAATGAGCCTACCACTAAACCAACAAAGTCCATGGGCCTTGCCTCAAAGTCGCACCCAGAACCTCTCGCAGCTCAAGCAGAGAGCCTACCACTACACCAACACAGAGAAGTGGGAAACTAACTCTACATTAATTCACATAATCCTAGTGACTGCGCACACAACATGGCCAAACAAAAGCAAAAGACTATACTTGACCTATCAACCCAATGGAAAGTCATTGGCAACACAGTTCATTGGACTAGGCAATTACATGCAGCCATACAAAATCCATGGGCCTTGCCTCAGAGTCAAACCCACAACATCTCGTTGCAAAAGTAAAGAGCCTACCACTACACCAACACAGAGAAGGGCGATATTGATTCTACATTAATTCACAAAATCCTAGTGACTGCGCACAAAACGTGGCCAAACAAAAGCAAAAGACAGTAAACAAGCCTATCAATCCAATGGGCACTCAGAGGTAACACAGTCCATTGGACTAGGCAATTACATGCAGCCATACAAAGTCCATGGGCCTTGCCTCAGAGTCGAACCCACAACCTCTCGTAGCCCAAGCAAAGAGCCTTCCACTACACCAACAAAGAGAAGCGGAAAGCTGACTCAACAATAATTCACATAATCCTAGTGACTGCGCACACAACATGGTCAAACCCACAAGCTCTCGTAGCCCAAGCAAAGAACCTACCACTACACCAACACAGAGAATTGAGAAACTGACTCAACAATAATTCACATAATCCAAGTGACTGCACACACACCACAACATGGCCAAACAAAAGCTAAAGCCAGTACCTGGCCTATCAATCCAATAGAAACTCATAGACAACACAGACCATTGGACTAGGCAATTACATGCAGCCATACGAAGTCCACGGGCTTTGCCTTAGAGTCGAACCCACAACCTCTCGCAGCCCAAGCAAAGAGCCTATCACTACAACAATACAGAGAAGAGGGAAACTGACTCTACGTTAATTCACATAATCCTAGTGACTGCGCACACAACATGGCCAAACACAGTACCCGGCTATCAATTTAATGGAAACTCATAGGCAACACAGTCCATTGGACTAGGCAATTACATGTAACCATACAAAGTCCATGGGCCTTGCCTCAGAGTCAAACCAACAACATCTCATAGCCCAAGTAAAGAGCATACCACTACACCACCACAGAGAAGTGGGAAACTGACTCTACATTAATTCACATAATTCTAGTGACTGCGCACACAACAAGGCCAAACAAAAGCAAAAGACAGTACCTGGCCTATCAATCCAATGGAAAAGCATAGGTAACACAGCCATTGGACTAGGCAATTACAAGCAGCCATACAAAGTCCATGGGACTTGCTTCAGAATCTAACCTAAAACCTCTCATAGCCCAAGCAAAGAGCCTACCACTACACCAACAAAGAAAAGTGGGAAAGTGACTACATTAATTCACATACTCCTAGTGACTTGGCACATAACATGGCGAAACAAAAGCAAAAGACAGTACCTGGCCTATCAATTCAATAAAAACCCATAGGCAACACAGTCCATTGGACAAGGCAATTACATGCAGCCATACAAAGTCAATGGGCCTTTTCTCAGAGTCGAAGCCACAACCTCTCGCAGCCCAAGCAAATAGCCTACAACCACACCAACACAGAGAAGTGGAAAACTGCCTCTACATTAATTCACATAATCCTAGTGACTGCGCAAACAACATGGCCAAACAACAGCAAAACACAGTATCTGGCCTATCAATCCAATGAAAACTCATAGGTAACACAGTCCATTGGACTAAGCAATTACATGCAGCCATACAGAATTCATGGGCCTTGCCTCAGAGTCGAACCCACAACCTGTCGTAGCCGAAGCCAAAAGTCTACCACTACACCAGCACAGAGAAGTGGGAAACTGACTCTACAATAATTCACATAATCCTAGTGACTGCACAAACAACATGGCCAAACAAAAGCAAAAGACAGTACCTGGCCTATCAATCCAATGGAAACTAAAAGGCAACACAGTCCATTGGCCTAGGCAAATACATACAGCCATACAAAGTCCATTGGCTTTGCCTCAGAGTCAAACCCACAACCTCTCGCAGCGCAAGCAAAGAGCCTACCACTAAACTAACAAAGTCCATGGGCTTTGCCTCAGAGTCAAACCCACAACGTCTCACAGCCTGACCAAAGAGCCTACCACTACACCAACACAGAGAATTTGGAAACTGACTCTACATTAATTCACATAATCCTAGTGACTGCGCACACAACATGGCCAAACAAAAGCAAATACAGTACCTGGCCTATCAATCCATTGGAATCTCATAGGCACCACAGTCCATTGGACTAGGGAATTACATGCAGCCATACAAAGTCCATGGGCCTTGCCTCAGAGTCGAACCCACAACCTGTTGTAGCCGAAGCCAAAAGTCTACCACTACACCAAAACAGAAAATTGGGAAACTGACTCTACATTAATTCACATAATCCTACCGACTGCGCACACAACATGGCTAAACAAAAGCAAAAAACAATACCTGGCCTATCAATCCAATAGAAACTCATAGGCAACACAGTCCATTGGACTAAGCAATTACATGCAGCCTTACAAAGTCCCTAAGCGTTGCATTAGAGTCGAACCCACAACCTCTCGCAGCCCAAGCAAAGAGCCTACCACTACACCAACACAGATAAGAGGGAAACTGAGTTTACATTAATTCACATAATACTAGTGACTGCGCACACAACATGGCCAAACAAATGCAAAAGACAGTACCTGGCTTATTAATCCAATGGAAACTCGAAGGTAACACAGTCCATTGGACTAGGCAATTACATGCAGCCATACAAAGTCCATAGGACATGCCTCAAAGTCAACCCCACAACCTCTAGAAGAACAAGCAAAGAACCTACCACTACACCAACACAGAGAATTGAGAAACTGACTCAACAATAATTCACATAATCCAAGTGACTGCGTACACAACATGGCCAAACAAAAGCTAAAGCCACTACCTGGCCTATCAATCCAATAGAAACTCATAGACAATACAGACCATTGGACCAATCACATGCAGCCATACAAAGTCCATGGGCCTGGCTCCAGAGTCAAACCCACAACCTCTTGAAGCTCAAGCAAAGACCCTACCACTACACCAACACAGGGAAGTGGGAAACTGACTCTACAATAATTCATGTAATACTAGTGACTGCGCACTAAACATGGCCAAACAAAAGCAAAAGTCATTACCTGGCCTATCAATCCAATGGAAACTCATTGGCAACACAGTTCATTGGACTATGCAATTACATGCGACCATACAAAGTCCATAGGCCTTGCCTTTAGAATCAAACTCACAACCTCTCGTAGCCCAAACAAAGAGCCTACCACTACAACAACACAGAGAAGTGAGAAGCTGACTCTACAATAATTCACATAATCCTGGTGACTGCACACCCAACATGGCCAAACAAAAGCTAAAGACAGTACCTGGCCTATCAATCCAATAGAAATTTATAGACAACACAGACCTTTGGACTAGGCAATTACATGCAGCCATACAAAGTCCACGGGTTTTGCCTTAGAGTCGAACCCACAACCTCTCGCAGCCCAAGCAAAGAGCCTATCACTACAACAACACAGAGAAGAGGGAATCTGACTCTACGTTAATTCACATAATCCTAGTGACTGCGCACACAACATGGCCAAACACAGTACCCGGCTATCAATTCAATGGAAACTCATAGGCAACACAGTCCATTGGACTAGGTAATTACATGTAACCATACAAAGTCCATGGGCCTTGCCTCAGAGTCAAACGAACAACGTCTCATAGCCCAAGTAAAGAGCATACCACTACACCACCACAGAGAAGTGGGAAACTGACTCTACATTAATTCACATAATTCTAGTGACTGCGCACACAACAAGGCCAAACAAAAGCAAAAGACAGTACCTGGCCTATCAATCCAATGGAAAAGCATAGGTAACACAGCCATTGGACTAGGCAATTACAAGCAGCCATACAAAGTCCATGGGCCTTGCTTCAGAATCAAACCCAAAACCTCTCGTAGCCCAAGCAAAGAGCCTACCACTACACCAACAAAGAGAAGTGGGAAACTGACTCTACATTAATTCACATACTCCTAGTGACTTGGCACATAACATGGCGAAACAAAAGCAAAAGACAGTACCTGGCCTATCAATTCAATGAAAACCCATAGGCAACACAGTCCATTGGACAAGGAAATTACATGCAGCCATACAAAGTCAATGGGCCTTTTCTCAGAGTCGAACCCATAACCTCTCGCAGCCCAAGCAAAGAGCCTACCACTACACCAACACAGATAAGAGGGAAACTGAGTTTACATTAATTCACATAATACTAGTGACTGCGCACACAACATGGCCAAACAAATGCAAAAGACAGTACCTGGCCTATCAATCCTTTGGAATCTCATAGGCAACACAGTCCATTCGATAAGGAACTAACTCTACAATAATTCACATAATCCTAGTGACTGCGCAAACAACATAGCCAAACAAAAGCAAAAGATAGTACCTGGCCTATCAATCCAATGGAAACTCATAGGCAATACAGTCCATAGAACTAGGGTATTACATGCAGCCATACAATGTCCATGGGCCTTGCCTCAGAGTCGAACCCACAAGCTCTCGCAGCCCAAGCAAAGAGCCTAACACTACACCAACACAGAGAAGTGGGAAATGGATTCTACATTAATTCACATAATCCTAGTGACTGTGCACACAACATGGCCAAACAAAAGCAAAATACAGTACCTGGCCTATCCATCCAATGGAAAATCATAGGCAATACAGTCCATTGGACTAGGCATTTACATGCAGCCATACATGGCCCATGGGCCTTGCTTCAGAGTCGAGCCCACAACCTCTCGCAGCCCAAGCAAAGAGCCTATTACTACACCAACACAGAGAAGTGGGAAGATGCCTGTACATTAATTCATATAATCCTAGTGACTGCGCACACAACATGGCCATACAAAAGCAAAAGACGGTACCTGGTCTATCAATCCAATGGAAACTCATAGTTAACACAGTCAATTGGACTAAGCAATTACATGCAGCCATACAAAATCCATGTGCATTGCCTCAGAGTCAACCCCACAACTTCTCGCAGCCCAAGCAAAGAGCCTACCACTACACCAACACAAAGAAGCGGGAAACTGATTCTTCATTAATTCACATAACCCTAGTGACTGCGCACACAACATGGCCAAACAAAAGCAAAACACAGTATCTGGCCTATCAATTCAATGAAAACTCATAGGCAACACACTCCAATGGACTAGGCAATTATATGCAGCCATACAAAGTCCATGGGCCTTGCCTCAGAGTCGAACCCACAAACTCTCGTAGCCGAAGCAAAAAGTCTATCACTACACCAACACAGAGAAGTGGGAAACTGATTCTACAATAAATCACATAATCCTAGTGACTGCGCAAACAACAAGGCCAAAAAAAAGCAATACACAATATCTGGCTTATCAATCCGATGGAATCTCATAGGCAACACAGTCCATTGGACTAGGCAATTACATACAGCCATACAAAGTCCATGGGCCTTGCTTGGGAGTCAAACCCACAGGCTCTTGCAGCCCAAGCAAAGAGCCTACCACTACACCAAGACAGAGAAGTGGGAAACTAATTCTACATTAATTCACATAATACTAGTGACTGCGCACACAACATGGCCAAACAAAAGCAAAAGACAGTACCTGCCCTATCAATCCAATGGAAACTCATAGGCAACACAGTCCATTGGACTAGGCAATTATATGCAGCCATACAAAGTCCATTGGCCTTCCCTCAAAGTCAAACCCACAACCTCTCAAAGCTCAAGCAAAGAGCCTACCACTACACCAACACAGAGAAGTGGGAAACTGACTCTTCAATAATTCACATAAATATGAATTAAATGTAGAATTCCATTGGACTATGTTATCTATGAGCTTTCATTGGATTGATAGGCTAGGTACTGTCTTTTGCTTTTGTTTGGCCATGTTGTGTGCGCAGTCAATAGGATTATGTGAATTATTGTAGAGTCAGTTTCCCACTTCTCTGTGTTGGTGTAGTGGTAGGCTCTTTGCTTGGGCTACGAGAGGTTGTGGGTTTGACTCTGAGGCAAGGCCCATGGACTTTGGATGGCTGCATGTAATTACCTAGTCCAATGGACTGTGTTGCTTATGAGTTTCCATTGGATTGATAGGCCAGGTACTGTCTTTTGCTTTTGTTAGGCCATATTGTGTGCTCAGTCACTAGGATTATGTGAATTAATGTAGAGGCAGTTTCTCACTTCTCTGTGTTGGTGTGCTGGTAGGCTCTTTGCTTGGGTTGTGAGAGGTTGTGGGTTTGACTCTGAGGCAAGGCCCATGGACTTTGTATGGCTGCATGTAATTGTCTAGTCCAATGGACTGTGTTGCCTATGAGTTTCCGTTGGATTGATAGGCCAGGTACTATCTTTTGCTTTTGTTTGGCCATGTTGTGTGCGCAGTCACTAGGATTATGTGAATTAATGTAGAGTCAGTTTTCTATTTCTCTGTGTTGGTGTAGTGGTAGGCTCTTTGCTTGATCTGTGAGAGGTTGTGGGTTTGACTCTGAGGCAAGGCCCATGGACTTTGTATGGTTAGATATAATTGCCTAGTCCAATGGACTGTGTTACCTATTAGTTTCCATTGGATTGATAGGCCAGGTACTCTCTTTTGCATTTGTTTGGCAATGTTGTGTGCGCAGTCACTAGGATTATGTGAATTAATGTAGATTCAGTTTCCAACTTCTCTGTGTTGGTGTAGTGATAGGCTCTTTACTTTGACTGCGAGAGGTTGTGGGTTTGACCTTGAGGCAAGGCCCATGGTCTTTGTATGGCTGCACGTAATTGTCTAGTCCAATGGGCTGTGTTGCCTAAGAGATTCCATTGGATTGATAGGCCAGATACTGTCTTTAGCTTTTGTTTGGCCATGCTGTGTGCGCAGTCACTAGGATTATGTGAATTAATGTAGAATCAGTTTCCTACTTCTTTGTGTTGGTGCAGTGGTAGGTTCTTTGCTTGGGCTACAAGAGGTTGTGGGTTTGACTCTGAGGCAAGGCCAATGGACGTTGGCAGCTTGTAATTGTCTAGTCCAATGGACTGTGTTGTATATGAGTTTCCATTGGATTGATAGGCCAGGTACTGTCTTTTGCTTTTGTTTGGCCATGTTGTGTGCGCAGTCACTAGGATTATGTGAATTAATGTAGAGTCAGTTTCCCACTTCTCTGTGTTGGTGTAGTGGTAGGCTCTTTGCTTGGGCTATGAGAGGTTTTAGGTTTGACTCTGAAGCAAGGCCCATGGACTTTGTATGGCTGTATGTAATTGTCTAGTTTAACCTCTTCAGCCCCGGGGCACTTTCCGTTTTTGTTTTTTGCTCCCCTTCTTCCGAGAGCCGTAATTTTTTTATTTTTCCGTCAATCTTGCCATATGAGGGCTTGTTTTTTGCGGGACAAGTTTTACTTTTAAATGAAATCATAAGTTTTACCATATGGTGTACTGGAAAGCAGCAAAAAAATTCCAAGTGTGGAAAAATTGCAAAAAAAGTGTGATGGCACAATAGTTTTTTGGGATGTTTTATTCACGGTGATCACTATATGGTAAATCTGATGTGTGGTTATGATACCTGAGGTCGGTGCGAGTTTGTAGACAACAAACATGTATAGGTTTACTTGTATCTAAGGGGTTAAAAAAATTCACAAGTTTGTCCAATAAAAGTTGCGCACGTTTTGCACCATATTCCGAAACACGTAGCGTTCTTATTTTTTGGGATCTATGGCTCAGTAATGGCTTTTTTTTGCGGCTCGAGATGATGTTTCTAGTGGTAGCATTTTTGCGCAGATGCTACGTTTTGATCGCCTGTTATTGCATTTTGCGTAAAACTTGCAGCGACCAAAAAACGCAATATTGGCGTTTGGAATTTTTTTGCCACTACGCCGTTTACCAATCAGATTAATTGATTTTATATTTTGATAGATCGGGCATTTCTGAACGCGTCGATACCAAATATGTGTATTTTTATTTATTTTTTAACCCTTTAATTTTCAATGGGGGGAAAGGGGGGTGATTTGAACTTTTAGGTTTTTTGTTTTTTTTTTAATTTTTTAAAACTTTTTTTATTTTATTTTACTAGTCCCCCTAGGGGGCTATAGCGATCAGCAATCCGATTGCTGATCGCTATCTGCTGATCACAGCTATACCGCTGTAAACAGCAGAAATAGTCACTTTCTTTTTTCCTCTGCGACGTGCCGAGGAAGAATGAAAGTGAAACTTCGTAGCACCAGGCGTCATCACATGACCATGTGCTACGATGGCAACCACCGAACGACACGTGATCACTCACGTGACGTCCGGAGGGGGGCGGCGGTAAGTAGAAAACATGGCCGCGCGCATATAGATCTCGCTGCCAGACTTTGGCAGCGAGATCTAAGGGGTTAATGTTCCGGGTGGAATGCGATTCCACTCGGAACATGTAGGCACACATGTCAGCTGTTGAAAACAGCTGATATGTGTGCCGATCCACGCCGCCTGGCAGGGGGCGGGGCTTACCGGGACACGATCCATGACGGAAAGATCCGTCCATGGTCGTGAAGGGGTTAATGGACTGTATTTCCTATGAGTTTTCATTGGATTTATAAGCCAGGTACTGTCTTTTGCTTTTGTTTGGCCATGTTGTGTGCGCAGTCACTAAGATGATGTGAATTATTGTAGAATCAGTTTCCCACTTATCTGTGTTGGTGTAGTGGTAGGCTCTTTGCTTGGGCTACAAGAGGATGTGGGTTCGACTCTGAGACAAGGCCCATGGACTTTGTATGGCAGCATGTAATTGCCTAGTGAAATGGACTGTGTTACCTATGAGTTTCTATTGGATTGATAGGCCAGGTACTTTATTTTGCTTTTGTTTGGCCATGTTGTGTGCGCAGTCACTAGGATTATGTGAGTTAATGTAGAATCAGTTTACCACTTCTCTGTGTTGGTGTAGTGGTAGGCTCTTTGCTTGGGCTATCGGAGGTTTTATGTTTGACTCTGAGGCAAGTCCAAGGACTTTGTATGGCTGCATGTAATTGCCTAGTCCAATGGACTATGTTTCCAATGAGTTTCCATTGGACTGATAGGCCAAGTACTGTCTTTTGCTTTTGTTTGGCCATGTTGTGTGCGCAGTCACTAGGATGATGTGAATTATTGTAGAATCAGTTTCCCACTTCTCTGTGTTGGTGTAGTGGTAGGCTCTTTGCTTGGGCTACAAGAGGTTGTGGGTTTGACTCTGAGGCAAGATCCATGGACTTTGCATGGTTGCATGTAATTGCCTAGTCCAATGGACTGTGTTGCCTATGAGTTTCCATTGGATTGATAGGCCAGGTACTGTCTTTTGCTTTTGTTTGGCCATGTTGTGTGCGCAGTAACTAGGATTATGTGAATTAATGTAGAATCAGTATTCCACTTCTCTGTGTTTGTGTAGTGGTAGGTTCTTTGCTTAGGCTACGAGAGGTTATGGGTTCGATTCTGAGGCAATGGCCATGGACTTTGTATGTCTGCATGTAACTGCTTAGTCCAATGGATTCTGTTGCCTATGAGTTTCCTTCGGATTGATAGGCCAGGTACTGTCTTTTGCTTTTGTTTGGCCATGTTGTGTGCGCAGTCACTAGGATTATGTGAATTAATGTAGAGGCAGTTTACCACTTCTCTGTGTTGGTGTAGTGGTAGGTTCTTTGCTTGGGCTGAGAGAGGTTGTGGGTTCGACTCTGAGGCCAGGCCCATGGAGCTTGCATGGCTGCATGTAATTGCCTAGTCCAATGGAATGTGTTGCCCATGAGTTTGCATTGGATTGATAGGCCAGGTACTGTCTTTTGCTTTTGTTTGGCCATGTTGTGTGCGCAGTCACTAGGATTATGTGAATTATTGTAGAGTTAGTTTTCCTCTTTTCTGTGTTGGTGTAGTGGTAGGCTCTTTGCTTGGGCTGCGAAAGGTTGTGGGTTTGACGCTGTGGACAACGCCCATGGACTTTGTATGGCTGCATGTAATTGAATAAGCCAATGTACTGTGTTGCCTACGAGGTTCCATTGGATTCATAGGCCAGGTACTGTCTTTTGCTTTTGTTTGGCTATGTTGTGTGCGTAGTCACTAGTAGAGTTGAGTGCGGTTCGCGGTTCAAGGTTCTCCAGTTCGCGGCTCGAGTGATTTTGGGGGCTGTTCTAGATCGAACTAGAACTCGAGCTTTTTGCTAAAGCTCGATAGTTCTAGATACGTTCGAGAACGGTTCTAGCAGCAAAAAGACCAGCTAATTACTAGCTGGCTTTCTGCTGTAATAGTGTAAGTCACTCTGTGACTCACACCATTATGAAATTTCAGTGTATAGTGTGCGGGAACAGCGCATTCAGATCACTGCTGTATGTATAATGGCGATTGCCATTTTTTTTTTTTCCCTTGTCTTCCTTCCATAAGCGCGCGCGTGTAGTTGGACGGGCCAGCATGTCAGCCAATCCCAGACACACACATAGCTAAGTGGACTTTTTGCCAGAGAAGCAACGGCATGTGTGATAGGATGTCCATGTCACATGTCCCTGCATTATAAAACCGGACATTTTCCTCCAGCACGCCATTATCTGCCTTCTGCGTCCTTGGTGTCAGACACCGCTAGCGCAGCTCCTATCTCCGATACTGCTGTGTACGCTCTATATACTGTGCTGTACAGAATAGGAATAGAAGTTTCTATCAGTCCTTTTAAGGGCTCATACCGGCAGGGTCAGAGCCATAGGTGACAGAGGTTAAAATAGAGTTTAACAGCTACACAAGATGACAGCGTCTGTGTAGCTAAGGTCAGGGATTTCCTCGCTGCATTTCCCCACAACCCTGCCACTGTACCCTCCTGCCCTTTGCACACTCAAGCTCATTGTTACTAAGCCATTATACTAGCAAACACTGAGTGAACTTAGTGGCATCCTAAACGTGGCTGTTGGACTTCTGTATTGTCCCACTAGTGCAAAGATATTTGCAGCACTACACCAACACAGAGAAGTGGGAAACTGACTCTACATTAATTCACATAATCCTAGTGACTGCGCACACAATATGGCCTAACAAAAGCAAAAGACAGTACCTGGCCTATCATTCCAATGGAAACTCATAAGCAACACAGTCCATTGGACTAGGTAATTACATGCAGCCATCCAAAGTCCATGGGCCTTGCCTCAGAGTCGAACCCACAACCTCTCGTAGCCCAAGCAAAGAGCCTACCACTACACCAACACAGAGAAGTGGGTAACTGATTCTTCAATAATTCACATAATTCTAGTGACTGCGCACACAACATGGCCAAACAAAAGTGTAGCGCCCCAGGACCTGGTCGCCACATCAGCATTGCCCCTCCAAAGGGTTAATGCTGAGCTTGGAGGTAATTGGGAGGTCTATTGGCCAGTAAGTTTAACATCCAACGCAATTCCTCCCTCAGGCCAGCAGGGGGAGCTCTGAACCTGGAATTCCAGGGAGCATTCCTTAAGCCTGACCTGAGGGAGGGGTTAGTGTTCAGTCGGTAGGAGAAAGCAGAGAGTGCAGACGCAGAGTAGTGCTGTCCTGTGGAACTGGGGCCTAGAGCTGGAGCAGCTTGGCCAAGGGAAGCAGGAGGAGCAGAGAGGCACAGAAGAGACTCGGACATCAGAGTCTGTGGCCACCAGGGCCTAAAATACTCCCTGGTAGCTGAATCCGAAGGGCAGGAGAGCTGCAAGCACCTGGCCCATAAACAGCCCGAAGGTACAGCTGCATCATCAGGGCCCGACACAGAGGGAGAGCAGGTGGCTGTAGTAGCCCAAGACGCAGCAGCACCGGCCGATGTAATCCCAGTCGCTGTCGCCCCAGCCCCCGCTGTAGCGCCGGTAATGCTGATCACAATGCCGTACATCCCGGGAGCAGAATGGCTGCCGCAGTACTCCGGGGAGTCACATACCCTGAGCGACTTCAGAGAAAGGCTGCACAGCTTGTTTAGAGTGTATCCGCTGACTAAGAGCCAGAAGGTGGGCATATTAATGGGGCAGCTAGCCGGCGCGGCCCAGCGTGAAGTGAAGTCCTGGCCTGATACAGATAAAGGGACAGCAACCCAGATACTGGCCAAGTTAAAGAGTACTTTTGACACCCGCACCGCAGCAGAAATAAAGATGAGATTCTTTGGGTGCAAACAACGGGCCACAGACAGCATACGGGACTATGCCTTAAACTTGCATGAGGCCCTGAAAGCAATTAAACAGGTGGACCCAGAGAGTGTACGTGAAGAAGACAAACTCCTAACTGAGCAGTTCATAGAAGGGCTCCTGTCAGATGCCCACAGGACCCAGCTGCGTATCATGGTCCTGCAGAACCCTGCTCTGGACTTTGCAAAGTTTAAGGACCAGGCCATCCGGGTACTGAGAGAATCTACACCGAATGACCCAGTACCCCTCCGGCCTCTTGCTATCACGTACCCAGGGGTGGTGCCTGCAACACGAGCCGCTGCAGGGGCTGAGGCGCAGTCCCTGGATAAGGATCCCGCTGCAGAGCTCAGACAGCAGGTCCAGGAGCTGACCAAGACTGTAGCTGCCCTTGCAAAGACCGTGCAGTCTCTACAAGTGACCCCATCGCCTGCAAGAATCGAGTTGGCCTCCAGCCCAGATGACGTCCCATGGATGCGACAGAGGAGGATTCCGCCGACCCGAGGAAAAGACACAGACCGGTATGATTCAACGGGACAACCGATCTGCCGCCGCTGCGGGCCATATTGCAAGACACTGTCCTTTAAACGGGCCGAACCTGGGGCCAGGAGCCAACCCCCAGGTGTAAGGAAGCCCGGCTCAAACCCCAGTCGCAGCAAGTATGTGGGAGGACGCCCGGTCCTTCCTATTGTGCTGGATGGGATCCCTTTGAATGCCCTCCTGGATACGGGGTCCCAGGTAACAACCATCCCTAATAAACTGTACAAAAGATATTGGGCTGATTCAGACATTGACCATGGCCCAGATGATGATTTAACAATTGTGGCCAGTAATGGTCAGCCCTTGCCTCAAATTGGGTACAAGGAAGTAACCATTAAAGTGGGGCGGGTAGAATTGCCGTGTCAGGGGATGATAATTGTAGATATTGATCGCAAGGAATCTAACCCACTGCTAACCATTGGTATAAATGTGATGGAAAATTGTATTGCCGAAGTGATAATTTTGTTGCAGCAGGCGTCTGAAACTACCAGCACCGGGCAGCAGCGTGCCCTACAGAGGGAAATGCGAGCCGTGATGAGGAGGCAGCAGGTAGAGCTGGCCGGAGGAGAAATTGGCAGTGTGAGGGTAAGTGACCCCCTCCCCATTGCAATACCCCCAAGATGTGAAATGTTGATATGGTGTCGGGCAGCAATAGGCCTCAAGGGTCAAGATTACCAGGCCTTGGTAGAACCGGTGTATTCAGACAGCAGGCCTGGAGTCCTGATAGCCAGAGGGGTAGCAGACGTCCGCAAGGGAAGAGTGCCCGTCCGTGTCCTGAATTGTGGGGAGGAGGAAGCCAAATTGCCCCGGTACGCCACTGTAGCAAAACTGTACACTGTCAGTAACAATACCATCAAAGCAGTGGAACCCTTGATCCCGTCCGACCAGGCGGAAGACAATGGCTCCAAGGGACAGCTGGAAGACTGGTGCCAAAAATTACATGTGGGCACCGACTCCACCCCCTCACACCAAAAGCATGGGGTTTACCGGGTGGTACAGGAGTACGAGCGGGTCTTCAGCAAACACCCCCTAGATTTTGGGCAGGTAAAAGGGGTTAAACATCAAATCCCCACAGGTGATCATCATCCCATTAAAGAAAGATACCGCCCTGTACCCCCAGCACAGTATCAGCGTGCCAAAGAAATGTTACGGGAAATGAAGGAGGCTGGGGTTATCAGAGATAGTTGTAGCCCCTGGGCAGCTCCACTAGTGCTCGTAAAGAAAAAAGATGGTACAATGAGAATGTGTGTAGATTACAGACAAATTAACCGCATTACACATAAAGATGCTTATCCACTACCCAGAATAGAAGAGTCACTAACAGCCTTAAAGTCAGCTAATTATTTCTCCACCCTGGATCTCACCAGTGGGTATTGGCAGGTTCCCGTGGCAGAGGCGGACAAGGAGAAGACTGCATTCACGACACCAATGGGTCTCTGCGAGTTCAATTGTATGCCGTTCGGGCTCTGCAATGCCCCAGGGACATTTCAGAGATTGATGGAGTGCTGCTTGGGCCATCACAACTTTGAAACCGTGCTATTGTACCTGGATGACGTCATAGTCTACTCCAAGACCTACGAAGACCACCTGAGGCACTTAGCAGAAGTGTTTGAGTCCTTGTCGGAGTATGGCCTGAAGATAAAGCCGTCCAAATGTCACCTCTTGAAGCCAAAGGTACAGTACCTGGGTCATGTGGTCAGCGCAGAAGGTGTGGCACCTGATCCGGAGAAAGTCACCATAATCAAGGACTGGCCAAGACCCACCACGGTAAAGGAGGTGCGGCAGTTCCTTGGGCTGGTGGGCTACTACCGAAGATTCATTGATGGTTTCACCAAGATAGCAGCGCCTCTTCAAGATCTCTTGGTGGGGCAGCCAAAGAAGGCTAAGAAGCAAAGCCCTCCATTTGAATGGAACAGTCATATAGAAACATCTTTTGTCCGGCTGAAAGGGGCTCTCACGGGAGAAGAAATTCTGGCCTACCCTGACTACAGCCAGCAGTTTGTACTGTACACAGACGCCAGCAATGTGGGACTGGGAGCAGTTCTGTCCCAGGTGCAGGGAGTCCGGGAGAAGGTGATAGCTTACGCCAGTAGGAAGCTTCGTCCCACAGAAAGGAATCCAGAAAACTACAGTTCCTTCAAGCTGGAGTTCCTCGCTATTGTTTGGGCAGTGACTGAACGCTTCAAGCACTATCTGGCATCGGCCAAGTTCACCATCTTCACGGACAACAACCCATTGACACATCTGGCAACAGCCAAGTTAGGTGCGTTGGAGCAGCGATGGATGGCCCGGCTGTCTAACTTTGACTTTACCATCAAGTACCGGGCTGGCAAGAAGAATAACAAAGCTGATGCGCTGTCCAGAATGCCTCACTTACCCGAGTCTGGAGAAGACCTGGATGAACTCGAAGAGATAGAGTTACCGGCTTTCCATCACCAAGGTGTTTCCCAGTGTGAGCATGCTGTAGGAGTGAAGCGCTTGAGCCAGCACGAGGTCTCGGTCAACCCATTACTCCACCATAATTGAGAAGAGACAGAGAACGGTGACCCGGCCGTGCGATTGGTCAAAGAAAATCTAGCACAAGCTGAGACCCATCTCGGTCCAGACACTCCACAAGAAGCCCAGCAGTTGTGGAAGGAGAGGGGACGACTGTTCACCTACCAAGGCAAGCTCTGCAAGAGATATGTCAACTGGCGAACGAATGAACTCGTCTGGCAGATAGTGGTCCCGCAGAGGGATGCTCCAATGGTCCTAGCAGCTTACCATGATAAAGCTGGACACTTCGGGTGAAAGAAGTTGGAGACCCTACTCCGCGATCGGTTCTACTGGGTGCACATGAGAAAGACAGTCGAGAAGTGGTGCCGAGACTGTGGTCCGTGTAACCTGAGGCGGAAGGATGATGCCAGCCAGAGGTCTCCCCTATAGCCAATTGTCACGAAGCAGCCCCTGGAGTTGGTGGCCCTGGACCACGTGAAGTTAACACCAAGCCGGTCAGGCTATGTGTACGCCCTCACCATTGTGGACCATTATTCTCGTTTCCTGGTAGTAGTGCCTGTGAAGGACCAGACAGCCAGAACAGCAGCTAGAGCATTTCAGGCATACTTTTGTCGACCTCACGGTTATCCGGAAAGGGTACTGACTGATCAAGGTCCTGCATTCGAGGCAGAAGTGTTCCAAGAGTTCTGTAACATGTACGGCTGTAAGAAAATCTGAACAACACCGTACCACCCCCAAACCAATGGATTGTGCGAGAAGATGAACCATGTGGTTATTGATATGCTCAAGACTCTACCTCTGGAAGAAAGAAACCAATGGCCAGAGAAGTTACCAGATCTGGTAGACCTGTATAACCATATCCCAGTAAACTCGACCAACTGCAGCCCTGCTTACTTGATGCGAGCAAGACCTGGCAAGTTACCTGTAGACTTTGAGATGGGAACTGTGTCACCTGAAGCGGTTCAAGAGATAGAAGATTGGGATACAGAGCGACAACAGCAGTACCGCAAAGTCCAGGAATGCGTAGAAAAGAGCCTGTCCCAAGCAAGAACGAGACAAGAGCAGAACTAGAATCAAACAGCCCCAGCAACTCCCTTAGCACCTGGAGAACAGGTCCTCAAGAAAAAGCGTAGGGCGCATAAATTAGATGATCAGTGGGAGAATGAACCCTACACCATTATTCCCTCCAACTTTGACAATAGTAAAGTATGCCTCATAAGCAAAGATGAAGGCAAGACTTATCAAACAGTGTCCAGAGACCGCCTGAAAGCGTGCCCTGAGCGGTTCAAAATCCAAAAAGAAGTGGAAGAAATTCAAGAAAAAGAGGAAGAGATGATACAAACAATCCTTGGCAAATTCCCCAAAACTTGGACCCGAATAAATAATGCCCTAGTGGTACCAGTCTTGACGTTCCCGCAGTTGGTCGAGCCAGAGACAGAAGAGGTTCCAGATCCATCTAAGGAACTGTCCGCCCCAACACAAGATGACACGCCAGCAGTAGAACAGGAGAATCAACCCCCTGCCAGTGGTGAACCTGTCGTACCCTTGGCGAATCTGAGACCCCGTAGGCAACCAACACGCATACCTGTCAGGGTTAGGCCTACCAGTAACACGGAGGGGGCAGACACTCCAAGTAGTCAGGGACAAACCCCAGAGCTACGCCGGTCCCAACGTAGCACTCGGGGACAGCCCCTTCCAAGGTATAGAACATAAAAAGAAAAAGTACCTATTAGAATGTATATAGTTATGTGAAAATGTCTTGTATGTAATGTTTTGTTTTAGGTGATTAAGTAAATTGACAATTGGGCCACTGGACTATGGGTGGCCAACACTCTAATTGTACATAGTTAGCACCAGTGTGCTCAGCACCCCTGAAGAAAAACCCGTCCGGCGTGCATAGAGTGGGGTCATCAATGCTCTGACGCACACACCCAGAGCCTACGTTGGGGGTTTTATCGCGGTGTGTCCCCCATGGAGCAGTGTAATGGACACCCAGCAGGGAGCCACACTGGACTCTTATAGTTCTTTAACCCCTTAAGGACGAAGCCAGTTTTGTCCTTAATGCCCAGGCCATTTTTTGCAATTCTGACCTGTGTCCCTTTATGAGGTTATAACTCTGGAACGCTTCAACGGATCCCAATGATTCTGACATTGTTTTTTTGTGACATATTGGACTTCATGATAGTTATAAATTTAGAACGATATTTTTTGCTTTTATTTGTGAAAAAATCGGAAATTTGATGAAAATTTTGAAAATTTTGCAATTTTCAAACTTTTAATTTTTATGCCCTTAACCCAGAGAGTTATGTCACACAAAATAGTTAATAAATAACATTTCCCACTTGTCTACTTTACATCAGCGCAATTTCTGAAACAAAATTTTTTGGGATTAGGAAGTTAGAAGGGGTCAAAGTTCATCTGCAATTTCTCATTTTTTCAACAAAATTCACAAAACCATTTTTTTAGGGACCACATCACATTTGAAGTGACTTTGAGAGGCCTAAGTGACAGAAAATACCTAAAAGTGACACCATTCTCAAAACAGCACCCCTCAAAGTACTCAAAACCACATCCAATAAGTTTATTAACCCTTCAGGTGCTTCACAGGAACTAAAGCAAAGTGGAATGAAAAAAAGCAAAAAATAAAATTTTACCTAAAATGTTGCTCTACCCCAAATTTATTCACTTTTAGAAGAAATAACACAACAAAATGAACCCCAGAACTTGTTACCCACTTTCTTATGAGCGCGCCGATACCCCACATGTGGTCAGAAACCTTTGTTTGGACAAATGGTAGGGCTCGGAACAGAAGGAGCAATATTTGAATTTTGGAAAGCAAATTTGGCTGAAATAGATTGCTGGCACCATGTTGCATTTACAGGTCTGCTAAGGTACCTAAGCAGCAGAAACCCCTCACAAGTGACACCATTTTGGAAACTAGACCCCTCAAGGCTTCTATCTAGGGGTATAGTGAGCATTTTGGACCCACAGGTACTTCACAGATTTTGATAACGTTACATTGTCACATTGAAAATGTTCATTTTTTTCTCAAAAATGTTGCTTTAGCATCAATTTTTTCACTTTTTCAAGAGGTAATTCCAAAAATTTGACCCCAATGTTTGTTACCCACTTTTTTATGAGCGTGGTGATACCTCACTTGTGGTCTGAAACCTTTGTTTGGAGAAATGGGAGGGCTTGGAACGAAAGGAGCAATATTTGAATTTTGGAAAGGAAATTTTGCTGAAAAAGATTGTGGGCACCATGTTGCATTTGGAGGACCCCTAAGGTACGTAAACAGCAAAAAAAGCCCCACAAGTGACCCCATATTGGAAACTAGGCCCCTCAAGGAATTTATCTAGATGTTTGGTGAGTACCCTAAACCTCCAGGTGCTTTACAGAAGTTTATAATGTTGAGCCATGAAAATAAAAAAATAAAATTTTACCACAAAATTGTTACTTCAACCAGGTAGCTTTTTTTCATAAGGGTAACAGGAAAAACATCACCATGAAATTTATTGCGCAATTTCTCCTGAGTTTGGTGATATCTTGTACATGGTGGAAATCAACTGTTTGGGCACACTGCAGGGCTCGGAAGAGAAGGAGTGCAATTTGACTGCAAAATTGGCTGGAATCAATAGCGGACGCCATGTTGCATTAGGATAGCCCCTGAGGTGCCTAAACAGTGGAGGTCCCCCACAAGTGACCCCATTCTGGAAAATAGACCCCTCAAGGAATTTATCTAGATGTTTGGTGAGTACCCTGAACCCCCAGGTGCTTCACAGAAGTTTATAATGTTGAGCTGTGAAAATAAAAAAATATATTTTTACCACAAAATTGTTACTTCAACCAGATAGCTTTTTTGTTAACAAGAGTACATGGAAAAATATCAGCATAAAATTTATTGTGCAATTTCTCCTGAGTATGCTGATACCTTATGTGTGGTGGAAATCAACTGTTTGGATGCACAGCAGGGCTCGGTAAGGGAAAAAGTGCCATTTGACTGAACAATTGGCTGGAATAATTAGCGGACGCTATGTCGCATTTGGAAAGCCCCTAAGGTGCCTAAACAGTGGAGGTCCCCCACAAGTGACCCCATTCTGGAAACAAGACACCTCAAGGCTTTTATCTAGGTGTATATTGAGCATTTTGAATCCACGAATACTTCACAGAATTTGATAAGCTTAGGTTGCCATATTGAAATTTTCATTTTTTTCACAAAAATGTTGATTTAGCGACATATTTCTCACTTTTTCAAGAGGCAACAACAAAACGTGTACCCCACAGGTTGTTATCTAATTTCTTGTGAGTGCAGGGATACCCCACATGTGGCCAAAAACCTTTGTTTGGATAAATGGGAGGGCTTGGAATGGAAGGAGCACCATTTGAATTTTGGAAAAGTTGAAGTAAATTGCGCGCACCATGTCACATTAGCAGGGCCCCTTGGGTACCTATACATTGAAACCCCCCACAAGTGACCTCATTTTGGAAACTGGACCCCTCAAGGATTTTATTCAGGAGTATAGTAAGCATTTTGAATCCACAGGTACTTCACAAAAATGTTGCTGTAGCAACAAATTTCTCATTTTTAGGCTATGTGGCCATGATCCAGCGACACGGCATCTAGTACACAGTGTCAGCCTTCCTGCAGAGATGTGAGTGTTGTCCATGGGAGAACGCAGCTGCCCATGCCCACGATTTGGGTTCAGGCTGCTGTGGACTTTAGTTCTATTCTACCTGCAGAGAACACTCTTGTCTCCGCAGCATAAATTGACATGCTGAGGTTCGGGAAGCTGCGCCACAGGTCAGTGTATGCTGCGGAGAAAAGAAACACAGTGGGCATGGGATTTCTAAAACTCCTTCCACTGTGCTTCTACTGCACAATGCAGCGCTTTGGATGCAGGGAAAACACTCTGCGCCCAAAACGCTGCAAACCCTGATTGTGGGCACATAGCCTAAAATGCTACAGTGGATGATTGGATAGATGTCAAACATATATAACGTCCCACCCCCTGCATATTCTAAGTTGGCGCCCATTAGTGCCTTTCATGTGGCAATAAAGGATGCCTAGCCTTGTATTTAGCCCAAAAAAAAAAAAATAATTAAAATAAATGACGTGGGGTCCCCCCTATTTTTGATAGCCAGCTAGGGTAAAGCAGACAGCTGTAGCCTGCAAACCACAGCTGACAGCTTCATCTTGACTGGTGATTAATTTGGAGGGCTCCCCAAGCTGTTTTTTTTTTCTAAATATTTATAAATAAATAATTAAAACAAACAAAACAAACGTGGGGTCCCCCCAAATTAGATCACCAGCCAAGGTGAAGCTGACAGCTGGGGTCTGGTATTCTCAGGGTGGGAAGAGCCATGGTTATTGGACTCTTCCCAGCCTAAAAATAGCAGGCCGCAGCCGCCCCAGAAGTGGCGCATCCATTAGATGCGCCAATCCTGGCGCTTAGCCCCATCTCATCCCGCGCCCTGGTGCGTTGGCAAACGGGGTAATAAATGGGGTTGATACCAGATGTGAAATGTCACCTGGCATCAAACCCAGCAATTAGTTATGTCACGGCGTCTATTTGATACCAGACATAACTAACTGACAGTAATAAAAAAAAAAAATTGACAACAAAAAAAAAATTTATTTGAAAAAACACTCCCCAAAAACATTCCCTGATTCACCAGTTTATTGAAAAGAAAAAAAAAATCCGCTGTAATCCATTTGGACGTCCCACATCGCCTCTGGACCTTCTAGAATATGGGGGACACGTTCAGGGAACGTATCCCCCCATTTTCTAGGAGTGCAGACCCTCCAATTGAGGAGAGTGGGTGCAAAGAATCTGCACTCACTCTCCCTGGGTCACAGCTGCACAATGCCGAGCAGCAGCATCAGCCAGCGTCCTGAACAGCGTTTCCTATGAGCCTACCACTACACCAACACAGAGAAGTGGGAAACTACCTCTACATGAATTCACATAATCCTAGTGACTGCGCACACAACATGGCCAAAGAAAAGCAAAAGACAGTACCTGGCCTATCAATCCAATGGAAACACATAGGTAACACAGTCCATTAGACCAGGCAATTATACATGCAGCCATACAAAGTCCATGGGCCTTGCCTCAGAGTCAAACCCACAACCTCTCGTAGCCCAAGCAAAGAGCCTACCACTACACCAACAAAGAGAGGTAGGTAACTGAGTCTATATTAATTCACATAATCCTAGTGACTGCGCACACAACATGGCCAAACACAGTTCCTGGCCTATCAATCCAATGGAAACTCATAGGCAACACAGTCTATTGGACTAAGCAGTTACATGCAGCCATACAAAGTCCATGGGCCTTGCCTCAGAATCTAACCCACAACCTCTTGTAGCCCAAACAAAGAACCTACCACTACACCAACACAAAGAAGTGGGGAACTGAGTCTACATTAATTCACATAATCCTAGTGACTGCGCACACAACATGGCCAAACAAAAGCAAAAGACAGTACCTGGCCTATCAGTCCAATGGAAACTCTTAGACAACACAGTGCATTGGACTGGGCAATTACATGCAGCCATACAAAGTCCATGGGTCTTGTCTCAGAGTCAAACCCACAACCTCTTGCAGCCTAAGCAAAGAGCCTACCACTACACCAACACAGAAAAGTGGGAGACTGACTCTTCATTAATTCACATAATCCTAGTGACTGCGCACACAACATGGCCGAACAAAAGCAAAAGACAGTACTTGGCCTATCAATCCAAGGAAACTCATAGGCAACACAGTCCATTGGACTCGGCAATTACATGCAGCCATACAAAGACCATGGGCCTTGCCTCAGAGTTGAACCCACAACCTCCCGTAGGCCAAGCAAAGAGCCTACCACTACACCAACACAGAGAATTGGGAAACAGGCTCTACAATAATTCACATAATCCTAGTGACTGCGCACACAACATGGCCAAAAAAAAGCAAAAGACAATACCTGGCCTATCAATCCAATGGAAACTCACAGACAACACAGTCCATTGGACTAGGCAATTACATGCAGCCATACAAAGACCATGGTCCTTGCCTCGGAGTCAAACCCAAAACCTCTCGCAACCCAAGCAAAGAGCCTACCATTACACCAACACAGAGAAGTAGAAAATTGACTCTACATTAATTCACATAATCCTAGTGACTGCGTACACAACATTGCCAAAAAAAAGCAAAAGACAGTACCTGGCCTATCAATCCAATGGAAACTCATAGGTAACACAGTCCATTGGACTAGGCAATTACATGGAGCCATACCAAGTCCATGGGCCTTGCCTCAGAGTCAAACCCACAACCTCTCACAGTCAAACAAAGTGCCTACCACTACACCAACACAGAGAAGTGGGAAACTGACTCTACATTAATTCACATAATCCTAGTGACTGCGCACACAACATGGCCAAACAAAAGCAAAAGACAGTACCTGGCCTATCAGTCCAATGGAAACTCTTAGACAACACAGTGCATTGGACTGGGCAATTACATGCAGCCATACAAAGTCCATGGGTCTTGTCTCAGAGTCAAACCCACAACCTCTTGCAGCCTAAGCAAAGAGCCTACCACTACACCAACACAGAGAAGTGGGAGACTGACTCTTCATTAATTCACATAATCCTAGTGACTGCGCACACAACATGGCCGAACAAAAGCAAAAGACAGTACTTGGCCTATCAATCCAAGGAAACTCATAGGCAACACAGTCCATTAGACTAGGCAATTACATGCAGCCATACAAAGTCCATGGGCCTTGCCTCAGAGTCAAACCCACAACCTCTCATAGCCCAAGCAAAGAGCCTACCACTACACCAACACAGAGAAGTGGGAAACTGACTCTACATTAATTCACATAATTGTAGTGACAGCGCACACAACATGGCCAAACAAAAGAAAAAAACAGTAACTGGCCTATCAATCCAATGGAAAAGCATAGGTAACACAGCCATTGGAGTATGCAATTACAAGCAGCCATACAAAGTCCATGGGCCTTGCCTCAGAATCAAACCCAAAACCTCTCGGAGCCCAAGCAAAGAGCTTACCACTACACCAACACAGAGAAGTGGTTTGCCATGATGTGGCAGTGGGCTTAATACAATCTGATCAGAATGGTAACAAAAGAACCTCATGTTCTATTTAATTTTTTGCCTAGCGGCTTTAGATCATTGTATTTTTGGGATGTGCGATCCATGTCTTTTTCTTCATAGTATGGTATTTATATCAGTCTATCCCCCTCTTTTTTTGCTTGGATCTGCACTCTCCCCATTTGGCACAGGTGATTTTAATCAGCAGGAGACTGCAAGAGGGGTCAGCCTTCTTTTTGCTCCCAGTTCACATATGGGAGCCAGTGGGAGGTGAGTGCACAGCTCCTCTCACTGTGTGCTGGTGCTGTGTGGTGGCTGCTGTTGTGGTGGTGTGGTGTCGGTGGGGCGGCGCGGCCTGGAGCCTTGGGGGCTTTGCCTTGCAGCATGGGTGCTGTGAGGCACCAGGTCGCCCGCCCTGCTGGTGCTTTGTCACTGCGGCGGTGGTCAGTGCACGGTGCCACACAAAAAGGTCAGGTTAGGGACCACTCAAGAGGTTTGCCGTGACGTGGCAGTGGGCTTAATACAATCTGATCAGAATGGTAACAAAAGAACCTCATGTTCTATTTAATTTTTTGCCTAGCGGCTTTAGATCATTGTATTTTTGGGATGTGCGATCCATGTCTTTTTCTTCATAGTATGGTATTTATATCAGTCTATCCCCCTCTTTTTTTGCTTGGATCTGCACTCTCCCCATTTGGCACAGGTGATTTTAATCAGCAGGAGACTGCAAGAGGGGTCAGCCTTCTTTTTGCTCCCAGTTCACATATGGGAGCCAGTGGGAGGTGAGTGCACAGCTCCTCTCACTGTGTGCTGGTGCTGTGTGGTGGCTGCTGTTGTGGTGGTGTGGTGTCGGTGGGGCGGCGCGGCCTGGAGCCTTGGGGGCTTTGCCTTGCAGCATGGGTGCTGTGAGGCACCAGGTCGCCCGCCCTGCTGGCGCTTTGTCACTGCGGCGGTGGTCAGTGCACGGTGCCACACAAAAAGGTCAGGTTAGGGACCCACTCAAGAGGTTTGCCGTGACGTGGCAGTGGGCTTAATACAATCTGATCAGAATGGTAACAAAAGAACCTCATGTTCTATTTAATTTTTTGCCTAGCGGCTTTAGATCATTGTATTTTTGGGATGTGCGATCCATGTCTTTTTCTTCATAGTATGGTATTTATATCAGTCTATCCCCTTCATTTTTTGCTTGGATCTGCACTCTCCCAAATTGGCACAGGTGATTTTAATCAGCAGGAGACTGCAAGAGGGGTCAGCCTTCTTTTTGCTCCCAATTCACATATGGGAGCCAGTGGGAGGTGAGTGCACAGCTCCTCTCACTGTGTGCTGGTGCTGTGTGGTGGCTGCTGTTGTGGTGGTGTGGTGTCGGTGGGGCGGCGCGGCCTGGAGCCTTGGGGGCTTTGCCTTGCAGCATGGGTGCTGTGAGGCACCAGGTCGCCCGCCCTGCTGGCGCTTTGTCACTGCGGCGGTGGTCAGTGCACGGTGCCACACAAAAAGTTCAGGTTAGGGACCCACTCAAGAGGTTTGCCGTGACGTGGCAGTGGGCTTAATACAATCTGATCAAAATGGTAACAAAAGAACCTCATGTTCTATTTAATTTTTTGCCTAGCGGCTTTAGATCATTGTATTTTTGGGATGTGCGATCCATGTCTTTTTCTTCATAGTATGGAAGTGGGAAACTGACTCTACATTAATTCACATAATCCTAGTGACTTCGCACACAACATGGCCAAACAAAAGCAAAAGACAGTACCTGGCCTATCAATCCAACAGAAATTCATAGGCAACACAGTGCATTGGACAAGGAAATTACATGCAGATATACAAAGTCCATGGGCCTTGCCTCAGAGTCGAACCCACAACCTCTCGCATCCCAAGCAAAGAGCCTACCACTACACCAACACAGAAAAATGAGAAACTGACTCTACATTAATTCACATAATCCTAGTGACTGCGCACACAACATGGCCAAACAAAAGCAAATGACAGTACCTGGCCTATCAATCCAATGGAAACTCATAGGCAACACAGTCCATTGGACTAGGTAATTACATGCAGCCATACAACGTCTTTGGGCCTTGCCTCAGATTCGGACCCTCATCTTTCCTAGCCCAAGCAAAGAGCCTACCACTACACCAACAGAGAGAATTGGGAAACCAACTTTACAATAATTCACATAATCCTAGTGACTGCGCACACAACATGGCGAATCAAAAGCAAAAGACAATACCAGGCCTATCAATCCAATAGAATTTCATAGGCAACACGGTCCATTGGACTAGGAAATCACATGCAGCCATACAAAGTCCATGCGCCTTGCTTCAAAGTCAAACCCACAACCTCTCGCAGCCCAAGTAAAGAGCCTACCACTACACCAACACAGAGAAGTGGGAATCTGACTCTACATTATTTCACATAATCCTAGTGACTGCGCCCACAACATGGCCAAACAAAAGCAAAAGACAGTACCTGGCCTATCAATCCAATGGAAACTGATAGGCAAC
The DNA here is from genome assembly GCF_048569485.1 of Anomaloglossus baeobatrachus. Classification (NCBI taxonomy): domain Eukaryota; kingdom Metazoa; phylum Chordata; class Amphibia; order Anura; family Aromobatidae; genus Anomaloglossus; species Anomaloglossus baeobatrachus. The sequence goes on along the minus strand of NC_134356.1, from coordinate 120,333,013 downwards.
TAAGTCCATTGGCCTAGGCAATTACATGCAGCTATACAAAGTCCATGGGCCTTGCCCTAGAGTCAATCCCACAACCTCTCGTAGCCCAAGCAAAGAGCCTACCACTACACCAACACAGAGAAGTGGGAAACTGTTTCTACAATAATTCACATAATCCTAGTGACTTCGCACACAACATGGCCAAACAAAAGCAAAAGACATTACCTGGCCTATCAATCCAATGGAAACTCATAGGTAACACAGTCAATTGGACTAGGCAACTACATGGAGTTATACAAAGTCCATGGGCCTTATCTCAGAGTCAAACCCACAACCTCTCGCAGATCAAGCAAACAGCCTACCACTACACCAACACAGAAAAGTAAGAATGTGCTTCTACATTAATTCACATAATCCTACCGACTGCCCACACAACATAGCCAAACAAAAGCAAAAGACAATACCTGGCATATCAATCCAATTGAAACTCATAAGCAACACAGTCCATTGGACTAGGCAATTACATGCAGACATACAAAGTCCATAAGCCTTGCATTAGATTCAAACCCACAACCTCTCACAGCCCAAGCAAAGAGCCTACCACTACACCAACACAGAGAAGTGGGAAACTGATTTTACATTAATTCCCATAATCCTAGTGACTGCGCACACAACATGGCCAAACAAAAGCAAAAGACATTACCTGACCTAACAATCCATTGGAAACTCATAGGTAACACAGTCAATTGGACTAGGCAATTACATGCAACCATACAAAGTCCATGGGCCTTGCATCAGAGTCGAACCAACAACCTCTCGTAGCCCAAGCAAAGAGCCTACCACTACACCAAAACAAAGAAGTGGGAAACTGACTCTACATTAATTCACATAATCCTAGTGACTGCGCACTCAACATGGCCAAGCAAAAGACAGTACCTGGCCTATCATTCCAATGGAAACTCATAGGCAACACAATCCAGTGGACTAGGTAATTACATGCAGCCATACAAAGTCCATGGGCCTTGTCTCAGAGTCAAACCCACAACCTCTCGCAGCCCAAGCAAAGAGCTTACCACAACACCAACACAGAGATGTGACAAACAGATTCTATATTAATTCTCATAATCCTACTGACTGCGCACACAACATGGCCAAACAAAAGCAAAAGACTGTACCTGGCCTATCAATCCATTGGAAACTCATAGGTAACACAGTCCATTGGACTAGGCAATTACATGCAGCCATACAAAGTCCATGGGCCTTGCCTCAGAGTCGAACCCACAAAATCACGTAGCCCAAGCAAAGAGCCTACCACTACACCAAAACAGAAAAGCCGGAAACTGCCTCTACATTAATTCACATAATCCTAGTGACTGCGCACACAACACGGCCAAACAAAAGCAAAAGACTGTACCTGGCCTATCAATCCAAGGAAAACTCATAGGTAACACAGTCAATTGGACTAGGCAATTACATGAAGCCATACAACGTCCATGGGCCTTGCCTCAGAGTCAAACCCACAACCTCTCGTAGCCCAAGCAAGGAGCCTACCTCTACACCAACACAGAGAAGGAGGTAACTGATTTTACATTAATTCACATAATTCTAGTGACTACGCACACAACATGGCCAAACAAAAACAAAAGACAGTACTTGGCATGTCAATCCAATGGAAACTCATAGGTAACACAGCCCATTGTACTTAGCAATTACATGCAGCCATAAAAGGTCCATGTGCCCTGCCTCAGAGTCAAACCCACAACCTCTCGCAGCCTTAGCAAAGAGCCTACCACTACTCCAAAACAAAGAAGTGGGAAACTGGTTCTACATTAATTCACATAATCCTAGTGACTGCACACACAAAATGGCCAAACAAAAGCAAAAGACAGTACCTGGCCTATCAATCCAATGGAAACTCATAGACAACACAGTCCATTGGACTAGAAAATTAAGTACAGCCATACAAAGTCCATGGGCCATGCTTCAGAGTCAAACCCACAACCTCTCGCAACTCAAGCAAAGAGCCTATCTACACCAACACAGAGAAGTGGGAAACTGACTCCACATTAATTAACATAATCCTATTGACTGTGTCGCGGGCGGAGGAGGGGACGCTGCGCTCTCCCACTGCTCGGGTCCGGCTGCCGTTGCGGCTGTGGCCCGCTGCTGCTCGGTGGCTCGAGCGATGGGCCGGATCCCGGGGACTCGAGCGGCGCTCCTCGCCCGTGAGTGAAAGGGGTTTGGTTGTTGGGATAGTTTATTGTTCGTGACGCCACCCACGGTTGTGGTGATTGTAGGGACACCACCGCTGCTCTGTCTGGGGATCCCGGGAGTGGTGGTATGGAGCAGCTAGTTGTTGATTGGCCCCTCCGTGGGTAGGGGGTTTGGTGGTCCCGGGGCCCAGTGATGGGGTTGGAATGGTGGACAGGCGGGTTATGGGGCCTGTGGAGGTGCAGGGACGCAGGGGCAGCGCTGTGCCGCACGGCACGGAGGTACTCACTCAGCCAAAGGATGATGACACAGTTCTTGGTAAACAAACGGCTGGTTGGACGGGTCCCTCGGACGGCTACGGTGCTGATGTTCCCTGCCGTTAGCGGTGACGGTCACTTCCCTGCACCTATGTATAGTCTTTGGTAGCGATGGATTCCCACCGGTAACCCGCTCCCCGACCTGGATATGAGCCGGAGGAGCCCCTCTCTTGCCCGCAGGCGCTGGCCATGGGAAACTGGTGCCTTGGCGGTGGCGGTGTCTCCCCTTCACAGTTGGACGGTTGCCTTCACTCGGGACTTTGCTGCTGGGAGACCCGGAGGTCCCCTTCACTGACGGATTTGGCAAATTATGGCGACTCCTAGCCTTGCCGGGATCCGAAAGGCCCCTGCCCTGGGTCTGACTGGTTTTTGTATACTGCTCCGGTACCGCCGGGTCACCACCCGTCCACGGTCCTTTCGACAACCTCCAAGCAATCTCTCCTGCAGACGGTCACCGCCGTCTGCCAACCTTGCTGTCTCAGTCCGGGGCACACACCCGGACCAACTTCAGGCTTCTTGCTGTCACTTTTCTCTTTCTACTTCTTCCTTCTCTCACTACAACTCCACTGTTTACTCCTTCTACTTCAAACTCTCACTCTAGACTGTTGACTCCTCACTCAAGCTCTTCCCTGAGCTCACTGCCTGGTTTTCCCGCCTCCAGGTCTGTGAACTCCTCGGTGGGCGGAGCCAACCGCCTGGCCCACCCCCTGGTGTGGACATCAGCCCCTGGAGGAAGGCAACAAGGATTTGTGTTCTGACCTTGGTGTTCCTGCAGGGAATGTAAGGTGCTTGTGGTGTTATGACCTGTGACCCCTGGCTTGCCCAGGGCGTCACATTCCCCCTTAGCAAAACGCAGACCGTCCTCGGGCTGCCCGTCCAACACCGATTTTATTTTCCTTTTTTTTTTTTTTCTGAAAGATAAAACATAATACATGTAGAAAAACATCATCCCACAACGGGAGGCACTTTGCTTAAACGTTACGGTTTTAAACGGTTAACGGTTACGGTCTCCGCTCTCACCCACCCAAGCAACCTGGCCCTGATGCTGCCCCTAAGAAACAGGCAGCACCCTTTGACCCCAGTCCTGCACCAAGTTACCCGAGCGGGATCTGTCCTTTCCCTCCAGAGGGTAGCCACCGATTCCTGTGGTGGCTGGGCCCCAGCCTGCTCTGCTGCGGGCCCTCCCTCTAATCTGCCTCTCCGGAGGCGGTAATTGCGGAAACAGTAACGGTAACACAACTTATTTACAAGCCACTAACGTCTGTGGTTGCCCTGCAAGTTCACGGGCTTGTCCATGAGCAGTTCCTCATGCATTTTAAACGGTCCCCACGGGGACAACAGTGCCGGCAACGGCCGGTTTTCCCAAATCACGGTAGGACAATCGGGTAACTGTTCGGTTCCATTTACTTATCATTTTCATTTCCAAAAACTTGCAAACACAAACAGACTTTCTCCCCCCCCTTTTAAAGGACGGTTTCCCTGTACCTAATTGGGGGTCTACCTAGGTTGGGACGGGTGGACCTCCGGGGTCCGGTGTAAGTAGGGCTAGGCAGTGGGGTAGATGGAGCAATCAGTTCCTCCTCCCTGCTATCGTGTGGGGCAGGCAGAGGCATAGGGGAGCTGGGTACAGGTTCATCCCTGGGCACTGGCACTGACTCACGGTTGACCGCTTCCATCACTTCTTCATCCACGGGTTGTGGGAACAGTATCACTGGAAGAATCACCGTTCTGTGTAGGCCAGTCTGCTGGAAAGTCTCCCATTGCAGTGTGGATCACCTCTTTTGCCTTTTCTGCTGGTAGGGGAACCGGTACTTCAGCCGCCGCTCTTAAGGCTGGTGGGCACCTTTTCAGATGGTCCCGGGAAACCGTGGCCAAAGTGCCCCCTTGGTCACGACTGATTTGGTAGGCCTTCCCATCTTCCCATCCTGTGGGCTGTATGACGTACGGGTTTTGTTCCCATTGATCATCCAGCTTGTAAGTTCTCCTCTTCCGCTTCAGGACGACATCTCCAGGCTGAAAAGGGCCAGCAGACGCCTTTTGATTGAAGCGCTGCTCCTGCAGTTCCCGACTCCGACTCAAGTTCTTCTCAACATATTCTTGAATATACCGGTATTGTACCCTCCGCCGAGTTTCCCATTCAGCTGTCGAAGGGAGTGCTTCTGGGGCCTCCAATCCCATTTCCAGGTCCACCGTCAGTCGGCCGGGGCAAGCCCTCATCAGATATGCTGGGGTGCACTTCGTTGAGCTGGACGGGATGTTGTTGTACATATCGACCAAGTCGGGTAGCTTCTCCGGCCACAGGTTCCGCTCTTCCAGCGGTAACGTCTTGAGGAGTCCCAGGACCAAGTGGGTCATTTTCTCACACATGCCGTTGCTCTGGGCATGGTAAGGGGTGGTCCGGATCTTCTTACAGCCGTACAACTGGCAGAACTCATGGAACACCTCTGCTTCAAAAGCCGGGCCTTGGTCAGTAAGCACCTTTTCTGGGTATCCATGTGGTCGGCAGAAATAAGCCTGGATTGCTCTAGCGGCAGTACGACCAGTTAGGTCCTTGACTGGGACAACCACCATGAACCTTGAATAGTGGTCTACTATGGTCAACGCATAGGCGTACCCACTTCGGCTGGGGGTGAGCTTAACATGGTCCAGGGCGACCAGCTCCAGCGGCTGATGTGTAATGATCGGGTGTAGGGGCGCACTCTGGCTGGCCTCGTCCTTCCTCCTCAGCGTGTAAGGACCGCACTCTCGGCACCAGGCCTCTACAGACTCCCGCATCCCACTCCAATAGAACCGCTCTCTCAACAGCATCTCCAGCTTCTTCCATCCAAAGTGTCCGGCACCATCATGGTATGCCTGCAAAACAGTGGGCACATCAGCTTGGGGAATAACCAACTGGCGGATTTTCTCATGAGTCTTTGGGTTGATCAGCTCATGGTACAGCTTCCCTTGATGTAGATACAGCCGGTTCCGTTCCTTCCACAAGCGTTGGGCTTCAGCTGGGGCGGCAGGGTCCATTCCAACAGCGCCTTGTTCCACCAGGGTCTTGACGAGGCGGACAGCAGGCGCCTGGTTTTGAGCTTCCTGCCACTCCTGACTGGGCAGTGGATCCAGGTTCACCCGTTGTTGGAGGACATGTACCTTCTCAGTTGGTGGCTGGTGAAATACAGGCAACTCGATCTCTTCGAGGTCGTCATCCTCGCACCTTTCTTCTGACAAATGGGGCATCCGAGAGAGTGCATCAGCATTAATGTTGACACGACCAGCCCTGTATTTGATTGTGAAGTCATAGTTGGCTAGCCTGGCCACCCACCGCTGCTCCAACGCGCCCAACTTCGCCGTGTCCAGGTGAGTCAACGGATTATTATCCGTGAAAGCGGTGATTTTTGCTGCGGCCAAGTAGTGGCGGAACCGCTCGGTGATAGCCCATACCAGTGCCAGGAGCTCGAGTTTGAAGGAGCTGTAGTTCTCCTTGGCCGGAGTTTTCGGCTAGCATAAGCAATCACTTTTTCCTTCCCGTCCTGGACCTGGGACAGGACTGCCCCCAATCCCACATTGCTGGCGTCTGTGTATAGGATGAATGGGCAGCCATAGTCAGGGTACGCTAGGACCTCTTCTCCGGTCAAGGCCGCTTTCAGCTGGCAGAAGGATTCCTCATGCCTTTCTTCCCACACTAGTGGGGCTCCGATGGGTCTACCACCTTTGGTCTGTCCCACGAGGAGATCTTGCATGGGGGCAGCCATCTTCGTGTACCCCTTGAAAAAGCGCCGGTAGTACCCCACCAGACCCAGAAACTGCCTTACTTCCCTCACTGTGGTTGGTCTCGGCCAGTCTTGGATGGCAGTGATCTTCTCAGGGTCGGGGGCGACACCTTCTGCACTCACTACATGCCCCAGGTACTGCACTCTGGGTTTCAGCAGGTGACACTTGGAGGGCTTCAACTTCATTCCGTATTTAGCAAGGGACGCGAACACCTCGGCCAGGTGCTCCAGATGGGCTTCATACGTCTGGGAGTACACAATCACATCATCCAAGTATAACAGGACGGTCTCGAAGTTTAGATGTCCCAGACAGCACTCCATCAGCCGTTGGAAGTTTTCAGGGGCGTTGCACAGCCCGAACGGCATACTATTGAATTCACAGAGCCCCATTGGAGTGGTGAAGGCGGTCTTCTCCCGGTCCTCCGGTGCCACTGCCACTTGCCAGTATCCACTGGTGAGGTCAAGGGTAGAGAAGTAATTTGCAGTTCTCAGTGCGGCCAAAGACTCTTCGATGCGGGGCAGTGGATAAGCATCTTTATGCGTTATCTGGTTAATCTTCCGGTAGTCCACACACATCCGCATGGTGCCATCCATCTTTTTGACCAGCACCAACGGGGCGGCCCAGGGACTACAGCTGTCCCGAATAACCCCTGCCTCCTTCATGTTCCTCAACATATCTTTGGCGCATTGGTAATTCGCAGGGGGAATAGGCCTGTACCTCTCTTTGATATGGGGGTGCTCACCGGTGGGGATGTGGTGTTGGACCCCTTTAATCTGCCCAAAGTCTAATGGATGTTTGCTGAAAACTTGCTCATACTCCCGCACCACCCTGTACACCCCGTCGTTGTGATGTGTAGGGGTATCGTCAGTGCCCACATGTAGCTGTTGGTGCCACTCATGTAACTCCCCTTGGGGCGGGTAAGTGCTGGTAGTAGGTGGGGAGACTGGAGGAGTTGCCTCGTAGATCGTGTGGGGATCTAGGGTGAGCAGCTTGGCAAGGGTGGCATACCGGGGAAGCCTGACTTCTTCCTCCCCACAGTTCAGCATCCTCACGGGCACTCTCCCCTTCTTTACATCTACCACCCCTCGGGCGGCCATTATGGTGGGCCAGTGTTCGGAGGGCATGGGCTCTATCATGGCAGGGTAGTCACGCCCCTGAGGCCCTACTGCCGCTCTACACCAAATTATCATCTCACTCCTAGGGGGTACAATCAACGGAGCAGCATCCATCACTCTCACTCCACCAATCTCTCCTACTGTTCAGTTTACATGCTGGCGGTACATCAAGGCTCGGCTCTCACGCTGCACAGCTCTCTGTCGGCTCCCCGCCGCCGTGGCGGCCAGCTGCTGTAGTAGGGCCAACACATCACCCATACAGTGCTCCATCACATTGGTTCCTAGCACTATCTTCGGGTTATGGTCACTGGGTTCATTCATGATCACAATCATACCCTGGTGTTGCAGTTCAGCTCGCCCCACTGTCATAGCCACTTGTTTATACCCCACTTGGGTCAATGGGAGTCCATCAGCAGCAATCAGTGTTATACTAGTATCTGGGGGTGCCAGCTCATCTGTCCCCCAATACCGCTGGTATAATGTGTATGGTATGGTGGTTACCTGTGATCCAGTGTCCAAGAGAGCCATCACCGGTATGCCGTCCACAGCCACGGGGATGATGGGCCGGGCACCGATATACCGGTCCCGCCAGTCTGGGGGGCCACGGGGTTCTACTCCTGAGGATTGGCCCGTGGCCCCAGGGGTTGCTCGTTTAACGGGCACTGTCGGAAGTAATGGCCAGGCTTGTTGCACTTGTAGCAGGTTGGAGGTCTGTTCCGTGAGTTGTTAGCACTTCTCCGCTGCATCCAGGGAACATCCTCAGGGCTGTCGGCGAGCTGTATCCCGGGTGGAGGCTGGGATCTGGTCAAAGGTTGGAGTGCAGCGAGAATCTTGGCGAGGTCTCCGTCCATGCGGCGGACCTGGGCTGCCAGTTCTTCCATTGTGCTGCTGGGAGCTGTAGGCATTGGAGAGGCTGGTGGAGCAGGGGCCACCACGACGGGGGCTGTCTCAATTGGCCACGGGGCTGGCTCCGAGATTTTTGAAGCTGGGGGTTGCAGTGCTTTAATGGCCCGTTCCTTTAACACAGCAAAGTCCACATCAGGGTGTTCTAGGGCCCACAGCCGGAGCTGTTTGCGATCCTCAGAGGACCTCATCCCCTGCACAAATTGCTCTACTAGCATCTTGTTGCTGTCCGCCTCATTGATAGTGTCTACCCGCTTTAGGGTGCGAAGAGCGGTTTGCAGGCGTAAAGCGTAGTCCCGAATGCTATCCACAGGCCGTTGCCGGCACTGGTAAAACTGCATCCTCAGCTCAGCTTCGTTATGGGTCTCAAAGGCAGTCTGTAGCTTCTCAAATATGGTCGCTACAGAGAGCCGGTCCCCCTCGGCCCAGGTCTCCGCTTCCTGCTCAGCCGCGCCGGTTAGCTGGCCCAGCACTACCGCTGCACGTTGCTTATCAGTCAGGGGGTACAATTCCAAAAGCGGATTAAGCTTTTTCCGGAAGACCTGTAAAGCATCAGGTTTCCCGTCATACTGCGGTAGCCAGGTAGCTCCGGGCGCATAGGGCAAGGAGAGCGGCATCACCTGAGCGAGAGCGGGGGCCGCGGCACCTCCCGCCAGCACGGCCGGGACCTGGGCAGGCCCATTCCCATCCACGGGTGCCGCTGCGGCTACGACCACCGCTCCTCCAGCGGCTCCATCGGGCGCAGACATCTTGTTTCCGTCCCCCTTAGCCTCTTTCCGGCCCCTCCTCTATCGGGGCGGGGTGTTGGCCTTCGCGCCTCTGCTACTCGAGAAGACGCTCGAGCGGGAACTCTTCGCACCAAAGATGGCGGCTTCTGAAATTTTCCGGCCGGACACCTCCGGCGGTCACAAGGTGCACCTCTACCCAACAGCAGAGCGGTAAGATCCTGTTCGTGACGCCAAGTTGTCGCGGGCGGAGGAGGGGACGCTGCGCTCTCCCACAGATCGGGTCCGGCTGCCGCTGCGGCCCGCTACTGCTCGGTGGCTCGAGCGATGGGCCGGATCCCGGGGACTCAAGCGGCGCTCCTCGCCCGTGAGTGAAAGGGGTTTGGTTGTTGGGATAGTTTATTGTCCGTGACGCCACCCATGGTTGTGGTGATTTTAGGGACACCACCACTGCTCTGTCTGGGGATCCCGGGAGTGGTGGTATGGAGCAGCTAGTTGTTGATTGGCCCCTCCGTGGGTAGGGGGTTTGGTGGTCCCGGGGCCCAGTGATGGGGTTGGAATGGTGGACAGGCGGGTTATGGGACCTGTGGAGGTGCAGGGACGCAGGGGCAGCGCTGTGCCGCACGGCACGGAGATACTCACTCAGCCAAAGGATGATGACACAGTTCTTGGTAAACAAACGTTTGGTTGGACGGGTCCCTCGGACGGCTACGGTGCTGATGTTCCCTGCAGTTAGCGGTGACGGTCACTTCCCTGCACCTATGTATAGTCTTTGGTAGCGATGGATTCCCACCGGTAACCCGCTCCCCGACCTGGATATGAGCCGGAGGAGCCCCTCTCTTGCCCGCAGGCGCTGGCCCTGGGAAACTGGTGCCTTGGCGGTGGCGGTGTCTCCCCTTCACGGTTGGACGGTTGCCTTCACTCGGGACTTTGCTGCTGGGAGACCCGGAGGTCCCCTTCACTGACGGATTTGGCAAATTATGGCGACTCCTAGCCTTGCCGGGATCCGAAAGTCCCCTGCCCTGGTGCTGACTGTTCTTTGTATACCGCTCCGGTACCGCCGGGTCACCACCCGTCCACGGTTCTTTCGGCAACATCTGAGCAATCTCTCCTGCAGACGGTCACCGCCATCTGCCAACCTTGCTGTCTCAGTCCGGGGCACACACCCGGACCAACTTCAGGCTTCTTGCTGTCACTTTTCTCTTTCTACTTCTTCCTTCTCTCACTGCAACTCCACTGTTTACTCCTTCTACTTCAAACTCTCACTCTAGACTGTTTACTCCTCACTCAAGCTCTTCCCTGAGCTCACTGCCTGGTTTTCCCGCCTCCAGGGCTGTGAACTCCTCGGTGGGTAGAGCCAACCGCCTGGCCCACCCCCTGGTGTGGACATCAGCCCCTGGAGGAAGGCAACAAGGATTTGTGTTTTGACCTTGGTGTTCCTGCAGGGAATGTGGGGTGCGTGTGGTGTTATGACCTGTGACCCCTGGCTTGCCCAGGGCGTCACAACTGCGCACACAACATGGCCAAACAAAAGCAAAATAACTGTACCTGGACTATCAATCCAATGGAAGCTCATAGGCAACACAGTCCATTGAACTAGGCAATTACATGCATCCATACAACATCCATGGGCCTTGCCTCAGAGTCGAACCCACAACCTCTCGTAGCCCAAGCAAAGAGCCTATCACTACACCGACACAGAGAAGTGGGATTCTGACTCTACATTAATTCACATCATCCTAGTGACTGCGCAAACAACATGGCCAAACAAAAGCAATGGACAATACCTGGTCTATCAATCCAATGGAAACTCATAGGCAAAACAATCCATTGGACTAGGCAATTACATGCAGCCATACAGAGTCCATGGGCTTTGCCTCAGAGTCAAACCCACAACCTCTCGTAGCCCAAGCAAAGAGCCTACCACTACACCAACACAGAGAAGTGGGAAACTGATTCTACAATAATTCACATAATCCTAGTGACTCCGCACACAACATGGCCAAACAAAAGCAAGAGACTGTACCTGGCCTATCAATCCAATGGAAGCTCACAGGCAACACAGTTTATTGGACTAAGCAATTACATGCAGACATACAAAGTCCATGGGCCTTGCCTCAGAGTCAAACCCACAACCTCTCTCAACTCAAGCAAAGAGCATACCACTACACCAACACAGAGAAGTGGGAAACTGATGCTACATTAATTCACATAATCCTAGTGACTGCACAAATAACATGGCCAAACAAAAGCAAAAGATAGTACCTGGCCTATCAATCCAATGGGCACTCATAGGTAACACAGTTCATTGGACTAGGCAATTACATGCAGCCATACAAAGTCCATGGGCCTTGCCTCAGAGTCAAAACCACAACCTCTCGCAGCCCAAGGAAAGAGCCTACCACTACACCAACACAGAGAAGTGGGAAACTGATGCTACATTAATTCACATAATCATAGTGACTGCGCACAAAACATGGCCAAACAAAAGCAAAAGATAGTACCTGGCCTATCAATCCAATGGGCACTCATAGGTAACACAGTTCATTGGACTAGGCAATTACATGCAGCCATAAAAAGTCCATGGGCCTTGCCTCAGAGTCTAACCCACAAGCTCTCGTAGCCCAAGCAAAGAGCCTACCACTACACCAACACAGAGAAGTGGGAAACTGACTCTACATTAATTCACATAATCCTAGTGACTGCGCACACAACATGGCCAAACAAAAGCTAAAGACTGTACCTGGCCTATCAATCAAATGGAAACTCATAGGCAACACAGTCCATTGGACTAATCAATTACATACAGCCATACAAAGTCCATGGGCCTTGCCTCAGAGTCAAACCCACAGCCCAAGCAAGGAGCCTACCACTAGTGATGAGCGAGTACCAAAAAGCTCGGGTGCTCGAGGCTCGGGCTGAGCATCCCAAGATACTCGTGTACTCGGCCCGAGCACCGAGCCCAATGTTATCCTATGGGAGACCCGAGTATTTTTCTGAAATGACCCCCGGCAGCATGTAGAAACCCTAAAAATGTCACAAAAGTCTCAGAAGAGTGCTCAAATGACATGGCAACAGCATGGGGAAGACCCCTTGAAGCATTTATCACTCAAAAGTCACAGCTGTGAACAATTTTGTCCGAGTTTTACGCCATTTTTACGGACTCACCAGAAAACCTTCCAAAATGACACCAAAATGAATTTTCATTGCGGAATTGTTAAGGGAACATACCCAATAGTGAGATAGTGCTGGTGTATGTTACTTTTTGAGATTAATACATGAAAGATTTTACGTAAAACATTGTGTGGCACTCCGATGTCCAAAACGCACGTTTTGTGCTTTTTACTAGCGATGTCGGTCATTTTTTTTTTCATTCTATCTCCCGTCGGTCGGTCTCGCTCTGTCGGTCCCTCTCTGTCTTGTCTGTCCCCCTCTCACAGTCTGTCGGTCATTCTCCCCCCTCTCTCTTACTTACCGTTCCCAATCACTGCCGCGGCGCTGCACAGCCGTTCACTAAACTCCGGCGGCTTTTCCTCTTTTGAAAAAGCCGGCCGCTCATTAAACAATCTCGTATTCCCTGTTTTCCTGCTTTTCGGCGCCTATGATTGGTTGCAGTGAGACACGCCCCCACGCTGAGTGACAGGTGTCTCACTGCACCCAATCACAGCAGCCGGTGGGTGTGTGTATACTTTGCAGTGAAATAAATAATTAAATAATTAAAAAAAACGGCGTGCGGTCCCCCCAATTTTAATACCAGCCAGATAAAGCCATACGGCTGAAGGCTGGTATTCTCAGGATGGGGAGCTCCACTTTATGGGGAGCCCCCCAGCCTAACAATATCAGTCAGCAGCCGCCCAGAATTGCCGCATACATTAGATGCGACAGTTCTGGGACTGTACCCGGCTCTTCCCGATTTACCCTAGTGCGTTGGCAAATCGGGGTAATAAGGAGTTAATGGCAGCCCATAGCTGCCACTAAATCCTAGATTAATCATGTCAGGCGTCTCCCCGAGATTCCTTCCATGATTAATCTGTAAATTACAGTTAAAAAACACACACACACCCGAAAAATCCTTTATTAGAAATAAAAAACATTAACAAAGCCCCTCATCACCAATTTATTAACCCCGACAAAGCCTCTATGTCCGGCGTACTCCACAGTCCTCCAGCGTCGCATCCAGCTGTGCTGCAAGAAGGTGACAGGAGCAGCAGAATACACCGCCGCTCCTGTCAGCTTCACACAGCAACTGAAGACAGCCGCGCAATCAGCTGAGCTGTCACTGAGGTTACCTGGATCCAGCGGTGGATGCAGCAGTGGCTGCGGGTAACCTCAGTGACAGCTCTGCTGATCGCGCTACTCACCGCCACACCGGTCAGCTCCACGCAGCAACTGAGGTGAGTATAGCGATCAGCTGAGCTGTCACTGAGGTTACCTGGATCCAGCGGTGGCCGTGAGTTACCTGACTGACAGCAGCTGATCGCGCTACTCACCTCAGTTGCTGTGTGAAGCTGACAGGAGCTGCGGTGTATTCTGCAGCTCCTGTCACCTGCATGCAGCAGAGCTGGACGCGACGCTGGAGGACTGTGGAGTATGCCGGACATGGAGGCTTTGTCGGGGTTAATAAATTGGTGATGAGGGACTTTGTTATTGTTTTTTATTTCTAATAAAGGATTTTTCGGGTGTGTGTGTTTTTTAACTGTAATTTACAGATTAATCATGGAAGGAATCTTGGGGAGACGCCTGACATGATTAATCTAGGATTTAGTGGCAGCTATGGGCTGCCATTAACTCCTTATTACCCCGATTTGTCAACGCACTAGGGTAAATCGGGAAGAGCCGGGTACAGTCCCAGAACTGTCGCATCTAATGTATGCGGCAATTCTGGGCGGCTGCTGACTGATATTGTTAGGCTGGGGGGCTACCCATAACGTGGGGCTCCCCATCCTGAGAATACCAGCCTTCAGCTGTATGGCTTTATCTGGCTGGTATTAAAATTGGGGGGACCGCACGCTGGGTTTTTTTAATTATTTATTTATTTATTTTACTGCACAGTGTAGACACACCCACCGGCTGTTGTGATTGGGTGCAGTGAGACACCTGTCACTCAGCGTGGGGGCGTGTCTCACTGCAACCAATCATAGGCATTTGTGGGCGGGGAAAGCAGGGAATATGAGATGGCTGTGTGCAGAGCACAGCGCGCCCGCCGGTATAAAGGCTCGGTCATGCTGTGCAGGCCGGCCAATCACTGCAATTCCACAACTAACAGGGCTGTGGCATTGCAGTGGTCTGCCAGCCAATCCCTGCATGAGGGCTGGCTCTCAAAAGAGCGCCAACATGCAGGGATGAAGACCACGAGTACAGCACGAGTATCGCGAAATTACTCAGTACCCGCCGAGTAGCCCGAGTACAGTGATACTCGTGCGAGTACCGAGTAGTAAAAAGCATACTCGCTCATCACTAATATTTATATGTATATATCTATATATATATATATAAATATATATCTCTATAGATAGCACCCACTCAGCACCCAGATTTCCCATGATCTGAAATCCCTCTATCAGCACCCAGCTTTCATATGTTCTGATATACATCTTGTCCTTGGCACCCAGCTTCCCCATGCTTGGCTAAACATCATTCCCTCAGCACCCAGCTTTCCCATATCAGAGCATGGGACAGCTGGGTGCCATGCTCTATAGGCATAGGCATCCCCACTTTGGCAGACCTCGTCTCTTCTCAAGCGAACATCAGGGCTTCACGGAGATGAATCATCTCAGCCCAGAGGAGACTGATGGCCAAAGTGGAGCATCATGCAGCGATGCTGGCCCGTTATGTGGCTGGCCAAGGGGAGGGCAGCAGCCAGTAATCCATTTGTAAACTGGAGGAACATACAGTCATATGGTAATTTTTTGGCACCCCTATTAATGCTAACCTTTTAATCCTTTCTAAAAATGTGGGTTTCTGCCACAGCTAATTCAGCTTCATATATGTAGTAACTGATGGACTGAGTAAGATTTCTGGATTGAAATGAGGTTTATTGTACAAACAGAAAATGTGCAATCCGCATTGAAAGAAAATTTGACCGATGCAAAAGTATGGGCACCGCAACATAAAAGTGACCTTAATATATTGTAGATCCTCCTTTTGCAGAAATAACAGCCTCTTCTTGCTTTCAGTAGCTTTTAATAAGATACACCAGCCTATGAATTTGAAAGCTCAATGAGGTTACCCAACCAATTTAGTGCTTTAGTAAAAATTTGTTAGGAAGGTTCAAATCAAGAAATTGTTAAGGTTGCCCATATTATTGCAACGGTCAAATTTTTTGGAAATGCGAGTTGCACATTTTATGTTACTACAATAAACCTCATTTGAATCCAGAAATATTAATGAGTCCATCAGTTATTAAATATATGAAACTGAAATAGTTGTTGCAAAAACCCAATTTTTTATAAATGAAAATGTTAACATTAATAGGTGCGGTCAAATTTTTTAATATGACTTTATATGTTATTGTAATCCCTCATTGTATGCCATAATCATTTTACAATGTCCCAAGTTTAGAATCGGTTATGTTACGCTTGGCTTTGTATGGCTGTCTTCAATGGCTTCTTTCGGGCCTTGAACCCTCTGAAGTACATGTTGTTTTATAAAGACTTTGAAATTGATATCTGCTGTTTGTTACGTGTCATTTCAAAAAGCAAGTTAACATCTATCACCACTCACAAACATTATATTACATGTATGCATCTGTATAGATGCACCAACCCCATTTTTCCGCCTTTGGCAGAGCAGGATGTCGAGTCAGGTGACAACTGTGGTGCAGTGGGCAATATATAAAAGGCTGGGCCGGTAGCGAGAAGGTGGAGTTGATGCCAAGATTACCAAGGAAGAAGACGTGTGTGCAGTAGGTCAGGCTCATGTTGCCTGCAGTGGAATGATCAGGAAGTGTGCTGAGCCCCAGACGAACACAAAGACTGCATACGATTACCAGTGGAACCTGAAATCTGAATACCATCGTCGGAGAAACCCCAAGACCAAATACCATTGCCTGAGGAATCCGATGACAGAATACCATCGCCAGAGGAACTTGAAGACGGAACACTGAACATTAGTGAACCGCGAGCTTTAACTGATAGTAAAGGTATAAGGGTACCGTCACACTTTAGTGACGCAGCAGCGATCCCACCAGCGATCTGACCTGGTCAGGATCGCTGGTGCGTCGCTACATGGTCGCTGGTGAGCTGTCAATCAGGCAGATCTCAACAGCGACCAGTCCCCAGCCAGCAGCGACTTGGAAACGATGCTGCACTTTAAGGGAGCCGGCGTCTGGAAGCTGAGGACACTGGTAACCACGGTAAACATCGGGTAACCAAGCGCTTGTTACCCAATATTTACCTTGGTCACCAGCGTACACCACTTAGCGCTGGCTCCCTGCCCTCCTAGCCAGAGTACACATCGGGTTAATTAACACTCACAAACATTATATTACATGTATGCATCTGTATAGATGCACCAATCCCATTATCCCGCCTTTGGCCAGGTAGTAACAAGTGCTGGCCGGACCCGGGCTTGTGCGGCCGTCCGTACAGTATACCGTAGAAAGGGATTATTTACTGGGGAGTGAGTTGTTGGTAAGGCCAACCGGGTGCTGCGGTGACTGATGGTGGGACGGTTAGGGGAGGTGTAGTCCCTGGGCCCTGGTGTATGGGCTAAATGACTGTGGAAGGTGACATGCAGGGTTGTACCGGTGTACTCACCCGCGCCCGGATCTATGTCGCCTGTGAGCCTGCTTGCCATCTGTCACCTAGTCCAGTAGTCCATGGGCCCCAACCCCTGACTCCGCTATGCTTCAGACTACTCCACTTCAACTGTCAGAACTTGACTACAGTGGTCCCGCCCCTGACATCTCAGGACCCCTAGGTGGGCGCTCCCATCTGCCTGGTCCCGCCCACTGCTATGTCCTTATTGTCACGAGGGGGTAACTAGGCTTTACTGGTTGTGGGTTGTGTGGTGGTATGCCAATGAGGGTGGAGTATGGTACAACCTCTGTAACTACCGTGTTTTGCCAGGGCGTCACAACCATATGCTGAATTAAGTAAAGCAGGCTGCAAGATTGAACCAACATAAATTTATTATTACAATCAAAATGAAACAATCAATTAAAATTACACACAAATAACAAACTTTAGTTGCCCTCTTCATATCGGGTGGCATATCCTAGCCGGGTGGGAGACGACAGTTGGGATAAAAATGATTAATTTGAATAAATGGGATACTGTGGGGGGGATACTGTGGGGGGGATACTGTGGGGGGAGGTCAAGGTGCAAGCTTGGTGGAGGCATCCTCTTTGGTGTACTTCGTAGGGGCTGTGGATGAATCCATGAAGTTGAATGATTGGGCTGGTTCATCCTACATATAGTATCAGTTTCATCAACTTCTCCTCGTCCTGCCTTTCTTAGGACTTCGAACATTAGTCTCTCTGCTTGCTCCCTCTGTGTGGAATCCAGTTTGCTGAGTCTGTCTGACGCAAATGTCGCAAAGCTATCAACTAGTGTGCTTTTTGGCTGGAATAGAAGTTTGTTCGCTAAAAAGTAAAAATCGGCGGATGTCACTGGGATGGCCTTCCTTTTGCGGAAATGTGTTCGCCGCATTTCACCAAAGGGTGCAGGTGCTTCATTATCCTCCACAATCGCCTCGGTAGACGTGGTGGGATTCTCGTCCAATTGGGGCCTCACCATATCTGTCTGAGGGTTCTGCGGGAACAGAAAAATAAATGTTAAGTAAAAGCCATACATTTTAATAGGTATTATATTTAATTTAAGTGTGACAAAATTGTATTGGCGTGTACTTATCTGAACTGGAAGGGATAACTTTTCAAAACTCCACAATAAATCATGGTAACAAGAAGTTACTATTTTGTATTCATCAATGGAATGTACATAAAAAGTTTTAATGCTATGTACCATGAAGCAAATAAGGTACTTACATCTACAACAGCGGAGGTGTTGTCATCGATTGGGATGTCTGTTTGCGGATCCTGGTTTGGTATTATGAGCTTTCCATCCTTCTGGTTGGCTCCTGGTCCCTCGTGAATTCTAGGAGATTATAGTACCACAAAGGTGAAACATAGACCTGGTTGGTGCCGGCCCCAGACTTTTTGGATTTCTCCACCTTGTTAACTTCTTTCTTGTAAACAGTCCGCAATCCTTGTATTTTCTTTTTAACAAGCTTGTCATCTACCGCCTCGCCTCCACTGTGTTTTTTTAAAAAGTTCCACCAATTGGGCATAGGCCTCTTGTTTTTTTATTCTGTCCGAATATTCTGCTGATTTGATTTTCCATAGGCAGGGCAGTGATGTATACAACTCCAAAAGCTCGCGCACGATCTCTTCTTTGTTGTAATAAGACATCTGAAATAAAGAATGCAAAAATTATATGTAAACATAAGAGAAGTTACAATAAACCAATCACAATTTTTGGTTATGGTGTGGCAGAGACTAAAATGGCCGCCCCCTGTTCTATGTGTGGCAGAGACACAAAATGGCGTCTGTAGCTGAGAGACAAAAGAGCCAGCGATGCTAGGATAGGACACATTACAAACGGCACTATGGATGTACGCATATGAGACCCCCTGTAAAAGGCATTATGCACACAGATAAAAGCCAGCCACTTTACTTAACTCACATAATAAATACTAACATGTTATAATAGCAAGAACATTAAACAAAATTGAGGACCCCCCCAAATAAGGACCTACCTTTTCAAAGAGGTGTATAGCTGTCTATCAGTGAAGAATCCTGTGAAATCGCAAATCGCATATTCTATCTCACCGTAAACACTTGGGAACGCAAGAGGGATGAATCCGGGTGCAGATGCGGCTTCGATCCGAAAAAACCCCAACCAAGCGACCGGGTACAAAGGACGAATGAATCAGGGTGGAGTCGCAGGTTCTATTCTCAAAGCAAAGCTCAAAAGAAGCGACAAAGGGTGACACGATACAAAATTTAACCGCTAGAAACGCCCCCTGCCTGCCCAATCAGAATGCAGTATTGGCCACCAATCAGAGCGGAGGGGTATGTAAAAGGCGACGCCCGCCCGGCCGCCCAATCAGAATGCAGTATTGGCCACCAATCAAAGCGGAGGGGGTATGGAAAAGGCGACGCAAATGCACGCCTACGTGGCTCACTGCGTTTCACTACGCCCCTAATGGGATCGGAATCGTTAACACAGTTGCTGTGTGACAGGGTCCCGACGATTTGCAAGATCGTTATACGGGACGCATGCTCGTTCTTAAAGTCGTTATGTGTGACACCTTACATGCGATTTCAACAACGACTCAGCAACGATCCAGGAATTGTGACGTAGTAGCGATCTCGTTCACGATCTCGTTATGTGTGACTGGACCTTTAGAAAGAATCCTAGCAGAAGGAACACAATTAGGTATTATCACTAAGAAACAGAGTGATTATTTGAATCCATCCTGTCCGTCTACACCATTATTCTATGCACTACCTAAGATGCACAAAAATTCTTTTCCTCCTAATTTTAGACCCATAGTTTCTGGAATTGGGTACCTGACAGAGCGATTGTCCGAATGGTTATATTTTCGTTTGCAGGTGTTAGCTCAGATTTCACCCAGTCTCGTCCGGGACACAAAACACATTCTGAACGTTTTTTCTGAATTTTCATGGGAAAGTGAATATAGCTGGCTAACTTGTGATATTGCCAGTCTCTATACTTCTATCCTCACAATGTAGCCATATTAGCACTGGAACAACAGTTGTCTAAATATAGTAACTACTCAGACGACCTACAAAAATATATTTTAGAGGTCACACATTTTTTATTGAAAAACATTTTTTTTATTTTTATGGGCAGTTACTATGTTCAGACACAAGGATGTGCCATGGGTGTGAAATTTTCACCTTCCCTGGCAAACATTTTCTGTCGTCGTGGGAAGAAGAATATATTTTTTCCACTGAGAACCCCTTCTCACATGATATTGCAATATTTTTAAGGTAGATCGATGATGTCATTATTGTTATTCTTATTATTGTTTTAATCTCCCTCAGAAGTAGTGATGGGGAGACTTGTAGATAAAGAAAAAATAAAAAAATCCAGTTTGGGCCCGTAATTGATCTCGAATATCTGGCCGGACGCCAGTAAGTCTATGGGGGACCAGAATCTGGTGTTTTAAAATGGTGGTAGAAAGGATAGGGGGATTGGAGCAGGCACGTTATAATTATCGAATCTCTGCGTGGCTCTAACGCTACTTCCGGGGCCGCTCATTATCCTTCGTACATATTCACATCTTCCCCAGCCCACCAGCAGTCCTCTAGTCTCTGATTGGTTGCAGTCAAACACGCCCTTATCCTGTGTGATAGTGTGTCTGACTGCAACCAATCAGAGATGCTGTTTGTGTGTCTCTATTGTTGTAAAAATAAATAAATAAAATAATTGGCATAAGGTCCCCCTGTATGATACCCAGCACAGATAAAGCATACGGCTACAGGCTGCAACCTCCGGCCGTGTGCTTTTCCTGGCTGTGGACCAAAATAAGAGAAACACATGCGGCTTTTTAAATAAAAATATTTACATAAATAATTGTAAAAAAAGGAGTGCGGTCCCCTGCAATTTTGATACCGAGACATGATAAAGCCTGACAGCTGGGGGCTGATATTATCAGGCTGGGGAGACCCATGCTTATTAAGCCCCCCAGCCTAAAAATAGCAGCCTGCAGCTGCCCAGGATTGTCACAACCATTAGAGGGGTAATCAGGATGAGCTGGGTAAAGTTCCAGGATTGTTGCATCTAATGGATGTGACAATCCTAGGTACCTGCAGGCTGCTATTTTTAGGTTAGGGGGCCCAATAAGCATGGGTCTCTCCAGCCTGAGAATACTAGTCACCAGCTGTCGGGCTTTATCATGGCTGGGTATCAAAGTTTGGGGGACCGCACAGCGTTTTTAAAATGAAATGTATATATTTTTTTTTTTTCAAAAAAAGCTGTATGCGGTTCCTCTTATTTTGATAGACAGCCAAGATTAGCATGTGGCTGGGGGCTGCAGCCTGTAGCTGTATGCTTTATCTGTGCTGGTTATCATAATATGAAGGGACCATACATGATTTTTTTTTATTATTTATTTTTACACCCATATAAACCTGTAGACAGGGTCTGTGATTGCAAGCAGTCAGACACGCTGTCACACAGGCTGGTGGCGCGTCTGACTGCAACCAATCACAGACACTAGGTCACCAGTACTCCCTTATAACTCCAGGCCTGGTGTTTGGGTACTTTTGAACCTGCACAGATCCAGACTTACAGTCCAGGTCTGCCCATCACTACTCAGAAACCTTAGCATGTTTGGATTCTAATGAATAGTCTCATGAGAAAGGAGCTGAATGAAGGGACTTCCCATGTGATATCTAGTGAAAGGACTTTTTCTTAGGCAATGAATTGAAGGACTTTTTCCTGTTTAATTGTTTTATCTATGAACATAGATGTGGAGTAATTACAATCTTTCAACCCTTTCTCCCACCTTTTTTCCTCTCCTTTTCCTTCTCTTTTATCTCCTCTTTCTTCTTTACTCTAGTTCTCTTTTTCTCTCTATTTTCTCCTTTGTTTCCTTCTTTTCTGAATCCTGTCTGGCTAACAGCTATCTTTTTTTATACTCTGCTGATCATGAGTGGGAGGATGCTATTTGAAATGAGGGTAACGTTGTTGAAAATGTATATTTTTGGATACCTTCTTGGGGTGCGCTCATGGTGTTGACTGGCCTTATGTTTCCTAATGTAAGAGGAATTTCTCAATGTTCTTGTTTGTATAATTTTGAGTGGGTTGGGAGGGAATTTTCCAGAGAAATGCTGTCTACTGTTTGCTGTGGTTTGTCTGAATGACGAACGGGTAGAGAGGATATGATATATGCTTCAAAGAGTTATTCCCTGACTTGATAATGCACTACACCTGTTATGGCAACCATAATTAATATCATAGCATGTAATTTTAGAGGGCTGGGGACTCCAGTAAAGGGGTGCTCTGTGTTTTCAAGGCTCCATCAATTTCAGGCAGGGATTATATGTCACTCTGAAACACATATGATGGGAGATCGAACCAGATTTTTTTAAAAAAGCCTTGGTGAGCATGGAGTATCAATCAGTCTTTACCACTAATGTAACTAGAGTTTGATGGGGCCCCGGTGCATAGTTCGGACCTGGGCTTCCCTCCACGTACACCGACACTTGGGGTACGGGATAATGACACTGACACTCGGGTACAGGATAATGACGCTGACACTTGGCTCATACCTTCAGCACCCAGATTTCCCATGCTCTGAAATCCCTCTATCAGCACCCAGCTTGCCTATGTTCTGATATCCATCTTGTCCTCGGCACCCAGCTTCCCCATGCTCTGCTATACATCTTTCCCTCAGCACCCAGCTTTCCTATATCAGAGCAGGGGAAAGCTGGGTGCTGAGAGAAGATGTATAGCAGAGTATGGGAAAGCTGGGTGCTGAGGGAAAGAGCCTTTTTCCCTCAGCACAAAACGTTCCCATGCCATGCTTATATCTTTGTCCCCCCTCATATATAGTTCTCCAAAGACTATGATGGCCCCCAGATAGCCTTCCATATAGTATAGCGGGTCCCATATAACCCTTCATATATTAGAATGCACCTCCATAGTCCTCCATGTAATAATGCACTTTCCATAGTTCTCCATGTATTATAATTTACCCCATAATGCTCCATATATTATACTGCACTACATAGTCCTCCATGTTTTATAATGCACACCCGTGGTCCATGCATAGGGTAGCCTCCATTGTCCTCCATATAATATAATGTAGCCCCCATAGTCCTATATGTATTATAATGCAGCCCCATAAACCTTCATATTGTATTATGCAGCCCCATACTCTTCCATGTATAATGCAAGCCTATATTCCATTTATAAGGTGTCCTTCATATTGTATTATGCAGCCTACTACTTCTCCATGTATAATGCACCCCTATAGTCCTTGTTTAAGGTGTCCTTCATGTTGTATAATGCACCCCCATAGATCTCCATGTATAAAGCAGCCCCATAGACCTCCATGTATAATACAGCCCACCAGGCCTCTATGTATAATGCAGCACCCTCAGGCCTCCATGTACAATGCAGCACCCCCAGAGATCCATGTATAATGCAGCCAGCCCACCAGGCCTCCATGTATAATGCAGCCAGTCCACCAGGCTTCCATGTATAATGCAGCACCCCCAGGCCTCCATGTATAATGCAGCACCCCCAGGCCTCCATGTATAATGCAGCAAGCCCACCAGGCCTCCCTGTATAATGCAGTACACCCAGGCCTCTATTTATAAGGCAGCCCCCCCCAGGTCTCTGGCCACTCACTGATTTATATGAAAAAAAAAAATAATAAAAAAAACAACAAGTACTCACCTCTCTCCTCGTTCCTCTGCTGCTCCGGTCAGCATCCTCCCGTCCTGCACTCTGCATGCCTCAGCACAGCAGTTGCACAGGAGTGATGTCACCACCCAAGCAAGGGAAGAATGATGAAGCGGCGCAGGTTGCTTGATGCTTTATCATTGCAGTGTGCGATGACAGGGGAGGGGGCCCGCTGCTGCCACTGGTGCCGGTGTCATATAGTGGTGCGTGGTATGCGACAGAACAGCGCAGCTCCTCTCTCACAAGAAAGAGCTGGCTGCTGATCTGCAGGGCAGCCTCGGGTCCGTAACCTGCCAGGTCTGGTCGCAATGGCGACCTCTGCGACCGCCGTAATTACGCCCCGGATATACTATATTTCTTACTAACGCCCTTTTGTCTGTTGGGTCCACACCTCCTAATTCATATGGTTTGGACTCCAGCCTTTAGTAGCACGGTAGTACTTATTTGGTTGTCTTTTTTTCCATTATCTGACAGATCTCGACACGGAATCTGTCTTCTACCAGCGGCTACTTCCATTTAATTTTTGCAATATAATAAAAAGTATAATTACTTTTCACAGCGCTTGGTGGAATTTATTTATTTAGTGTTTGAAAATAACTGGTAACCACACATAATATTGACACTTTGGGCACAATTTGGCCATTTTCACATAGGGGTGTACTCACTTTTGTTGCCAGTGGTTTAGACATTATTGGCTGTGTGTTGACTTAGAGTGCACATTAAATTTACACTGTTATACAAGCTGTACACAGACTACTTTACATTATATCAAAGTGTCCTATCTTCAGTGTTATCCCATTAAAAGATATAACACAATATTTGCAAAACTGTGAGGGGTGTACTCACTTTTGTCACATAAAGTATTATAGCCAGGAGGACTGACTGCAGGAGAAAAGCCAAAAGGGACCTCAGTGCTCTGCCCCCTGATTTGACCCCAATGGTCTGATTGCTATGGCATCTCCTCGCTATATGTACCAATGTTCTGTGATGGAAATACGGCAGAAAGTTGATAGGAACACTGAGAATAAAATACTTAGATTTGTTCTGAACATAAAACCACAATTTTCAGCCCATTACAGACACTACCAGGCCTTCTTTATACACGTACAATTGACAACACAAGTAATTTTACCCCAGAAATCAATACAGCTCTTCTAAGTAAATGTGCATAATATATGAAGAGATACAGGAGCGTCTGCCCACACATTATCTGAGCAGCTCCATGTAATATACAGTGTTATATGAAATCTGAAATCTATGGTAAAATGTACTATAGTGCAATTACTGCATACTGTCCCTTTAAATCTGCAGATGCCTCTGTCACCATGGTAACTGCATTGATAAGCAGCCAATAGCACTGCTCACTTTGAATGAGAGAAAAAAAAAAATTGTTTATCCTCAGTTTGTTACACCTCATCAGAGAGTGAAGACAGACACCAGCGATCAGCGAGCGATATCAGGTATAAGACATAATATAAGATACCGGGCGGCGACACATCAATCACCCGCACTCACACAAGATACCGGGCGGCGATACATCCATTACTAGCACTCACACAAGATACCGGGCGGTGATACATCCATTACTAGCACTCACACCAGATACCGGGCGGCGATACATCCATTACTAGCACTCACACCAGATACCGGGCGGCGATACATCCATCACCCGCACTCACTCCAGGGGGATCGGCCATCACTTGTCCCATCAGGCAGCCCCTTTAGTGAAATTGATCTCATATGTAACAGGAAATATCTTTCCATCTCCCAATCTCGCCCGTCCACAACAGCCCCTGAATATAGAGACAATGTTCTTCAGTGTTTTCAGGAACTGTCACCCAAGTCATACAAATATGGATCAGGTCCCTACAACCTCTGCTCCTTTTTTATAGGATTTTGATACATTTCAGCAAAACGAAGATGTCATCAGATGCCATTAATTGGACTGGATCTTGTGCCAGCGTTGGACCAGGTAGTATCATCAGTCTGTGAGGGTCGACTGTTTCCTAGATTTAGGATTTCCACTACTACCGGAGGGGGTCATTTTGACCCTTTTGCTATTTCTTTTTCCTATAATTTCAAAAATTTTAACAAATGAGTTCTGAGTTTTTGTGACTTTTATTTATTCATGGTAGTGTATATTTTAGGACACAAAAATGAATTGTAACTTTTTCAGGGGCCCGGATTTTACAATTCATACCAATAAGTACTGAAGGGGTCAATTTGACCCCATACATAAAAGTAGTAGTAGGCAAGTCACCTAATATTACAGAGTACAGAAAATCACAGTGATTCTCCCTAGTTGTAGAGTGTAATTGTATCTTTGCATATCAGGGATGATTCAGCATTAGTGATGAGCGAGTACTAAAAAGCTCGGGTGCTCGAAGCTCGGGCCGAGCCTCCCAAGATACTCGTGTACTCGGCCCGAGCAACGAGCCCAATGTTATCCTATGGGAGACCCGAGTATTTTTGTGAAATGACCCCCCGGCAGCATGGAGAAACCCTAAAAATGGCACAAAAGTCTCAGAAGAGTGCTTAAATGACATGGCAACAGCATGGGGAAGACCCCTTGAAGCATTTATCACTCAAAAGTCACAGCTGTGAACAATTTTGTCCGCGTTTTACGCCACTTTTACGGACTCACCAGAAAACCTTCCAAAATGACCCCAAAATGATTTTTCATGGCGGAAATGTTAAGGGCACATACCCAATAGTGAGATAGAGCTGGTGTATGTTACTTTTTGAGATTAATACATGAAAGATTTTACGTGAAAACATTGTGTGGCACTCCGATGTCCCTGAGAAGAGACGTACATGAAGGCCTCTTGAGTCTAATGTGCCCATTTTGAGGAAGTGAGTCTTTGTAGTATTTTCCTTTGCCAGGGCAGCCAAAAATTGGGAGGCTCCACGTTGTCCCTGGATAGAGACGTGCATGAGGGCCTGTAAACCTGAAGTGCCCATTGTAAGGAAGTGGGTCTATTGTAGTATAGCCCTTAGGCAGGGCAGCCAAAAATTGGGAGGCTCCACATTGTCCCTGGATAGAGACGTGCATGATGGCCTGTAAACCTGAAGTGCCCATTGTAAGGAAGTGGGTCTATTGTAGTATAGCCCTTAGGCAGGGCAGCCAAAAATTGGGAGGCTCCACGTTGTCCCTGGATAGAGACGTGCATGATGGCCTGTAAACCTGAAGTGCCCATTGTAAGGAAGTGGGTCTATTGTAGTATAGCCCTTAGGCAGGGCAGCCAAAAATTGGGAGGCTCCACGTTGTCCCTGGATAGAGACGTGCATGAGGGCCTGTAAACCTGAAGTGCCCATTGTAAGGAAGTGGGTCTATTGTAGTATAGCCCTTAGGCAGGGCAGCCAAAAATTGGGAGGCTCCACGTTGTCCCTGGATAGAGACCTGTTAGGTTCTTAGTGCCTCCGTGCTTGCATTTAAAAACCGCACGTGTGTGCCTGTTGGTGGCAGCTTTCCGCTGCATTTGTGTGAGTTTTGCAAAAACTTGGATATAACGCACAAGTCTAGTGAATACACATCAGCACAGCATTGCAAAATGCGCAAGGGCGTTGTCAACGAACAAGGAAGTGGACGTGATGGTGGTGCAGGCAGAGACCGAGGTTGTGTGCAAGCTCTAATTTCGCCACAACAAAGGGCCACATCTAGTCGCTCGCACGTCCTGTCCCAAATTCTTGGGGACCGCAGCAGTACACCGCTCTTGAACCAAGACCAGTGTCAACAGGTTGTTAGTTGGATAGCGGATAATGCTTCCAGTCAGATTGGCACCACCACAAACACTCTGTCTTCCACACGGTCAAGTGTCAGTAGCCGTGATACTGCACCGCACATTTCAGAACCTGATCCTCCTTCCTACCACCAGGCCGAGTACACGTCCACGGACATTACTGATCCCACACTTGGACACTCGGAAGAGCTGTTCGTTCACGTTTCCATTCACAAATTCTGGCCTCTCGCCAGCTCCTGTTGAAGTGGGCCATGACGAGATTGTATGTACAGATGCCCAAATATTTGAGCAGCCACGTTCTCACGAAGTTGGCAACGTGTCTCAACAAGGGGTGGACGATGATGAGACACAATTGTCAGGAAGTCAGGAGGAGGAGCAGGGTGCGGAAGAGGAAGACGACGTGGTGGATGATCCAGTAACTGACCCAACCTGGCAGGAGGATATGCAGAGCGAGGACAGCAGTGCACAGGGGGAGGGAGGCGTAGCATCACAACAGGCAGTAAGAAGCAGAGTGGTGGCCCCAGGCAGACGTCAGGCAACTGTTCCCCGGAACAACACGACACAAGGTGCCTGTACAAATGTTAGGTCTTCCCGAGTCTGGCTGTAATACTATTGTATGTATTGAGGATTTCGATTGCGTTAGGGCAATGACAACCAGAGACGAGTTCTTGGTGCAAGGCGTTTATAATATGCAACCAGCAAATATGTACATAAACGGAACAAAAACACAGTAGAACATAAATACAGGAAATACCTTCCAGGGACTGAGCGAAAGGGAATTCCCGGGACCGCGCACCGGACTCCCCCAGGGAGACCACCAAGAGCGAACCCCTATACAGGGACTGTCTGGCAATCACCCCAGAAGCCCTAAATGCGCAGCAGCCGGGACACAAAAGGGCAATAGGTAAGTCCAAAAATGTCCGTACGTGATGTGAGTCCAGAGTGGTATTAAACGGAAGGAACCGGGCAGAAGTGCCGACCAAAGACGGCAAACGGAGTCCAGGCACAGCTAGATGATACCAGATGAAGTCCAGAGTCGGTGTCGGTTGTTTTCCAAGAGGATCCGAATAACAATCAGGAACCAAAAGCAGCAGGGCAGGAGCACACAGGAAGCAGTATACTCAGGCACTGGACTAAGCTTTAGGGGCGGCTTTTAAACAGATGGACAGGAAGTAGGGCAACAGAACAGAAAACTCCATGTTAACAAAGGGCAAGCTCTTTCAAAAGAAAACTGGAAAACCCGGAGCTCTGACACTGGCAGTTTTTTAAGTTGGCTCCAGATGATTCTAAAAAGGCCATTTGCAACACCTGCCATGCCAGCATCAGCAGGGGTACCAAAACTAGCAGCCTGACCACCACCAGCATGATCAGGCACATGTCAGCCAAGCACCCGACTTTGTGGGAAGTACAACAGAGTCGAGGAGCAGTGCTTGCTGATGTCACTGCTACGTCTTCGCTGGTTGTGCATGCGAGCCAATCCCCTGTCCATGCTGCCTGCGAACAAGCCTCCTCCACTCCTGCACCTGCAGTTGCCTACGCAGAAAGAACACCATCATCAAGCACGTCCTTGTCCCAGCGCAACGTTCAGTTATCCATTCAGCAAACCTTTGAACGCAGGCGCAAATACACTGCCAACACCCCACATGCCACAGTTCTAAATGCTAACATTTCGCGACTGCTTGCGCTGGAAATGTTGCCTTTTAGGCTGGTTGAGACAGAAGCATTCCGTGACCTGATGGTGGCAGCTGTCCCACGTTACTCGGTCCACAGCCGCCACTATTTCTCCCGGTGTGCCGTCCCCGCATTGCATAACTAACCACGTGTCACAAAACATCACACGTGCCCTGAACAACTCTGTTTCAGCCAAAGTCCACCTAACCACAGACACGTTGACAAGTGCATGTGGGCAAGGCCGCTACATCTCGTTGACGTCACACTGGGTTAATATTGTGCAAGCTGGGACCCAGTCTGAGCGAGGGACGGAACACGTCCTTCACACACCAAGTTTTGCAGGCCCTACCTCAGTCAGGGTTTCACACACACTCTACAGCTCCGGAATGTCATGCTCCTCAGCCTCCTCCTCCTCCTGCGCATCCTGATCCACTTTACCCTCCACACCAGTCCCAAGCTGGAAGTGTCGCGGGCGGAGGAGGGGACGGTGCGCTCTCCCACTGCTCGGGTCCGGCTGACGCAGCTCTACGGCTGCTGCTGCTCGTTGGCTCGAGCGATGGCCGGATCCCGGGGACTCGAGCGGCGCTACTCGCCCGTGAGTGAAAAGGGGTGGTTTGGGTTTTGGGGATATTGTCCGTGACGCCACCCACGGTTGTGGTGATTGTGTGGACACCACCGCTGCTCTGGACGGGGATCCCGGGAGCCTGTGACAGGGAGCAGCTTTGTTGTTATTTCTCCCCTCCGTGGGTAGGGGGGTTGGTTGTCCCGGGGCCTGGTGATGGGGTAGAGATGGATGACAGGCGGGTTGCAGTGCCTGATGAAGTGCAGGGTCGCAGGGGCAGCGCTGTGCCGCACGGCACGGAGGTACTCACTCAGCCCAATGATGATGACACAGTTCACGGTAAAACAAGTGGCTGGATGGACGGGTCACTCGGACGGCTGCGGTTGTTCCTCCCTGCAGGTTAGTGATGACTGTCTCTCCCTGCACCTAAGTTAAGTGTTGGTAGTGATGGTTTCCCAACGGTAACCCGCTCCCTGACCTGGATATGGGCCGGAGGAGCCCCTTTTGCCCACAGGCGATGGCACTGGGAGACGGTTGCCCTTGGCGGTGGCTGTGTCTCCCCTTCACGGTTGTACGGTTGCCTTCTATCTGGACTTGGCTGTTTGGAAACCCTGAGGTCCCCTTCACTAACGGATTTGGCAAATTCACGGCGACACCAAGCCTTGCCGGGATCCGAAAGTCCTCTGCCAATGGTGCTGGCTTCTCTTTGTATACCGGTCCGGTACGGCCGGGTCACCACCCGTCCACGGTCCTTACGGCAGACTCCAATCGGCCTCCACTGCAGACGGTCACCACATCCTGCCAACCTTGCTGTCCTGTCCAGGCCACACACCCGGACCAACTTCAGGCTCTTTGCTGTCACTTTTCTCCTCTCTACTACTTTCCTCCTTCCACTTCCTTAGCTTAACTCTCACTGCCTGTGTTTTCCCTCCTCCTCGGTGGGTGGAGACCAACCGCCTGGCTCCACACCCTGGTGTGGACAACAGCCCTTGGGGAAGGCAACAAGGATTTTGTGTTTTGACTATGATATGCCTGCAGGGAGTGTGGGGTGTTTAAGTGTTGTGCTCTGTGGCCCCTGGCTTGTCCAGGGCGACACAGAAGCACTGCAGCACTGCCTCGGCGAAGCGGCAACAGGCAGTGCTGAAGCTAATCTGCATAGGTGACAAACCCCACAATGCAGAAGAGGTGTGGACAGCTCTGAAACAGCAGGCAGATCACTGGCTCACAACTCTGAACCTAAAGCCAGGAAAGGTCGTGTGTGACAATGGCCGGAACCTGGTGGCGGCTTTGAGGCGAGGCCAGCTGACACATGTTCCATGCGTGGCCCATGTGCTCAACCTCGTGGTTCAGCGGTTTCTAAAGTCATACTCAGAGCTGTCTGATCTGCTGGTAAAAGTTCGCCGCCTGTCTGCACATTTTCGAAAGTCACCTACTGCTTCAGCCGGCCTTGCCGGCTTAAGACGCCGTTTGCATCTTCCGGCACACAGACTGGTGTGTGATGTCCCCACGCGTTGGAATTCAACTCTGCACAAGTTGGTCAGGATATGTGAGCAGAAGAGGGCAGTTGTTGAGTACCTGCATCACCTAAGCCGTCGGGAAATGGGTCAAACTCCACACATAACACCTGAGGAGTGGAGATGGATGTCCGACCTATGCACCATCCGCCAAAAC
Organism: Anomaloglossus baeobatrachus; assembly: GCF_048569485.1. Lineage (NCBI taxonomy): Eukaryota > Metazoa > Chordata > Amphibia > Anura > Aromobatidae > Anomaloglossus > Anomaloglossus baeobatrachus. The sequence continues at coordinate 120,301,919 of NC_134356.1, read as the reverse complement.
TTTGAGGACTCCACCAAGATGGTGAGCGGCGATGACGACATTATTAGCGTCACCATACCGCTTCTCTGCCTTCTAAAATGGTCTCTGCTCAAAAAACAACCATGATGCATTGCAGGCGGAGCGCGATGAGTTTGAGCAAGAAACAGTAGTGGGTGTGGGTGATGATAACACACAGCCCAGCCTCGTCTCATCACAACATGCAGTGGAGGACTATGACGAGGAGGAGGATGAAGACATGGAGCAACTCTCTGGCCAAATTGAGGATATGACATGCAGTCATATCCTCGGTTCAGCGTGGCTGGCCAGAGGACAGGGTAGATGATGAGGAGGAGGAGGAGGAGGACAGCATGTTCAGTCATCGTGTTGGTCAGGATACTGAAGTGATGGCTGTTAAGAGTCTGGCACACATGGCTGACTTTATGGTAAGCTGCCTGTCTCGTGACCCTCGCGTTAAGAACATCTTGGCCGACAATCATTACTGGTTGGTAACACTGTTAGACCCACGCTAAAAGGAGAACTTTATGTCTCTTATTCCCGAGGCGGAGAGGTCAGGCAAAATGCAGCAGTTCCAGAAGGCCATAGTCACGGAAGTAGGCAAAGCATTCCCCTCACAAAACGCTAGCGGCATAGGTCATGAATCAGTGGACAACCGAGGCGTACAGCCGAGAGAGGCACAAGTCCAATCCGCCAGAGGTAGGGGAACAGTCTTTAAGATGTGGGACAGTTTTCTCAGCCCCTCACGTACCACAGCCCCTGAGGTGCGGGGTAGTGCCACAAGAAATCCTAAGTTTGCCCAGATGCTGAAGGAGTACCTTGCAGATCGAACAACTGTACTCCGACATTCCTCTGTGCCTTACAATTATTGGGTATCCAAGCTGGACACGTGGCATGAATTGGCTCTCTACGCCTTGGAAGGCCTGGCCTGCCCTACTGCTAGCGTTTTGTCAGAGCGTGTTTTTAGTGCCGCAGGTGGAATCATTACAGATAAACGCACCCGCCTGTCAACTGAAAATGTTGACAGGCTGACTCTGATCAAGATGAACAAGGGTTGGATTGGGCCAGACTTCACCACACCACCAGCAAATGAGAGCGTAATTTAAAGTTTGCCATGTACCTCCACTCACCCATGGGTACACATTTCTGGACTTTGGATAATCGCTGGACTGCTCCTCCTTCTCCTCATGCGCCACCATGATGATGACCGTTACAAATTGCAATACTTAGGCCTTTGTTTCAGGTATACCCCCAGTGGTAAATTTTTTCGCCCATTCTTTGCAGAATGGACATTACAACGACAGGAGACCCGCTCCTTTGCAATGGGAACAATGTTTTGAGGCCCTCATGCACGTCTCTACCCAGGGACAACGTGGAGCCTCCCAATTTTTGGCTGCCCTGCCTAAGGGCTATACTACAATAGACCCACTTCCTTCCAATGGGCACTTCAGGTTTACAGGCCCTCATGCACGTCTCTATCCAGGGACAACGTGGAGCCTCCCAATTTTTGGCTGCCCTGCCTAAGGGCTATACTACAATAGACCCACTTACTTACAATGGGCACTTCATGTTTACAGGCCCTTATGCACGTCTCTATCCAGGGACAATATGGAGCCTGACGCTGCCACTGACTGCCACACACATGCTGTTTTTAAATGCAAGCACGGACGCAATAAGAACCTAACTGGTTTTTAGGAGCGACAATTACTGAGAAGTCTTACACTATCAGACACTGCTGACTGACGTGTATTATACACTAGACTTGTGCGTTATATAATAGTTTGTGCAAAACGCGCACCTGTACCCTGCCACCGACTGCCACACACGTGCTGTTTTTAAATGCAAGCACGGACGCAATAAGAACCTAACTGGTTTTTAGGAGCGACAATTACTGAGAAGTCTGACACTATCAGACACTGCTGACTGACGTGTATTATACACTAGACTTGTGCGTTATATAATAGTTTGTGCAAAACGCGCACCTGTACGCTGCCACCGACTGCCACACACGTGCTGTTTTTAAATGCAAGCACGGACGCAATAAGAACCTAACTGGTTTTTAGGAGCGACAATTACTGAGAAGTCTGACACTATCAGACACTGCTGACTGACGTGTATTATACACTAGACTTGTGCGTTATATAATAGTTTGTGCAAAACGCGCACCTGTACCCTGCCACCGACTGCCACACACGTGCTGTTTTTAAATGCAAGCACGGACGCAATAAGAACCTAACTGGTTTTTAGGAGCGACAATTACTGAGAAGTCTGACACTATCAGACACTGCTGACTGACGTGTATTATACACTAGACTTGTGCGTTATATAATAGTTTGTGCAAAACGCGCACCTGTACGCTGCCACCGACTGCCACACACGTGCTGTTTTTAAATGCAAGCACGGACGCAATAAGAACCTAACTGGTTTTTAGGAGCGACAATTACTGAGAAGTCTGACACTATCAGACACTGCTGACTGACGTGTATTATACACTAGACTTGTGCGTTATATAATAGTTTGTGCAAAACGCGCACCTGTACCCTGCCACCGACTGCCACACACGTGCTGTTTTTAAATGCAAGCACGGACGCAATAAGAACCTAACTGGTTTTTAGGAGCGACAATTACTGAGAAGTCTGACACTATCAGACACTGCTGACTGACGTGTATTATACACTAGACTTGTGCGTTATATAATAGTTTGTGCAAAACGCGCACCTGTACGCTGCCACCGACTGCCACACACGTGCTGTTTTTAAATGCAAGCACGGACGCAATAAGAACCTAACTGGTTTTTAGGAGCGACAATTACTGAGAAGTCTGACACTATCAGACACTGCTGACTGACGTGTATTATACACTAGACTTGTGCGTTATATAATAGTTTGTGCAAAACGCGCACCTGTACGCTGCCACCGACTGCCACACACGTGCTGTTTTTAAATGCAAGCACGGACGCAATAAGAACCTAACTGGTTTTTAGGAGCGACAATTACTGAGAAGTCTGACACTATCAGACACTGCTGACTGACGTGTATTATACACTAGACTTGTGCGTTATATAATAGTTTGTGCAAAACGCGCACCTGTACGCTGCCACTGACTGCCACACACGTGCTGTTTTTAAATGCAAGCACGGACGCAATAAGAACCTAACTGGTTTTTAGGAGCGACAATTACTGAGAAGTCTGACACTATCTGGACTGTTTTACACTGTGTACACCAGCCCCAGATATGATGAAGGCTGGTATACGGTCACCACTACCCTGCCTGCCTGCCTGCCTGTATACTGCTACAATAGTCCTGACAAGGACTCTTCTGGTCACTAGCCTGTATTCCGACCTGGCTATACCCTGCCTGTATATAGCAACAATAGTCCTGAGAAGGACTCTGCTCCTGTACTCCGACCTGGCTATACCCTGCCTGCCTGTATACAACTAGAATAGTCCTGAGAAGGACTTCTGGTCACACTGTTTGCAGCCCTGCTCCGGAACTAACTATAAAGGGCCGCAAAGCTTTCCCTGAATCAGCGACACTCTCCCTGCACTGACTGTCTGGATAGTTGTGAGCAGAGCACAGCGCGCCGGCCGATATAAAGGCTCGGTCACGCTGTGCAGGCCGGCCAATCACTGCAATTCCACAACTAACAGGGCTGTGGCAATGCAGTGGTCTGCCAGCCAATACCTGCATGAGGGCTGGCTCTCAAAAGAGCGCCAACATGCAGAAATGAAGACCACGAGTACAGCACGAGTATCGCGAGATTACTCGGTCCCCGCCGAGCAGCCCGAGTACAGCGATACTCGTGCGAGTACCGAGTAGTGACAAGCATGCTCGCTCATCACTATTCAGCATTTTGCTTTGTCTAAACATGTTTGATCCATGTCTCTTGTAGCGATTTCGGTCTGCACTTCAGTAGCAAAGATTACAGTTCAAGCTACAACTCTGAATGTTTGTACAGTGTTGTTTTATTACTTCTGCGATCTTACAAGTCCCTTTTTGCGACGTACAGTGCTGGCCAAAAGTATTGGCACCCCTGCAATTCTGTCAGATAATACTCAGTTTATTCTTGAAAATGATTGCAATCACAAATTCTTTGGTATTATTATCTTCATTTAATTTGTCTTCAATGAAAAAAAATTAAAAAAAAATTGTCATAAAGCCAAATTGGATATAATTCCACACCAAACATAAAAAAGGGGGTGCACAAAAGTATTGGCACTGTTTGAAAAATCATGTGATGCTTCTCTAATTTGTGTAATTAACAGCCCCTGTAACTTACCTGTGGCACCAAACAGGTGCTGGCAATAATTAAATCACACTTGCAGCCAGTTGGCATGGATTAAAGTTGACTCAACCTCTGTCCTGTGTCCCTGTGTGTACCACATTGAGCTTGGAGAAAAGAAAGAAGACCAAAGAACTGTCTGAGGACTTGAGAATCCAAATTGTGAGGAAGCATGAGCAATCTCAAGGCTACAAGTCCATCTCCAAAGACCTGAAAGTTCCTGTGTCTATGGTGCGCAGTGTCATCAAGAAGTGTAAAGCCCATGGCACTGTGGCTAACCTCCCTAGATGTGGAAGGAAAAGAAAAATTGACGAGAGATTTCAACGCAAGATTGTGCGGATGGTGGATAAAGAACCTCGACTAACATCCAAACAAGTTCAAGCTGCCCTGCAGTCCGAGGGTACAGCAGTGTCAACCCGTACTATCCATCAGCGTCTGAATGAAAAGGGACTGTATGGTAGGATACCCAGGAAGACCTCACTTCTTACCCCGAGACATAAAAAAGCCACGCTGGAGTTTGCCAAAACTTACTTGAGAAAGCCTAAAACGTTTTGGAAGAATATTCTCTGGTCAGATGAGACAAAAGTAAAGCTTTTTGGGAAAAGCCATCAACATAGAGTTTACAGGGAAAAAAAAGAGGCATTCAAAGAAAAAAACACGGTCCCTACAGTTAAACATGACGGAGGTTCCCTGATGTTTTGGGGTTGCTTTGCTGCCTCTGGCACTGGACTGCTTGACCGTGTGCATGGCATTATGAAGTCTGAAGACTACCAACAAATTTTGCAGCATAATGTAGGGCCCAGTGTGAGAAAGCTGGGTCTCCCTCAGAGGTCATGGGTCTTCCAGCAGGACAATGACCCAAAACACACTTCAAAAAGCACTAGAAAATGGTTTGATAGAAAGCACTGGAGACTACTAAAGTGGCCAGCAATGAGTCCAGACATGAATCCCATAGAACACCTGTGGAGAGATCTCAGAATGGCAGTTTGGAGAAGGCACCCTTCAAATCTCAGGGATTTGAAGCAGGAGCAGTTTGCCAAAGAAGAATGGTCTAAAATTCCAGCAGAGCATTGTAAGAAACTCACTGATGGTTACCGTAAGCGGTTGTTCGCAGTTATTTTGGTTAAAGGTTGTGCAACCAAGTATTAGGCTAAGGGTGCCAATACTTTTGTCTGGCCCATTTTTGGAGTTTTGTGTGAAATGATCAATTATTTGATTTTTGTTTCATTCTCTTTTGTGTTTTTTCATTGCAAGCAAAATAAATGAAGATAATAATACCAAAGCATTTGTGATTGCAATAATTTTCAAGAAGAAACTGAGTATTCTCTGACAGAATTGCAGGGGTGCCAATACTTTTGGCCAGCACTGTATATTTGAAGCATGAGTAAGCAGAGGGGTCTGAAAAGGGATGAAATTTTATCTGAAAATGAGTCAGAAGAAGAAAATCAGGAACAAATAGACTCAGAGTCTGATGGAAGAATATTTTCCTCATGATATTTCCGAAGAATCAGATATAATGGACGATACCGAAGATTCTTGAGAGGATGATGGACATACTTGATCTGAACACTGTTCCTACTAAGTTAAAATAAATGTTCTTTAATTTGTTGGCAACAAAAAAGTTATTTTTACTCCAGAGTCAGTACTTTTGAATGGGGGTCAAAATGACCCCTAATGGTAGTTATAGGTATTATGAAACATGTGGTAGTTTTAGTGTTAAAGGGGTTATCCATTCATTGTTAGACTTTGGACCTTTGAATTTGTCATCAGAAATCACCTATTATTTAAATCAGGTTTTTGTGCTTAATCTATTTTTTAATAATATTTGTCATTGTGTTTTTTTTTTATCCATATCACAATCTTTAATGGAAACAGCACTTAAAAATCTTGCAGTTCTCACTGTGGCTTTTTTTAAGGGGGGGCTTTAGTCTCTAATCAGAGCCTAATATCTGGTTGTTTCCTTTAGTTTACATTACACCGGAGGAAAAACTAAGAAGATTGTCCTATTGTATGATGCTGCTACCATCACCAATCTTCAAGAAGGAGGTTAGTGAGAAAACTAAGGGCAACATTGATGTTTCTTTTATAATAAGGTGGTTGTGTATTCAGATGTTCCTATTAATCCTTGTAACGTAATCTCTTGTCTTCCTAGCGCCTGATGCCGACAAGCCCCGAGGCCCAGAAAATGTATAGAGTTCGGCGAGAAAAACAGCCTAAGCCATCCAGAATAATCGATGTCAGAGAAAAAAGGAAGAGGAGAGAAGAATATGAAAAAAAAAAAATTTGGAGAGAATTATGCAGCTACCTGGATGAAGAAGAAAAAGAAGATCACATGCCAAAAAAGTCGGTAAAGAAGATAAAACTGGACATCAAGATCCCTGCACAGAGGACACAACAAAGAAGGATCCAGCAGGAAAACAACCACCAATACGTCAACTGGTTCTTGAGAGGAAGGAGGAACATCATATGGACCATCCTGCTGGGGCCTGAACACTGAAACATCAAACATGGCGGTGGTAAGTATAATAATAAGAACAATAATATGAGTGTTAATAAGAAAGTAGTAAAAATATGAAGAAAATAACAGTAGTAATAGGTAGAACTGCAGTTTGATCCAGGGTTCTAGGACTGATCGCCTTTTGCCGGGGTCGAGAAGGAATTTTTCCCCTGTGACACAAATTGGCTGAATGTGTCACAGGGGTTTTTGCCTTCTTCTGGATCAACATTGTAGATTAGTGTAGTACAAATAGTTATAAACTAGTTAGAATTATGCTGTAATAAGATAGCAGGATAATAATAGTAATAAAATCGTTATATCTATTAAAATAAAACACTAACTTAGAAAAAAAAAAGTTAGAATAATACTGTAATAAGAGAGCAGGATAAGAATAGTATAACACCTAAAATATATAAACACTATAGTACTAGTTTAATTAGCAATGCAATATTAATTACTTAGCTAGAAATAACATCATTAGCTTTGATCCAGGGTTCTAGGACTGATCGCCTTTTCCCGTGGTCGAGAAGGAATTTTTCCCCTGTGACACAAATTGGCTGAATGTGTCACAGGGGTTTTTGCCTTCTTCTGGATCAACATTGTAGATTAGTGTAGTACAAAAAGTTATAGAATAGTTAGAATTATGCTATAATAAGATAGCAGGATAATAATAGTAAAAAAAAAGTTATATCTATTAAAATAAAACACTAACTTAAAAAAAAATATATAAAAGTTAGAATAATACTGTAATGAGAGAGCAGGATAAGAATAGTATAACACCTAAAATATATAAACACTATAGTACTAGTTTAATTAGCAATTCAATATTAATTACTTAGATAGAAATAGCATCATTAGCTTTGATCCAGGGTTCTAGGACTGATCGCCTTTTCCCGGGGTCGAGAAGGAATTTTCCCCCTGTGACACAAATTGGCTGAATGGGTCACAGGGGTTTTTGCCTTCTTCTGGATCAAAAAGCATTAGGCATAATTTATTAGGATCTTTTTAATATAATTTGAACAAAGGTAAGAAAAATAATAAAAAAAATAAAGAAAATTATAATAACAGATGGACATTTAAAAAAGTAATAGTGTAGTAATAGTAAAAATGGTAGTAATAATATCAGATGTGACTTAGTCCCAGTTAGTTAGTAGTTTAGTGATAAGTTAGTGTAGGGACCCATCTGAAGAGGTCGCCTTGACGTTGGCAGATGGGCTCACACAATTTGATCATATTGTGTGCTAAGAACCTCACATGCATTTTTAGAGAAAATATAGTATCTATATAGAGCTCCTGGCAGCTTAATCCCTCAGATGTGCAGAGAAACAAATATACAGCTCACCCCAAGACGTCCGCACTCTTGGCGGTGTTGAAGCACGAGATCCCGCTGCTGTTCAGCGTCTGAGGCACAGGTAACCAAAGGAATGATCCAGCTTCACGTTTTGCATAAAAACACAGCTTTAATGAAGAACTTTTTTAAAATAGAAAGAATATTTTTCTTGTAATAAACATAAGCCACCAAAGTATACCAAAAAAAATATTCTTTGTATTTTAAAGAAGTTCTTTATTAAAGCTGTCTTTTTATGCAAAACGTGACACTGGATCATTCCTTTGTTCACCTTAACCCCTCATATGCCTAACGGGTACTTCTCACATAGCGAGATCGCTAGCGAGATCGCTGCTGAGTCACAGGTTTTGTGACGAACCAGTTACCTCATCAGCGATCTCGCTGTGTGTGACACTAAGCAGCGACCTGGCCCCTGCTGTGAAATCGCTGATCGTTACACAGTGTTCTTGTTCATTTTTTGCTCGTTGGTCTCCCGCTGTGCAGCACACATTGGCGTATTTGACGGCGGGAGACCAACAAGCACTGACTCTCTGTAAGCAGCGTACGCTGGTAAATAGTGTAAATATCGGGTAACTAAGCAAAGCGCTTTGCTTTGTTACCCGATATTTACCCTGGTTACAAGTGTACACGCTTACAGGCTGCCAGCGCTGGCTCCCTGCACACGTAGCCAGGGTACACATCGGGTTACTAAGCAAAGCGCTTTGCTATGTTACCCAATATTTACCCTGGTTACTAGCATACACCGCTAAACGCTGTCTCCCTGCACATGTAACCAGGTTAAATATCGGGTAACTAAGCAAAGTGCTTTGCTTAGTAACCCATTGTGTACTTTGGCTATGTGTGCAGGGAGCCAGCGCTAAGCGGTGTACGCTGGTAACCAGGGTAAATATCGGGTAACCAAGCAACGCACTTTGCTTAGTTACCCGATATTTACCATGGTTACCAACGACTCTGCGCTTGGTAACCAAGGTACACATTGGGTTAGTAAGCAAAGCACTTTGCTTGGTTACCCAATATTTACCCTGGTTACCAGCGTACACCACTTAGTGCTGGCTCCCTGTACACGTAACCAGGGTAAATATCGGGAAACTAAGCAAAGCGCTTTGCTTAGTAACCCAATGTGTACCTTGGTTACCAAGCGCAGAGTCGTCGTTAGTGGCTGGTCGCTGGTGAGATCTGCCTGACTGACAGCTCACCAGCGACCATGTAGCGACGCACCAGCGATCCTGACCGGGTCAAATCATGGTTGGAATCGCTGGCACGTCATTTAGTGAGACGGTACCCTAAGTCCGCATCTAGGTGGTTACTCAGGAGAGGGCGATCTCTACACTCAATGGCTTCCCAGCGATGAGATTGCAGGTGCTAATGGCTAAGGTCCCCCATGTCTACCAACTTACTCCTCCTATTTGACCCTGACAGAGACATAATTGGATACCTGTCAGAGTTCTGCCCACTGCTCTGCTGCTGTTAGTTGAACCGCTGCTGCCTACCAGCTCTGACACTGCTGCTACATACAATGTCATGGAGCCCAGCACCTTACAGTGTGAGTCGGCCGACATCATGCACAGCGGCTGGCACAAGTAGTTTATAACCAATCTCAGAAATGACAGATCAGGGAATTAATTTATACACCTTGAGCTTGTAAACTAACTTGATAAAGATTATTACATCGCCTCCTTTGTTTTGGTGATAATTGTCTTCTGTCATATCTACTCTAATAAAATACTAAGTTCAGTTGTTTTAGCCTCTAATACAAATTAACCTCTGTACCTCCGTCATTTCCGGGTTCAGTGGAGCTCCAATCAGTTCTGTCACCTGACATGCGGTGGAGTGCGCACCCTCCAAAGATCATGGCAGCGTGATGAGTTTACATAATCACGCTGCCAGCATCTCTGCAGAGTGCCACTGAGGAGGAGAGGTCGCTGGAGCCAGGAGCAGGTAAGCACTCCTTGTGCTAAACATACTGAGAGCTGTGGTTTGGGAACTGTATGGAAAAAGGGGCAGCTTGAGTGGGGTTTGTATGGAAAAGGGGGCTGCATGTGATGGGATCTGCATGGGAAAGAGGGCAGTATGGGGGGATCTGTATAGAAAAGTGGCTGCATAGGGTGGGATCTGCATGGAAGAGGGGGCAGTATAAAGGGATCTGTGTGGCAAAGGGGTAGCCTGCAAGTGGGATATGTATGGCTAAGGGGACAGACTGTGGGGTTGTATCTGTATAGAACAGTTGGCAGCCTGTGGGATAGGATCTATGTGAACAAGGGGGCAGCCTGCAAGGTGGAATTTATATGGAAAAAGGGTCAGCTTTCAGGTAAATCTGTATGGAAAAAGAGGGCTGCATGGGGTGGAATGTGCATGGAAAAGGGGGCAGCCTGTGGGATGGGATGAATATGTAAAGGCAGCAGCATTGGCTGGGATGAGTATAGAAAAATGAGCAGCCTGGTGGGTGGGATCTGTATAGCAAAGCGGGCAGTCTGCAAGGTGAGATCTGTATTGCAAAAGGGGCACCCTGCAGGATGGGATCTGTATAGAAATGGGGGCAGACTGCGGGATGGGATCTGTATTAATAAGGAGGCAGCTTGAAAGGTTGGATTTGTATGGAAAAAAAGGGCAACCTGGGAGTAAATCTGTATGGAAAAGGGGGCTGCATGGGGTGGGATCAACATGGGGAAGCCTGTGCGCTGGGATGAGTATGGAAAGGGGCAGCATTGGGTGGAATGATTATGGAAAAGGGGGCAGCCTGCAGGGTGGGATCTGTATGGCAAAGGAGGCAGTCTGCGAGGAGGGACCTGTTTGGTACAGGGGGCAACCTGCTGGGTGGGATCTGTATGACAAAGGGGGCAGCCTGCAGGATGGAATCTGTATGGCAAAGTGGGCAGCCTGTTGGGTGGGAATTGCAAATGGGGCAGCCTGCATGTGGAATCTGTATGGTTAAGGGGGCAGCATCGGGGGTTTGATCGGTATAGAAAAAAGGGGGCAGCCTACGTGCTTGCGTCTGTAAAGAAAAGGGGGCAGTCTGTGCCGTGGTATCTGTATGAATAAGGGGGCAGCCATTGGGGGTGGGATCTGTATGACTAAGGGGGCAGCATGCAAGGTGGGATCTATATGGAAAAATGGGCAACCTTGGGTGAAATCTGTATAGAAAAAGGGTCTGCATGGCATGGGATCTACATGAAAAAGGGGCAGCCTGTGGGGTGAGATAAGTATGGAAAAAGGGGAGGAAAGAAGTATAGACAAATTCATTTTTATATGAACAATAATCCGTGTAACATAAAATTCTCACATAATTATTAGTGATGAGCGAGTACCAAAAAGCTCGGGTGCTCGAGGCTCGGGCCGAGCATCCCAAGATACTCGTGTACTCGGCCCGAGCACCGAGCCCAATGTTATCCTATGGGAGACCCGAGTATTTTTCTGAAATGAGCATGTAGAAACCCTAAAAATGTCACAAAAGTCTCAGAAGAGTGCTCAAAAGACATGGCAACAGCATGGGGAAGACCCCTTGAAGCATTTATCACTCAAAAGTCACAGCTGTGAACAATTTGTCCGAGTTTTACGCCATTTTTACGGACTCACCAGAAAACCTTCCAAAATGACACCAAAATGAATTTTCATGGCGGAAATGTTAAGGGCACATACCCAATAGTGAGATAGAGCTGGTGTATGTTACTTTTTGAGATTATTACATGAAAGATTTTACGTAAAAACATTGTGTGGCACTCCGATGTCCAAAACGCACGTTTTGTGCTTTTTACTAGCGATGTCGGTCATTTTTTTTTTTCATTCTATCTCTCGTTGGTCGGTCTCGCTCTGTCGGTCTCTCTCTGTCTTGTCTGTCCCCCTCTCACAGTCTGTCGGTCATTCTCCCCCCTCTCTCTTACTTACCGTTCCCCGATCACTGCCGCGGCGCTGCACAGCTGTTCACTAAACTCCGGCGGCTTTTCCTCTTTTGAAAAAGCCGGCCACTCATTAAACAATCTCGTATTCCCTGCTTTCCTGCTTTTCGGCGCCTATGATTGGTTGCAGTGAGACACGCCCCCACGCTAAGTGACAGGTGTCTCACTGCACCCAATCACAGCAGCCGGTGGGCGTGTCTATACTGTGCAGTGAAATAAATAATTAAATAATTTAAAAAAACGGCGTGCGGTCCCCCCAATTTTAATACCAGCCAGATAAAGCCATACGGCTGAAGGCTGGTATTCTCAGGATGGGGAGCTCCACGTTATGGGGAGCCCCCCAGCCTAACAATATCAGTCAGCAGCCGCCCAGAATTGCCGCATACATTATATGCGACAGTTCTGGGACTGTACGCGGCTCTTCCCGATTTACCCTAGTGCGTTGGCAAATCGGGGTAATAAGGAGTTAATGGAAGCCCATAGCTGCTACCAAATCCTAGATTAATCATGTCAGGCGTCTCCCCGAGATTCCTTCCATGATTAATCTGTAAATTACAGTTAAAAAACACACACCCGAAAAATCCTTTATTAGAAATAAAAAACACTAACAAAGTCCTTCATCACCAATTTATTAACCCCAACAAACCCTCCATGTCCGGCGTACTCCACAGTCCACCAGCGTCGCATCCAGCTGTGCTGCATGAAGGTGACAGGAGCTGCAGAATACACCGCCACTTCTGTCACCTCCACACAGCTAATGAAGACAGCCGCGCGATCAGCTGAGCTGTCACTGAGGTTGCCTGGATCCAGCGGTGGCCGCGGGTAACCTCAGTGACAGCTCAGCTGATCGCGCTACTCACCGCCGCACCGGTCAGCTCCATGCAGCAACTGAGGTGAGTAGCGCAATCAGCTGATCTGTCACTGAGGTTATTCGCGGCCACCGCTGGACCCAGCTGTGGCTGTGAGTTACCTGACTGACAGCAGCTGATCGCGCTACTCACCTCAGTTGCTGTGTGAAGCTGACAGGAGCGGCGGTGTATTCTGCAGCTCCTGTCACCTTCATGCAGCACAGCTGGATGCGACGCTGGAGGACTGTGGAGTACGCCGGACATGGAGGCTTTGTCGGGGTTAATAAATTGGTGATGAGGGACTTTGTTCTTGTTTTTTATTTCTAATAAAGGATTTTTCTGGTGTGTGTTTTTTAACTGTAATTTACAGATTAATCATTGAAGGTATCTCGGGGAGACGCCTGACATGATTAATCTAGGATTTAGTGGCAGCTATGGGCTGCCATTAACTCCTTATTACCCCGATTTGCCAACGCACTAGGGTAAATCGGGAAGAGCCGGGTACAGTCCCAGAACTGTCGCATCTAATGTATGCGGCAATTCTGGGCGGCTGCTGACTGATATTGTTAGGCTGGGGGGCTCCCCATAACGTGGGGCTCCCCATCCTGAGAATACCAGCCTTCAGCTGTATGGCTTTATCTGGCTGGTATTAAAATTGGGGGGACCGCACGCCGGTTTTTTTAATTATTTATTTATTTATTTTACTGCACAGTATAGACACGCCCACCGGCTACTGTGATTGTGTGCAGTGAGACACCTGTCACTCAGCGTGGGGGCGTGTCTCACTGCAACCAATCATAGGCGCCTGTGGGCGGGGAAAGCAGGGAATATGAGATGGCTGTGTGCAGAGCACAGCGCACCCGCCGGTATAAAGGCTCGGTCACGCTGTGCGGGCCGGCCAATCACTGCAATTCCACAAATAACAGGGCTGTGGCATTGCAGTGGTCTGCCAGCCAATCCCTGCATGAGGGCTGGCTCTCAAAAGAGCGCCAATATGCAGGGATGAAGACCACGAGTACAGCACGAGTATCGCGAAATTACTCGGTACCCGCCGAGTAGCCCGAGTACAGTGATACTCGTGCGAGTACCGAGTAGTAACAAGCACACTCGCACATCACTACCTACCACTACACGAACACAGAGAAGTGGGAAATTCATTCTACATTAATTCACATAATCCTAGTGACTGCGCACACAACATGGCCAAAAAAAAGCAAAAGACAGTACCTGGCCTATCAATCCAATGGAAACTCATAGGCAACACAGTCCATTGGACTAAACAATTACATGCATCCATAAAAAGTCCATGGGCCTTTCCTCAGAGTCGTACCCACTAACTCTCACAGCCCAAGCAAAGAGCCTACCACTACACCAACACAGAGAAGTAGGAAACTGCCTCTACATTAATTCACATAATCCTAGTGACTGCGCAAAGAACATGGCCAAACAAAAGCAAAAGACAGTACCTGGTCTATCAATCCAATGGAAACTCATAGGCAACACTGTCCATTGGACTAGGCAATTACATGCAGCCATAAAAAATCCATGCGCCTTGCCTCAGAGTCAAACCCACAACCTCTCGCAGCCTAAGCAAAGAGCCTACCACTACACCAACACAGAGAAGTGGGAAACTGGTTCTACATTAATTCACATAATCCTAGTAACTGCGTAAACAATATGGCCAAACAAAAGCAAAAGACTGTCCCTGGCCTATCAATCCAATGGAAACTCATAGGCAACACAGTCAATTGGACTAAACAAATACCTGCAGCCATACAAAGTCCATGGGCCTTGCCTCAAAGTCGAACCCACAACCTCTCGTAGCCCAAGCAAGGAGCCTACCACTACACCAACACAGAGAAGTGGGAAACTGGTTCTACATTAATTCACATAATCCTAGTGACTGCGTACACAACATGGCCAAATAAAAGCAAAAGACTGTCCCTGGCTTATCAATCCAATGGAAACTCATAGGCAACACAGTCCATTGGACTAAGCAATTACATGCAGCCATACAAAGTCCATAGGCCTTGCCTCAGAGTCGAACCCACAACCTCTCGTAGCCCAAGCAAAGAGCCTACCACTACACCAACACAGAGAAGTGGGAAGCTGACTCTACAATAATTCACATAATCCTAGTGACTGCGCACACAACATGGCCAAACAAAAGCAAAAGACGGTACCTGGCATATCAATTCAATGGAAACTCATAGGCAACACAGTCCATTGGACTTGGTAATTACATACAGCCATACAGAGTCAATCCCGCAATCTCTCGCAGCCCAAGCAAAGAGCCTACCTCTACACCAACACAGAGAAGTGGGAAACTGACTCTACATTAATTCACATAACCCTAGTAACTGTGCACACAACATGGCCAGACAAAAGCAAAAGACAGTACCTGGCCTATCAATCCAATTGAAACTCACAGGCAACACAGTCAATTGAACTAGGCAATTACACGCAGCCATACAAAGTCCATGGACCTTGCCTCAGAGTCAAACCCACAAAATCTCGTTGCCCAAGCAAAGAGCCTACCACTACACCAACACAGAGAAGTGTGAAACTGACTCTACAATAATTCAAATAATCCTAGTGACTGTGCACACAACTTGGCCAAACAATAACAAAAGCCAGTACCTGACCTATCAATCCAACGCAAACTCATAGGCAGCACAGTCCATTGGACTAGGCAATTACATACAACATCCATGGGCTTTGCCTCAAAGTCAGACCCACAAACTCTCGCAGCCCAAGCAAAGAGCCTACCACTACACCAACGCAGAGAAGTGGGAAACTGACTCTACATTAATTCACATAACCCTAGTAACTGTGCACACAACATGGCCAAACAAAAGCAAAAGACAGTACCTGGCCTATCAATCCAACGGAAACTCATAGGCAACACAGTTCAATGGACTAGGCAATTAAATGCAGCCATACAAAGTCCATGAGCCTTGCCTCAGAGTCAAACCCACAACCTCTCTAAGCCCAGACAAAGAGACTACCACTACACCAACACAGAGAAGTGGGACACTGATTCTACATTAATTCACATAATCCTAGTGACTGCACACACAACATAGCCAAACAAAAGAAATAGACAGTACCTGGCCTATCAATCCAATGGAAACTTATAGGCAACACAGTCCATTGGACTAGGCAATTACATGCAGCCATACAAAGTGCATGGGCCTTGCCTCAAAGTCAAAACCACAAACTCTCGCAGCGCAAGCAAAGAGCCTACCACTACACCAACACTGAGAAGTGGGAAACTACCTTTACATTAATTCACATAATCCTAGTGACTGCGCACACAACATGACCAAACAAAAGCAAAACACAGTATTTGGCCTATCAATCCAATGGAAACTTATAGGCAACACTGTCCATTTGACTAGGAAATTACATGCAGCCATACAAAGTCCATGGGCCTTGCCTCAGAGTCAAACCCACAACCCCTCGCAGCACAAGCAAATAGCCTACCACTACACCAACACAGAGAAGTGGGAAACTGATTCTACATTAATTCACATAATCCTACCGACTGCACACACAACATGGCCAAACAAAAGCAAAGGACAGTACCTGGCCTATTAAACCGATGGAAACACATAGGTAGCACAGTCCATTAGACCAGGAAATTACCTGCAGCTACACAAAGTCCATGGGCCTTGCCTCAGAGTCGAAAGCACAACCTCTCACAACCTAAGCAAAAAGCCTATCACTACACCAACACAGAGAAGTGAGAAACTGTCTCTACATTAATTCACATAATCCTAGTGACTGCGCACTCAACATGGCCATACAAAAGCAAAAGACAGTAGCTTGCCTATCAATCCAATGGAACTCATAGACAAAACAGTCCATTGGACTAGGCAATTACATGCAGCCTTACAAAGTCCAAGGGCTTTACAACAGCGTCAAACCTTCAACCTCGCGCAGCCCAAGCAAAGAGCCTACCACTACACCACCACAAAGAAGAGGGAACCTGATTCTACATTAATTCATGTAATCCTAGTGACTGCACACACAACATAGCCAAACAAAAGCAAAAGACAGTACCTGGCCTATCAATCCAATGGAAACTCATATGCAACACAGTCCATTGGACAAGGCAATTACATGCAGCCATACAAAGTCCATGGGGCTTGCCTCAGAGTCAACTCCACAACCTCTCGCAGCCCAAGCCAAGAGCCTACCACTACACCAACACAGAGAAGTGGGAAAAAGATGCTACATTAATTCACATAATCCTAGTGACTGCACACACAACATGGCCAAACAAAAGCAAAATACAGTACCTAGCCTATCAATCCAATGGAACTCATAGACAACATAGTCCTTTGGACTAGGCAATTACATGCAGCCATACAAAGTCCATGGGCCTTGCCTCAGAGTTAAACTCACAACCTCTCCTAGCCCAAACAAAGAGCCTACCACTACATCAACACAGAGAAGTGGGAAACTGACTCTACAATAATTCACAAAATCCTAGTGACTGCGCACACAACATGGCCAAAGAAAAGCAAAAGATAGTACCTGGCCTATCAATCCAATGAAAACTCATATGCAATACAGTGCATTGGACTACGCAATTACATGCAACCATGATAAGTCCATGGGCCTTGCCTCAGAGTCAAACCCACAACCTCTCACAGTTCAAGCAAAGAGCCTCCAACTACACCAACACAGAGAAGTGGGAAACTGATTTTACATTAATTCACATAATCCTAGTGACTGCGCACACAAGGTGGCCAAAAAAAATGCAAAAGACAGTACCTGGCCTATCAATCCAATGGGCACTCATAGGTAACACAGTCCATTGGACTAGGCAATTACATGCAGCCATACAAAGTCCATGGGCCTTGCCTCAGACTTGAACCCATATCCTCTCGTAGCCCAAGCAAAGTGCCTTCCACTACACCAAAATTGAGAAGTGAAATGCTGACTCTACATTATTTCACATAATCCTAGTGACTGCGCACACAACATGGCCAAACAAAAGCAAAAGACAGTACCTAGTCTATCAATCCAATGGAAAGTCATAGCCAACATATTCCATTGGACTAGGCAATTACATGCAGCCATACAAAGTCCATGGGCCTTGCCTCAGAGTCAAACCCACAAGCTCTCGTAGCCCAAGCAAAGAGCCTACCACTACACCAACACAGAGAAATGGGAAATTCATTCTACATTAATTCACATAATCCTAGTGACTGCGCACACAAAATGGCCAAACAAAATCAAGAGACAGTACCTGGCCTATCAATCCAATGGAAACACATAGGTAACACAGTCAATTGGACTAATCAAGTACATGCAGCCATACAAAGTCCATGGGCCGTGCCTCAGAGTCAAACCCACAACCTCTCGCAGCCCAAGCAAAGAGCCTACCACTACACGAACACAGAGAAGTAGGAAATTGCCTCTACATTAATTCACATTATCCTACCGACTGCGCACACAACATGGCCAAAAAAAGCAAAAGAAAGTACCTGGCCTATCAATCCAATGGAAACTCATAGGCAACACAGTCCATTGTATGCAAAATTTGGATCAAGAAAGTCCCGGGAATATTGTAGTTTAACAAGATAAACAAAATATTCCCAATATTAAACAATTTTATTACAGTAAAATCCACACCATTGTGTAAAACAGAACCATGACCTAGTGGTCAAATACATATAAAATGTCAGAGACATTTTATATGTATTTGACCACTAGGTCATGGTTCTGTTTTACACAATGGTGTGGATTTTACTGTAATAAAATTGTTTAATATTGGGAATATTTTGTTTATCTTGTTAAACACAGTCCATTGGACTGAACAATTACATGCATCCATACAAAGTCGATGGGCCTTTCCTCAGAGTCAAACCCACAAACTCTCGCAGCCCAAGTAAAGAGCCTACTACTACACCAACACAGAGAATTTGGAAACTGCTTTTACATTAATTCACATAATCCTAGTTACTGCGCACACAACATGGCCAAACAAAAGCAAGAGACAGTACCTGGCCTATCAATCCAATGGAAACACATAGGTAACACAGTCCATTGGACTAGGCAATTACATGTAGCCATAAAAAGTCCATGGGCCTTGCCTCAGAGTCAAAGCCACAACCTCTCGTCGCCTAAGCAAAGAGCCTACCACTACACCAACACAGAGAAGTGGGAAACTGACTCTACATTAATTCACATAATCCTAGTGACTGCGCACACAACATGGCCAAACAAAAGCAAAAGACTTTACCTGGTCTATCAATCGATTGGAAACTCATAAGCAACACAGTCCATTGAACTAAGCAATTACGTGCAGCCATACAAAGTCCATGGGCCTTGCCTCAGAGTCAAACCCACAACGTCTTGCAGTACAAGCAAAGAGCCTACCACTACACCAACACAAAGGAGTGGGAAGCTTAGTCTACATAAATTCACATAATCCTAGTGACTGCGCACACAACATGGCCAAACAAAAGCAAAAGACAGTAACTGGCCTATCAATCCAATGGAAGCTCATAGGCAACACAGTCCATTGGACAAGGCAATTACATGCAGCCATACAACTTCCTTGGGGCTTGTCTCAGAGTCGAACCCTCAACCTCTCATAGCCCAAGCAAAGAGCCTACCACTACACCAACACAGAGAAGTAGGAAACTGACTTTACAATAATTCACATAATCCTAGTGACTGCGCACACAACATGGCCAAACAAAAGCAAAAGACAATACCTGGCCTATCAATCCAATGGAACTCATAGGTAACATAGTCCATTGGACTAGGCAATTACATGCAGCCATACAAAGTCCATGGGCCTTGCCTCAGAGTCGAACCCACAACCTCTTGCAGAACAAGCAAAGAGCCTACCACTACACCACCACAAAGAAGAGGGAAACTGACTCTACATTAATTCACATAATCCTAGTGACTGCGCACAAAACATGGCCAAAGAAAAGCAAAAGATAGTACCTGGCCTATCAATCCAATGAAAACTCATATGCAATACAGTGCATTGGACTACGCAATTACATGCAACCATGCTAAGTCCATGGGCCTTGCCTCAGAGTCAAACCCACAACCTCTCACAGCCCAAGCAAAGAGCCTACCACTACACCAACACAGATAAGTGAAAAACTGACTCTACATTAATTCACATAATCCTAGTGACTGCGCACACAAGGTGGCCAAAAAAAATGCAAAAGACAGTACCTGGCCTATCAATCCAATGGGCACTCATAGGTAACACAGTCCATTGGACTAGGCAATTACATGCAGCCATACAAAGTCCATGGGCCTTGCCTCAGAGTTGAACCCATATCCTCTCGTAGCCCAAGCAAAGTGCCTTCCACTACACCAAAATAGAGAAGTGAAATGCTGACTCTACATTATTTCACATAATCCTAGTGACTGCGCACACAACATGGCCAAACAAAAGCAAAAGACAGTACCTAGCCTATCAATCCAATGGAAAGTCATAGCCAACATATTCCATTGGACTAGGCAATTACATGCAGCCATACAAAGTCCATGGGCCTTGCCTCAGAGTCAAACCCACAAGCTCTCGTAGCCCAAGCAAAGAGCCTACCACTACACCAACACAGCGAAATGGGAAATTCATTCTACATTAATTCACATAATCCTAGTGACTGCGCACACAAAATGGCCAAACAAAATCAAGAGACAGTACCTGGCCTATCAATCCAATGGAAACACATAGGTAACACAGTCAATTGGACTAATCAAGTACATGCAGCCATACAAAGTCCATGGGCCTTGCTTCAGAGTCAAACCCACAACCTCTCGCAGCCCAAGCAAAGAGCCTACCACTACACGAACAAAGAGAAATGGGAAATTCATTCTACATTAATTCACATAACCCTAGTGACTGTGCACACAACATGGCCAAACAAAATCAAAAGACAGTACCCGGCCTATCAATCCAATGGAAACTCATAGGCAACACAGTCCATTGGACTAAACAATTACATGCAGCCATACAAAGTCCATAGGCCGTGCCTCAGAGTCAAACCCACAACCTCTCGCAGGACAAGCAAAGAGCCTACCACTACACAAACACAGAGAAGTAGGAAATTGCCTCTACATTAATTCACATTATCCTACCGACTGCGCACACAACATGGCCAAAAAAAGCAAAAGAAAGTACCTGGCCTATCAATCCAATGGAAACTCATAGGCAACACAGTCCATTGGACTAAACAATTACATGCATCCATACAAAGTCGATGGGCCTTTCCTCAGAGTCAAACCCACAAACTCTCGCAGCCCAAGTAAAGAGCCTACTACTACACCAACACAGAGAAGTTGGAAACTGCCTTTACATTAATTCACATAATCCTAGTTACTGCGCACACAACATGGCCAAACAAAAGCAAGAGACAGTACTTGGCCTATCAATCCAATGGAAACACATAGGTAACACAGTCCATTGGACTAGGCAATTACATGTAGCCATAAAAAGTCCATGGGCCTTGCCTCAGAGTCAAAGCCACAACCTCTCGTCGCCTAAGCAAAGAGCCTACCACTACACCAACACAGAGAAGTGGGAAACTGACTCTACATTAATTCACATAATCCTAGTGACTGCGCACACAACATGGCCAAACAAAAGCAAAAGTCTTTACCTGGTCTATCAATCCATTGGAAACTCATAAGCAACACAGTCTATTGGACTAGGCAATTACATGCAGCCATACAAAGTCCATGCGCCTTGCTTCAGAGTCAAACTCACAACCTCTCGCAGCCCAAGCAAAGAGCCTACCACTACACAAAAAACAGAGAAGTGGAAAACTAATTCTACATTAATTCACATAATCCTAGTGACTGCGCACACAACATGGCCAAAAAAAAAACCAAAAGACTATACCAGGCCTATCAATCCAATGGAAACGCATAGGCAACAAAGTCCATTGGACTAAGCAATTACACGCAGCCATACAAAGTCCATGGGCCTTGCCTAAGAGTCAATCCCACACCCTCTCACAGCCCAAGCAAAGAGCCTACCACTACACCAACACAGAGAAGTGAGAAACTGATTCTACATTAATTCACATACTGCTACCGACTGCGCACACAACATGGCCAAAAAAAACTTAAGACAGTTCCTGGCCTATCAATCCAATGGAAACGCATAGACAACACAGTCCATTGGACTAGGCAATTCATGCAGCCATACTAAGTCCATGGGCCTTGTTTCAGATTCGAACCCCCAACGTCTTGAAGCCCAATCAACGAGCATACCACTAAACCAAGACAGAGAAGTGGGAAACTGATGCTATATTAATTCACATAATCCTAGTGACTGCGCACACAACATGGCCAAACAAAAGCAAAAGACAATACCCGGCCTATCAATCCAATGGAAACGCATAGACAACACAGTCAATTGGACTAGGCAATTGCATGCAGCCATACAAAGTCCATGGGCCTTGCCTCAGAGTCAATCCCACAATCTCTCGCAGCCTAAGCAAAGAGCCTACCACTACACCAACACAAAGAAGTAGGAAACTGATTCTACATTAATTCACATAATCCTAGTGACTGCGCACACAACATGGCCATGTAAGGGGTGGACAGACCCCTGTTGGTGAATAGGACGTTTTCCCCCCCTGAAGATGCCCCACAGTGGGGTGATTAGCGATGTGATGTTATGTGTGGTTATAGTGATAACCGGGGTCCTCATTAGGTAGGGTGGAGGGTGGTCCCCATGGGAACAGTGACAGGAGAGGGAGGAGTAGAACATCCTCGGGGGAGGGTTAGAGGACTCTGTAGCAGAGTGAGAGTAGGAGAGAAGTGTGTGTCTGCTGGTGCTGAGAGAAGAAGCAACGGGGCAGGGTGTGGGAGCGACCGTGGCAGATAGCCAGAAAGAGAAAGAGAGAAGTGCTTTGATCAAGAACCAGCAGTGAACGGGTAATACCCGAAGAAGCAGAAACAGAAGTTTATGGGCAAAGCCTGTAGTAGCCGGAGTCTGAGCATAGTTGCAGAAACAAGAGTAG
Source organism: Anomaloglossus baeobatrachus (assembly GCF_048569485.1). Lineage (NCBI taxonomy): Eukaryota > Metazoa > Chordata > Amphibia > Anura > Aromobatidae > Anomaloglossus > Anomaloglossus baeobatrachus. The sequence continues at coordinate 120,279,041 of NC_134356.1, read as the reverse complement.
CTGGGTAACGCCCGCTGAGGAGAGATAAATGAAGTCCCCCGGCAAAGACTTGTGATTTGGAAACTGAAAGTTTTATATACCAAAGCTGTATAGAAGTTATGTGCAATAAAATGCATTGTGGTTCATCAGATCCCTGTCTGCGGTGTTTACCTGCGTCTGACAACATGCCTCTGCCATCCGCACTCTGCCCCACCAACAACACCCCTGTTCTAACAGTGACGGCTGGGACAGGGGTCAGCCTGATACACAGAGCGGCCATTACAGCAAACCCAAAGGCACCCCTTGCCCCCCGTTACAGCCACACAAAAGCAAAAGACAGTACCTGGCCTATCAATCCAATGGAAACTCATAGTCAACACAGTCCAGTGGACTAGGCAATTACATGCAACTATACAAAGTCCATGGGCCTTGCCTCAGAGTCAAACCCACAACCTCTCGCAGCCCAAGCAAAGAGCCTACCACTACACCAACACAGAGAAGTGAGAAACTGACTCTACTTTAATTCACATAATCCTAGTGACTGCGCACACAACATGGCCAAACAAAAGCAAAATACAGCACCTGGCCTATCAATCCAATGGAAACTCATAGGTAACACAGTCCATTGAACTAGGCAATTACATGCAGCCATTCAATGTCCATGGGTCTTGCCTCAGAGTCGAACCCACAACCTTTTAAAGAACAAGGAAAGGGCCTACCACTACACCAACACAGAGAAGTGGGAAACTGATTCTACATTAATTCATATAATCCTAGTTACTGCGTACACAACATGGCCAAACAAAAGCAGAAGACAGTTCCTGGCCTATCAATCCAATGGAAACTCATAGACAACACAGTCCATTGGACTAGGCAATTACATGCAGCCATACAATGTCCATGGGCCTTGCCTCAGAGTCGAAGCCACAACCTCTCGTAATCCAAGCAAAGAACCTACCACTACACCAACACAGAGAAGTGGGAAACCGACTCTACATTAATTCACATAATCCTAGTGACTGCGCAAACAACAAGGCCAAACAAAAGAAAAAGACAGTACCTGGTCTATCAATCCAATGGAAACTCATAGGCAACACAGTCCATTGGACTAGGCAATTACATGCAGCCATAAAAAGTCCATGCTCCTTGCCTCAGAGTCAAACCCACAACCTCTCGCAGCCTAAGCAAAGAGCCTACCACTACACCAAAACAGAGAAGTGGGAAACTGGTTCTACATTAATTCACATAATCCTAGTGACTGCACACACAAAATGGCCAAACAAAAGCAAAAGACAGTACCTGGCCTATCAATCCAATGGAAACTCATAAGCAACACAGTCCATTGGACTAGAAAATTAAGCGAAGCCATACAAAGTCCATAGGCCTTGCCTCAGAGTCAAACCCACAACCTCTCACAGCCCAAGCAAAGAGCCTACCACTACACCAACAAAGAGAAGTAGGAAACTGACTCTACATTAATTCACATAATCCTAGTGACTGCGCACACAACATGGCAAAACAAAAGCAAAAGACAGTACCTGGCCTATCAATCCAATGGAAACTAATAGGTAACACAGTACATTAGACTTGGCAATTACATGCACCCATAGAAAGTCCATGGGCCTTGCCTCAGAGTCAAACCCACAACCTTTTGAAAAACAAGCAAAGAGTCTACCACTACACCAACACAGAGAAGTGGGAAATTGACTCTACATTAATTCATATAATCCTAGTTACTGCGTACACAACATGGCCAAACAAAAGCAAAAGACAGAACCTGGCCTATCAATCCAATGGAAACTCATAGGCAACACAGTCCATTGGACTAGGCAATTTCTTGCAGACATACAAAGTCCTTGGGCCTTGCTTCAGAGTCGAAGCCACAACCTCTCGTAGCCCAAGAAAAGAACCTACCACTACACCAACACAGAGAAGTTGGAAACTGATTCTACATTAATTCACATAATCCTAGTGACTGCGCACACAACATGGCCAAACAAAAGACAGCACCTGGCCTACCAATCCAATGAAAACTCATATGTAACACAGTCCATTGGACTAGGCAATTACATGCAGCCATACAAAGTCCATGGGCCTTGCCTCAGAGGCAAACCAACAACCTCTCGCAGCCCAAGCAAAGAGCCTACCACAACACCAACAAAGTCCATGGCCCTTGCCTCAGAGTCGAACCCACAACCTTTCGCAAACCAAGCAAAGAGCCTATCTCTACACCAACACAGAGAAGTGGGAAACTGACTGTACATTAATTCACATAATCCTATTAACTGTGTCGTGGGCGGAGGAGGGGACGCTGCGCTCTCCCACTGCTCGAGTCCGGCTGCCATTGCGGCTGCGGCCCGCTGCTGCTCGGTGGCTCGAGCGATGGGCCGGATCCTGGGGACTCGAGCGGCGCTCCTCGCCCGTGAGTGAAAGGGGTTTGGTTGTTGGGATAGTTTATTGTCCGTGATGCCACCCACGGTTGTGGTGATTGTAGGGACACCACCACTGCTCTGTCTGGGGATCCCGGGAGTGGTGGTATGGATCAGGTAGTTGTTGATTGGCCCCTCCGTGGGTAGGGGGTTTGGTGGTCCCGGGGCCCAGTGATGGGGTTGGAATGGTGGACAGGCGGGTTATGGGGCCTGTGGAGGTGCCCCGACCTGGATATGAGCCGGAGGTGCCCCTCTCTTACAAGCAGGCTCTGGCCCTGGGAAACTGGTGCCTTGGCGGTGGCGGTGTCTCCCCTTCACGGTTGGACGGTTGCCTTCACTCGGGACTTTGCTGCTGGGAGACCCGGAGGTCCCCTTCACTGACGGATTTGGCAAATTATGGCGACTCCTAGCCTTGCCGGGATCTGAAAGGCCCCTGCCCTGGTGCTGACTGTTCTTTGTATACCGCTCCGGTACCGCCGGGTCACCACCCGTCCACGGTCCTTTCGGCAACCTCCGAGCAATCTCTCCTGCAGACGGTCACCGCCGTCTGCCAACCTTGCTGTCTCAGTCCGGGGCACACACCCGGACCAAATTCAGGCTTCTTGCTGTCACTTTTCTCTTTCTACTTCTTCCTTCTCTCACTACAACTCCACTGTTTACTCCTTCTACTTCAAACTCTCACTCTAGACTGTTTACTCCTCACTCAAGTTCTTCCCTGAGCTCACTGCCTGGTTTTCCCGCCTCCAGGGCTGTGAACTCCTCGGTGGGCGGAGCCAACCACCTGGCCCACCCCCTGGTGTGGACATCAGCCCCTGGAGGAAGGCAACAAGGATTTGTGTTCTGACCTAGGTGTTCCTGCAGGGAATGTAAGGTGCGTGTGGTGTTATGACCTGTGACCCCTGGCTTGCCCAGGGCGTCACATTCCCCCTTAGCAAAACGCAGACCGTCCTCGGGCTGCCCGTCCAACACCGGTTTTTTTTTCCTTTTTTTTTTTTTCTGAAAGATAAAACATAATACATGTAGAAAATCATCATCCCACAACGGGAGGCACTTTGCTTAAACGTTACGGTCTCCGCTCTCACCCACCCAAGCAACCTGGCCTTGATGCTGCCCCTAAGAAACAGGCAGCACCCCTTGACCCCAGTCCTGCACCAAATTACCCGAGCGGGATCTGTCCTTCCCCTCCAGAGGGTAGCCACCGGTTCCTGTGGTGGCTGGGCCCCAGCCTGCTCTGCTGCAGGCCCTCCCTCCAATCTGCCTCTCCGGAGGCGGAAATTGCGGAAACGGTATCGGTAACACAACTTATTTACAAGCCACTAACGTCTGTGGTTGCCCTGAAAGTTCACGGGCTTGTCCATGAGCAGTTCCTCATGCATTTTAAACGGTCCCCACGGGGACAACAGTGCCGGCAACGGCCGGTTTTCCCAAATCACGGTAGGACAATCGGGTAACTGTTCGGTTCCATTTACTTATCATTTTCTTTTCCAAAAACTTGCAAACACAAACAGACTTTCTCCCCCCCCTTTTAAAGGACGGTTTCCCTGTACCTAAGTGGGGGTCTACCTAGGTTGGGACGGGTGGACCTCCGGGGTCTGGTGTAAGTAGGGCTAGGCAGTGGGGTAGATGGAACAATCAGTTCCTCCTCCCTGCTATCGTGTGGGGCAGGCGGAGGCATAGGGGAGCTGGGTACAGGTTCATCCCTGGGCACTGGCACTGACTCACGGTTGACCGCTTCCATCACTTCTTCATCCACGGTTTGTGGGAACAGTATCACTGGAAGAATCACCGTGCCGTTCTGTGTAGGCCAGTCTGCTGGGAAGTCTCCCATTGCAGTGTGGATCACCTCTTTTGCCTTTTCTGCTGGTAGGGGAACCGGTACTTCAGCCGCCATTCTTAAGGCTGGTGGGCACCTTTTCAGATGGTTCCGGGACACCGTGGCCAAAGTGCCCCCTTGGTCACGACTGATTTGGTAGGCCTTCCCATCTTCCCATCCTGTGGGCTGTATGACGTACGGGTTTTGTTCCCATTGATCATCCAGCTTGTGGGTTCTCCTCTTCCGCTTCAGGACGACATCTCCGGGCTGAAAAGGGCCAGCAGACACCTTTTGATTGAAGCGCTGCTCCTGCAGTTCCCGACTCCGACTCAAGTTCTTCTCAACATATTCTTGAATCTGCCGGTATTGTACCCTCCGCTGAGTTTCCCATTCAGCTGTCGAAGGGAGTGCTTTTGGGGCCTCCAATCCCATTTCCAGGTCCACCGGCAGTCGGCCGGGGCGAGCCCTCATCAGATATGCTGGGGTGCACTTCGTTGAGCTGGACGGGATGTTTTTGTACATATCGACCAAGTCGGGTAGCTTCTCCGGCCACAGGTTCCGCTCTTCCAGCGGTAACGTCTTGAGGAGTCCCAGGACCAAGTGGGTCATTTTCTCACACATGCCGTTGGTCTGGGCATGGTAAGGGGTGGTCCGGATCTTCTTACAGCCGTACAACTGTCAGAACTCATGGAACTCCTCTGCTTCAAAAGCCGGGCCTTGGTCAGTAAGCACCTTTTCTGGGTATCCATGTGGTCGGCAGAAATAAGCCTGGAACGCTGCAACGGCAGTACGACCAGTTAGGTCCTTGACTGGGACAACCACCATGAACCTTGAATAGTGGTCTACTATGGTCAACGCGTAGGCAAACCCACTTCGGCTGGGGGTGAGCTTGACATGGTCCAGGGCGACCAGCTCCAGCGGCTGATGTATAATGATCGGGTGTAGGGGCGCCCTCTGGCTGGCCTCGTCCTTCCTCCTCAGCGTGCAAGGACCGCACTCTCGGCACCAGGCCTCTACAGACTCCCGCATCCCACTCCAATAGAACCGCTCTCTCAACAGCATCTCCAGCTTCTTCCATCCGAAGTGTCCGGCACCATCATGGTATGCCTGCAAAACAGTGGGCACATCAGCTTGGGGAATAACCAACTGGCGGATTTTCTCATGAGTCTTCGGGTTGATCAGCTCACGGTACAGCTTCCCTTGATGTAGATACAGCCGGTTCCGTTCCTTCCACGAGCGTTGGGCTTCAGCTGGGGTGGCAGGGTCCATTCCAACAGCGCCTTGTTCCACCAGGGTCTTGACGAGGCGGACAGCAGGCGCCTGGTTTTGAGCTTCCTGCCACTCCTGACTGGGCAGTGGATCCAGGTTCACCCGTTGTTGGTGGACATGTACCTTCTCAGTTGGTGGCTGGTGAAATGCAGGCAACTCGATCTCTTCGAGGTCGTCATCCTCGCATCCTTCTTCTGACAAATGGAGCATCCGAGAGAGTGCATCAGCATTAATGTTGACACGACCAGCCCTGTACTTGATTGTGAAGTCATAGTTGGCTAGCCTGGCCACCCACCGCTGCTCCAACGCGCCCAACTTGGCCGTGTCCAGGTGAGTCAACGGATTATTATCCGTGAAAGCGGTGAATTTTGCTGCGGTCAAGTAGTGGCGGAACCGTTCGGTGATAGCCCATACCAGTGCCAGGAGCTCGAGTCTGAAGGAGCTGTAGTTCTCAGGGTTCCTTTCAGTTGGCCGGACTTTTCGGCTAACATAAGCAATCACTTTTTCCTTCCCGTCCTGGACATGGGACAGGACTGCCCCCAATCCCCCATTGCTGGCGTCTGTGTATAGGATGAATGGGCAGCCATAGTCAGGGTACGCTAGGACCTCTTCTCCGGTCAAGGCCGCTTTCAGCTGGCAGAAGGATTCCTCATGCCTTTCTTCCCACACCAGTGGGGCTCCGATGGGTCTACCACCTTTTGTCTGTCCCACGAGGAGAACTTGCATGGGGGCAGCCATCTTCGTGTACCCCTTGATAAAGCGCCGGTAGTACCCCACCAGACCCAGAAACTGCCTTACTTCCCTCACTGTGGTTGGTCTCGGCCAGCCTTGGATGGCAGTGATCTTCTCAGGGTCGGGGGCGACACCTGCACTCACTACATGCCCCAGGTACTGCACTCTGGGTTTCAGCAGGTGACACTTGGAGGGCTTCAACTTCATTCCGTATTTAGCAAGGGACGCGAACACCTCGGCCAGGTGCTCCATACGTCTGGGAGTACACAATCACATCATCCAAGTGTGTCGCCCTGGGCAAGCCAGGGGACACAGGTCACACACCACCACACCTTACATCCCAGGTAGGAACACCAAAGCTAACCAAAAATCCTTGTTGCCTTCCTCCAGAGGCTGATGATACACACCAGGGGGTGGGCCAGGCGGTTGGCTCCGCCCACCGAGGAGTTCACAGCTCTGGAGGCGGGAGAAACCAGGCAGTTAGAGCTCAGGGAGAGCTAGAGTAAACAGCTAAGTGAAAGTGAAGGAAGAAAAGTAGTAAAGGAGGAAAGCAAGAGTGGTGACAGAACAGAAAGAGTGTGCAAAAGCCTGAAGTAGTCCAGCTGTGTTCAGGACAGGTCAGCAAGGTCAGCAACGGCGGTGACTGTCTGGAGGGGGACCGTTTGGAAGTTCCTGGAAGGACCCCGGAGGCTGTGTGCCCGGCGGTCTGGAGCAGTGTTCCGAAGGACAGTCAGCACCAGGGCAGGGGCCTCTCGGACCCCGGCAAGGCTTGGAGTCGCCAGAATTTGCCAAATCCGTCAGTGAAGGGGACGTAGATCCCCCAACAACCAAGTCCCGATTGAAGGCAACAGCCCAGCCAGTGTAAGAGAGACACCGCCACCGCCAAGGCACCAGTTTCTCAGGGCCAGCGCCTGCGGGCAAAGAGTAGAGCTCCTCCGGTCCAGCTTGAAGCCGGGGAGCGGGTTACCGGTGGGGACCCATCGCAACCAACAAGTACACAAAGGTGCTAGGAAGAGGGACATTACCGTCACCTACTGGGAGAGCAAGTGCAGCCGTCCGTGGGACCGTCTTACCAGCCGTTTGGTTTACCGTAAAAACTGTGTCAACGTCTCAGGCTGAGTGAGTACCACAGTGCCGCAAGGCACAGCGCTGCCCCCGCGTCCCTGCGCCCACCAGGCCCTGCACCCCCCAAGCCATCACCGGGCCCCGGGATCACCAACCCCTACCCACGGGGGGGCAACACAACACCTGGCTGCTCCGCATCACCATCCCCGGGATCCCCATCCAGAGCAGCGGTGGTGCAATCACCACAACCGTGGGTGGCGTCACGGACAATAAACAATCCCCGCACCCAACCAATCCCTTTCACTCACGGGCGAGGAGTGCCGCTCGAGAAACCCCCGGGATCCGGCCCACAGCTCGAGCCACCACTGAGCAGCAACCGCCGGACCCGAGCAGAAGGGGTGAGCGTAGTGTGCTGACACCCTCCTCCGCGCCCGCGACACAAGTATAACAGGACGGTCTCGAAGTTTAGATGTCCCAGACAGCACTCCATCAGCCGTTGGAAGGTTCCAGGGGCGTTGCACAGCCCGAACGGCATACTATTGAATTCACAGAGCCCCATTGGGGTGGTGAAGGCGGTTTTCTCCCCGTCCTCCGGTGCCACTGCCACTTGCCAGTATCCACTGGTGAGGTCAAGGGTAAAGAAGTAATTTGCAGTTCTCAGTGCGGCCAAAGACTCTTCGATGCGGGGCAGTGGATAAGCATCTTTATGCGTTATCTGGTTAATCTTCCGGTAGTCCACACACATCCGCATGGTGCCATCCATCTTTTTGACCAGCACCAACGGGGCGGCCCAGGGACTACAGCTGTCCCGAATAACCCCTGGCTCCTTCATGTTCCTCAACATATCCTTGGTGCATTGGTAATGCGCAGGGGGAATAGGCCTGTACCTCTCTTTGATAGGGGGGTGCTCACCGGTGGGGATGTGGTGTTGGACCCCTTTAATCTGCCCAAAGTCTAATGGATGTTTGCTGAAAACTTGCTCATACTCCCGCACCACCCTGTACACCCCTTCTTTGTGATGTGTAGGGGTATCGTCAGTGCCCACATGTAGCTGTTGGTGCCACTCATGTAACTCCCCTTGGGGCGGGTGAGTGCTGGTAGTAGGTGGGGAGACTGGGGGAGCTGCCTCGTGGATCGTGTGGAGATCTAGGGTGAGCAGCTTGGCAAGGGTGGCATACCGGGGAAGCCTGACTTCTTTCCTCCCCACAGTTCAGCACCCTCACGGGCACTCTCCCCTTCTTTACATCTACCACCCCTCGGGCGGCCATTACGGTGGGCCAGTGTTCGGAGGGCATGGGCTCTATCATGGCAGGGTAGTCACGCCCCTGAGGCCCTACTGCCGCTCTACACCAAATCATCATCTCACTCCTAGGGGGTACAATCAACGGAGCAGCATCCATCACTCTCACTCCACCAATCTCTCCTCCTGTTGAGTTTACATGCTGGCGGTACATCAAGGCTCGGATCTCACGCTGCACAGCTCTCTGTCGGCTCCCCGCCGCCGTGGCGGCCAGCTGCTGCTGTAGGGCCAACACATCACCCATACAGTGCTCCATCACATTGGTTCCAAGCACTATCTTCGGGTTATGATCACTGGGTTCATTCATGATCACAATCATACCCTGGTGTTGCAGTTCAGCTCGCCCCACGGTCATAGCCACTTGTTTATACCCCACTTGGGTCAATGGGAGTCCATCAGCAGCAATCAGTGTTATACTAGTATCTGGGGGTGCCAGCTCGTCTGTCCCCCAATACCACTGGTATAATGTGTATGGTATGGTGGTTACCTATGATCCAGTGTCCAAGAGAGCCATCACCGGTATGCCGTCCACAGACACGGGGATGATGGGCCGGGCACCGATATACCGGTCCCGCCATTCTGGGGGGCCACGGGGTTCTACTCCTGAGGATTGGCCCGTGGCCCCAGGGGTTGCTCATTTAACGGGCACTGTCGGAAGTAATGGCCAGGCTTGTTGCACTTGTAGCAGGTTGGAGGTCTGTTCCGTGAGTTGTTAGAACTTCTCCGCTGCATCCAGGGAACATCCTCAGGGCTGTTGGCGAGCTGTATCCTGGGTGGAGGCTGGGATCTGGTCAAAGGTTAGAGTGCAGCGAGAATCTTGGCGAGGTCTCCGTCCATGCGGCGGACCTGGGCTGCCAGTTCTTCCATTGTGCTGCTGGGAGCTGAAGGCATTGGAGAGGCTTGTGGAGCAGGGGCCACCACGACGGGGGCTGTCTCAATTGGCCACGGGGCTGGCTCCGAGATTTCTGAAGCTGGGGGTTGCAGTGCTTTAATGGCCCGTTCCTTTAACACAGCAAAGTCCACATCAGGGTGTTCTAGGGCCCACAGCCGGAGCTGTTTGCGATCCTCAGAGGACCTCATCCCCTGCACAAATTGCTCTACTAGCATCTTGTTGCTGCCCGCCTCATTGATAGTGTCTACCCGCTTTAGGGTGCGAAGAGCAGTTTGCAGGCGTAAAGCGTAGTCCCGAATGCTATCCACAGGCCGTTGCCGGCACTGGTAAAACTGCATCCTCAGCTCAGCTTCGGTACGGGTCTCAAAGGCAGTCTGTAGCTTCTCAAATATGGTGGCTACAGAGAGCCGGTCCCCCTCAGCCCAGGTCTCCGCTTCCTGCTCAGCCGCGCTGGTTAGCTGGCCCAGCACTACCGCTGCACGTTGCTTATCAGTCAGGGGGTACAATTCCAAAAGTGGATTAAGCTTTTTCCGGAAGACCTGTAAAGCATCAGGTTTCCCGTCATACTGCGGTAGCCAGGTAGCTCCGGGCGCATAGGGCAAGGAGAACGGCATCACCTGAGCGAGAGCGGGGGCCACGGCACCTCCCGCCAGCACGGCCGGGACCTGGGCAGGCCCATTCCCATCCACGGGTGCCGCTGCGGCTGCGACCACCGCTCCTCCAGCGGCTCCGTCGGGCGCAGACATCTTGTTTCCGTCCCCCTTAGCCTCTTTCCGGCCCCTCCTCTATCGGGGCGGGGTTTTGGCCTTCGCGCCTCTGCTACTCGAGAAGACGCTCGAGCGGGAACTCTTCGCGCCAAAGATGGCGGCTTCTGAAATTTTCCGGCCGGACACCTCCGGCGGTCACAAGGCGCACCTCTACCCAACGGCAGAGCGGTAAGATCCTGTTCGTGACGCCAAGTTGTCGCGGGCGGAGGAGGGGACGCTGCGCTCTCCCACTGCTCGGGTCCGGCTGCCGCTGCGACTGCGGCCCACTGCTGCTCGGTGGCTCGAGCGATGGGCCGGATCCCGGGGACTCGAGCGGCGCTCCTCGCCCGTGAGTGAAAGGGGTTTGGTTGTTGGGATAGTTTATTGTCCGTGACGCCACCCACGGTTGTGGTGATTTTAGGGACACCACCGCTGCTCTGTCTGGGGATCCTGGGAGTGGTGCTATGGAGCAGCTAGTTGTTGATTGGCCCCTCTGTGGGTAGGGGGTTTGGTGGTCCCGGGGCCCAGTGATGGGGTTGGAATGGTGGACAGGCGGGTTATGGGGCCTGTGGAGGTGCAGGGACGCAGGGGCAGCGCTGTGCCGCACGGCACGGAGGTACTCACTCAGCCAAAAGATGATGACACAGTTCTTGGTAAACAAACGGCTGGTTGGACGGGTCCCTCGGACGGCTACGGTGCTGATGTTCCCTGCAGTTAGCGGTGACGGTCACTTCCCTGCACCTATGTATAGTCTTTGGTAGCGATGGATTCCAACCGGTAACCCGCTCCCCGACCTGGATATGAGCCGGAGGAGCCCCTCTCTTGCCCGCAGGCGCTGGCCCTGGGAAACTGGTGCCTTGGCGGTGGCGGTGTCTCCCCTTCACGGTTGGACGGTTGCCTTCACTCGGTACTTTGCTGCTGGGAGACAAGGAGGTCCCCTTCACTGACGGATTTGGCAAATTATGGCGACTCCTAGCCTTGCCGGGATCCGAAAGGCCCCTGCCCTGGTGCTGACTGTTCTTTGTATACCGCTCCGGTACCGCCGGGTCACCACCCGTCCACGGTCCTTTCGGCAACCTCCAAGCAATCTCTCCTGCAGACGGTCACCGCCGTCTGCCAACCTTGCTGTCTCAGTCCGGGGCACACACCCGGACCAACTTCAGGCTTCTTGCTGTCACTTTTCTCTTTCTACTTCTTCCTTCTCTCACTACAACTCCCCTGTTTACTCCTTCTACTTCAAACTCTTACTCTAGACTGTTTACTCCTCACTCAAGTTCTTCCCTGAGCTCACTGCCTGGTTTTCCCGCCTCCAGGGCTGTGAACTCCTCGGTGGGCGGAGCCAACCACCTGGCCCACCCCCTGGTGTGGACATCAGCCCCTGGAGGAAGGCAACAAGGATTTGTGTTCTGACCTTGGTGTTCCTGCAGAGAATGTGGGGTGCGTGTGGTGTTATGACCTGTGACCCCTGGCTTGCCCAGGGCGTCACAACTGCGCACACAACATGGCCAAACAAAAGCAAAATAACTGTACCTGGCCTATCAATCCAATGGAAACTCATAGGCAACACAGTCCATTGAACTAGGCAATTACATGCAGCCATACAATGTCCACGGGCCTTGCCTCACAGTCGAAACCACAACCTCTCATAGCCCAAGCAAAGAGCCTATCCCTACACCAACACAGAGAAGTGGGAAACTGACTCTACATTAATTCACATAATCCTAGTGACTGTGGACACAACATGGCCAAACAAAAGCAAAAGACAGTACCTGGTCTATCAATCCAATGGAAACTCATAGGCAACACAGTCCATTAGACTAGGCAATTACATGCAGCCATACAAAGTCCATGGGCCTTGCCTCAAAGGCAAACCCTCAACCTCTCATAGCCCAAGCAAAGAGCCTACCACTACACCAACATAGAGAAGTGAGAAATCGATTCTACAATAATTCACATAATCCTAGTGACTGCGCACACAACATGGCCAAACAAAAGCAAAAGACTGAACCTGGCCTTTCAATCCAATGGAAACTCACAGGTAACACAGTTTTTTGGACTAGGCAATTACATGCAGCCATACAAAGTCCATGGGCCTTGCCTCAGAGTCAAAAACCACAACCTCTCGCAGCCCAAGCAAAGAACATACCACTACACCAACACAGAGAAGTGAGAAACTGATGCTACATTAATTCACATAATCATAGTGACTACGCACAAAACATGGCCAAACAAAAGCAAAAGACAGTACCTGGCCTATCAATCCAATGGAAACTCTTATGCAACACAGTCCATTAGACTAGACAATTACATGCAGCCATACAAAGTCCAAGGGCCTTGCCTCAGAGTCGAACCCACAACCTCTCGCAGCCCAAGCAAAGAGCCTACCACTACACCAACACAGAGAAGTGGGAAACTGATTCTACATTAATTCACATAATCCTAGTGACTGCGCAAACAACATGGCCAAACAAAAGCAAAAGACAGTACCTGGTCTATCAATCCAATGGAAACTCATAGGCAACACAGTCCATTGGACTAGGCAATTACATGCAGCCATAAAAAGGCCATGCGCCTTGCCTCAGAGTCAAACCCACAACCTCTCGCAGCCTAAGCAAAGAGCCTACCACTACACCAAAACAGAGAAGTGGGAAACTGGTTCGACATTAATTCACATAATCCTAGTAACTGCACACACAAAATGGCCAAACAAAAGCAAAAGACAGTACCTGGCCTATCAATCCAATGGAAACTCTTAGGCAACACAGTGCATTGGACTAGGAAATTTAGTGCAGCCATACAAAGTCCATGGGCCTTGCCTTAGAGTCAAACCCACAACCTCTCGCAGCCCAAGCAAAGAGCCTACCACTACACCAACACAAAAAAGTGGGAAACTGATTTTCCATTAATTCACATAATCCTAGTGACTGCGCACACAACGTGGCCAAACAAAAGCAAAAGACAGTACCTGGCCTACCAATCCAATGGGCACTCATAGGTAACACAGTCCATTGGACTAGGCAATTACATGTAGCCATACAAAGTCCATGGGCCTTGCCTCAAAGTCGAACCCATATCCTCTCGTAGCCCAAGCAAAGAGCCTTCCACTACACCAACACAGAGAAGTGGAATGCTGAATCTACATTATTTCACATATACCTAGTGACTGCGCACACAACATGGCGAAACAAAAGCAAAACACAGTACCTGACCCATCAATCCCATGGAAAGTCATAGGCAACATAGTCCATTGGACTGGGCAATTACAAACAGCCATACAAAGTCCATGGGCCTTGCCTCAGAGTCAAACCCACAAGCTCTCATAGCCCAAGCAAAGAGCCTACCACTACACCAACACAGAGAAGTGGGAAACTGACTCTACATTAATTCACATAATCCTAGTGACTGCGCACACAACATGGCCAAACAAAAGCAAAAGACTGTACCTGGCCTATCAATCAAATGGAAACTCATAGGCAACACATTCCATTGGACTAATCAATTACATGCAGCCATACAATGTCCATGGGCCTTGCCTCAGAGTCAAACCCGCAGCCCAAGCAAAGAGCCTACCACTAGTGATGAGCGAGTACCAAAAAGCTTGGGTGCTCGAGGCTCGGGCCGAGCATCCCAAGATACTCGTGTACTTGGCCCGAGCACCGAGCCCAATGTTATCCTATGGGAGACCCAAGTATTTTTCTGAAATGACCCCCGGCAGCATGTAGAAACCCTAAAAATGTCACAAAAGTCTCAGAAGAGTGCTCAAATGACATGGCAACAGCATGGGGAAGACCCCTTGAAGCATTTATCACTCAAAAGTCACAGCTGTGAACAATTTTGTCCGAGTTTTACGCCATTTTTACGGACTCACCAGAAAACCTTCCAAAATGACACCAAAATGAATTTTCATGGCGGAATGTTAAGGGAACATACCCAATAGTGAGATAGAGCTGGTGTATGTTACTTTGTGAGATTAATACATGAAAGATTTTACGTAAAACATTGTGTGGCACTCCGATGTCCAAAACGCACGTTTTGTGCTTTTTACTAGCAATGTCGGTCATTTTTTTTTTTCATTCTATCTCCCGTCGGTCGGTCTCGCTCTGTCGGTCTCTCTCTGTCTTGTCTGTCCCCCTCTCACAGTCTGTCGGTCATTCTCCCCCCTCTCTCTTACTTACCGTTCCCCGATCACTGCCGCGTCGCTGCACAGCTGTTCACTAAACTCCGGCGGCTTTTCCTCTTTTGAAAAAGCCAGCCGCTCATTAAACAATCTCGTATTCCCTGTTTTCCTGCTTTTCGGCGTCTATGATTGGTTGAAGTGAGACACGACCCCACGCTGAGTGACAGGTGTCTCAATGCACCCGATCACAGCAGCCGGTGGGTGTGTGTATACTGTGCAGTGAAATAAATAATTAAATAATTAAAAAAAAACGGCGTGCGGTCCCCCCAATTTTAATACCAGCCAGATAAAGCCATACGGCTGAAGGCTGGTATTCTCAGGATGGGGAGCTCCACGTTATGGGGAGCCCCCCAGCCTAACAATATCAGTCAGCAGCCGCCCAGAATTGCCGCATACATTATATGCGACAGTTCTCGGACTGTACCCGGCTCTTCCCGATTTACCCTAGTGCGTTGGCAAATCGGGGTAATAAGGAGTTAATGGCAGCCCATAGCTGCCACTAAAACCTAGATTAATCATGTCAGGCGTCTCCCCGAGATTCCTTCCATGATTAATCTGTAAATTACAGTTAAAAAACACACACACCCGAAAAATCCTTTATCAGAAATAAAAAACACTAACAAAGTCCCTCATCAACAATTTATTAACCCCGACAAACCCTCCATGTCCGGCGTACTCCACAGTCCTCCAGCGTCGCATCCAGCTGTGCTGCATGAAGGTGACAGGAGCTGCAGAATACACCGCCGCTCCTGTCACCTCCACACAGCTAATGAATACAGCCGCACGATCAGCTGAGCTGTCACTGAGGTTACCTGGATCCAGCGGTGGCCGCGGGTAACCTCAGTGACAGCTCAGCTGATCGCACTACTCACCGCCGCACCGGTCAGCTCCACGCAGCAACTGTGGTGAGTATCGCGATCAGCTGAGCTGTCACTGAGGTTAATCGCGGCCACCGCTGGATCCAGTGACAGTGGGTAACCTCAGTGACAGCTCAGCTGATCGCGCTTCTCACCGCCGCACCGGTCAGCTCCATGCAGCAACTGAGGTGAGTAGCGTGATCAGCTGAGCTGTCATTGAGGTTAATCGCGGCCACTGCTGTATCCAGCGGTGGCCGTGAGTTACCTGACTGACAGCAGCTGGTCGCGCTACTCACCTCAGTTGCTGTGTGAAGCTGACAGGAGCGGCGGTGTATTCTGCAGCTCCTGTCACCTTCATGCAGCACAGCTGGATGCGATGCTGGAGGACTGTGGAGTACGCCGGACAAGGAGGCTTTGTCGGGGTTAATAAATTGGTGATGAGGGACTTTGTTATTGTTTTTTATTTCTAATAAAAGATTTTTCTGGTGTGTGTTTTTTAACTGTAATTCACAGATTAATCATGGAAGTTATCTCGGGGAGACGCCTGACATGATTACTCTAGGATTTAGTGGCAGCTATGGGCTGCCATTAACTCCTTATTACCCCGATTTGCCAACGCACTAGGGTAAATCAGGAAGAGCCGGGTACAGTCCCAGAACTGTCGCATCTAATGTATGCGGCAATTCTGGGCGGCTGCTGACTGATATTGTTAGGCTGGGGGGCTCCCCATAACGTGGGGCTCCCCATCTTGAGAATACCAGCCTTCAGCCGTATGGCTTTATCTGGCTGGTATTAAAATTGGGGGGACCGCACGCCGGTTTTTTTAATTATTTATTTATTTATTTTACTGCACAGTAAAGACACGCCCACCGGCTGCTGTGATTGGGTGCAGTGAGACACCTGTCACTCAGCATGGGGATGTGTCTCACTGCAACCAATCATAGGCACCTGTGGGCGGGGAAAGCAGGGAATATGAGATGGCTGTGTGCAGAGCACAGCGCACCCGCCGGTATAAAGGCTCGGTCACGCTGTGCGGGCCGGCCAATCACTGCAATTCCACAACTAACAGGGCTGTGGCATTGCAGTGGTCTGCCAGCCAATCCCTGCATGAGGGCTGGCTCTCAAAAGAGCGCCAACATGCAGGGATGAAGACCACGAGTACAGCACGAGTATCGCGAAATTACTCGGTACCCGCCGAGTAGCCCGAGTACAGTGATACTCGTGCGAGTACCGAGTAGTAACAAGCATACTCGCTCATCACTACCTACTAGTGATGAGCGAGTATGCTTGTTACTACTCGGTACTCGCACGAGTATCACTGTACTCGGGCTACTCGTCGGGGACCGAGTAATCTCGCGATACTTGTGCTGTACTCGTGGCCTTATCCCTGGATGTTGGCGCTCTTTTGAGAGCCAGCCCTCATAAAGGGATTGGCTAGCAGACCACTGCAATGCCACAGCCCTGTTAGTTGTGGAATTGCAGTGATTGGCCGGCCTGCACAGCGTGACCGAGCCTTTATACCGGCGGGCGCGCTGTGCTCTGCACACATCCATCCAGACAGTGAGTGCAGGGAGAGTGTTGCTGCTTCAGGGAAAGGTTTGCGGCCCGTTATAGTTATTTTTGTAGCAGGGCTGCAAACAGTGTGACCAGAAGTCCTTCTCAGGACTATTGTAGTTGTATACAGGCAGGCAGGGTATAGCCAGGTCGGAGTACAGGAGCAGAGTCCTTCTCAGGACTATTGTTGCTGTATACAGGCAGGGCAGGCAGGGTATAGCCAGGTCGGAATACAGGCTAGTGACCAGAAGAGTCCTTGTCAGGACTATTGTAGCAGTATACAGGCAGGCAGGCAGGGTATATAGCCATTCCTAGTGGTGACCGTATACCAGCCTTCATCATATCTGTGGCTGGTGTACACAGTCTAAAACAGTCCTGATAGTGTCAGACTTCTCAGTAATTGTCGCTCCTAAAAACCTGTTAGGTTCTTAGTGCGTCCGTGCTTGCATTTAAAAACCGCACGTGTGTGCCTGTCGGTGGCAGCGTATAGGTGCACGTTTTGCACAAACTATTATATAACGCACAAGTCTAGTGTATAATACACGTCAGTAAGCAGTGTCTGATAGTGTCAGACTTCTCAGTAATTGTCGCTTCTAAAAACCTGTTAGGTTCTTAGTGCGTCCGTGCTTGCATTTAAAAACCGCACGTGTGTGCCTGTCGGTGGCAGCGTACAGGTGCACGTTTTGCACAAACTATTATATAACGCACAAGTCTAGTGTATAATACACGTCAGTAAGCAGTGTCTGATAGTGTCAGACTTCTCAGTAATTGTCGCTTCTAAAAACCTGTTAGGTTCTTAGTGCGTCCGTGCTTGCATTTAAAAACCGCACGTGTGTGCCTGTCGGTGGCAGCGTACAGGTGCACGTTTTGCACAAACTATTATATAACGCACAAGTCTAGTGTATAATACACGTCAGTCAGCAGTGTCTGACAGTGTCAGACTTCTCAGTAATTGTCGCTCCTAAAAACCTGTTAGGTTCTTAGTGCGTCCGTGCTTGCATTTAAAAACCGCACGTGTGTCCCTGTCGGTGGCAGCGTACAGGTGCACGTTTTGCACAAACTATTATATAACGCACAAGTCTAGTGTATAACACACGTCAGTCAGCAGTGTCTGATAGTGTCAGACTTCTCAGTAATTGTCGCTCCTAAAAACCTGTTAGGTTCTTAGTGCGTCCGTGCTTGCATTTAAAAACCGCACGTGTGTGCCTGTCGGTGGCAGCGTACAGGTGCACGATTTGCACAAACTATTATATAACGCACAAGTCTAGTGTATAATACACGTCAGTCAGCAGTGTCTGATAGTGTCAGACTTCTCAGTAATTGTCGCTCCTAAAAACCTGTTAGGTTCTTAGTGCGTCCGTGCTTGCATTTAAAAACCGCACGTGTGTGCCTGTCGGTGGCAGCGTACAGGTGCACTTGTGTGCGTTTTGCACAAACTTGGATATAACGCACAAGTCTAGTGAATACACGTCAGCACATCATTGCAAAATGCGCAAGGGAGTGGAAGGAACAAGGAAGTGGACATGATGGTGGTGCAGGCAGAGACCGAGGTCGTGGGCAAGCTCTAATTTCGCTACAACAAAGGGCCACATCTACTCGCTCGCACGTCCTGTCCCAAATTCTTGGGGACCGCAGCAGTACACCGCTCTTGAACCAAGACCAGTGTCAACAGGTTGTTAGTTGGATAGCGGATAATGCTTCCAGTCAGATTGGCACCACCACAAACACTCTGTCTTCCACACGGTCAAGTGTCAGTAGCCTTGATACTGCACTGCACATTTCAGAACCTGATCCTCCTTCCTACCACAAGGCTGAGTACACGTCCTTGGACATTACTGATCCCACACTTGGACACTCGGAAGAGCTGTTCACTTTTCCATTCGCACATTCTGGCCTCTCGCCAGCTCCTGTTGAAGTGGGTCATGAGGAGATGGTATGTACAGATGCCCAAATATTTGAGCAGCCACGTTCTCACGAAGTTGGCAACGTGTCTCAACAAGGGGTGGACGATGATGAGACACAATTGTCAGGAAGTCAGGAGGAGGAGCTGGGTGCGGAAGAGGATGACGACGTGGTGGATGATCCAGTAACTGACCCAACCTGGCAGGGGGATATGCAGAGCGAGGACAGCAGTGCACAGGGGGAGGGAGGCGTAGCATCCCAACAGGCAGTAAGAAGCAGGGTGGTGGCTCCAGGCAGAAGTCAGGCAACCGTTCCCCGGAACAACAACACGACACAAGGTGCCTGTATAAATGTTAGGTCTTCCCGAGTCTGGCAGTTTTTTAAGTTGGCTCCAGATGATTCTAAAAAGGCCATTTGCAACACCTGCCGTGCCAGCATCAGCAGGGGTACCAAAACTAGCAGCCTGACCACCACCAGCATGATCAGGCACATGTCAGCCAAGCACCCGACTTTGTGGGAAGTACAACAGAGTCGAGGAGCAGTGCTTGCTGATGTCACTGCTACGTCTTTGCTTGTTGTGCATGCGAGCCAATCCCCTGTCCATGCTGCCTGCGAACAAGCCTCCTCCGGTCCTGCACCTGCAGTTGCCTACGCAGAAATAACACCATCATCAAGCACGTCCTTGTCCCAGCGCAGCGTTCAGTTATCCATTCAGCAAACCTTTGAACGCAGGCGCAAATACACTGCCAATGCCCCACATGCCACAGTTCTAAATGCTAACATTTCGCGACTGCTTGCGATGGAAATGTTGCCTTTTAGGCTGGTGGAGACAGAAGCATTCCGCGACCTGATGGCGGCAGCTGTCCCACGTTACTCGGTCCCCAGCCGCCACTATTTCTACCGGTGTGCCGTCCCCGCATTGCATAACCACGTGTCACAAAATATCACACGTGCCCTGAACAACGCTGTTTCAGCCAAAGTCCACCTAACCACAGACACGTGGACAAGTGCTTGTTGGCAACATCTCATTGACGGCACACTGGGTTAATATTGTGGAAGCTGGGACCCAGTCTGAGCGAGGGACGGAACACGTCCTTCCCACACCAAGGTTTGCAGGCCCTACCTCAGTCAGGGTTTCACCCACAATCTACAGCTCCGGAATGTCATGCTCTTCAGCCTCCTCCTCCTCCTGCGCATCCTCATCCACTTTACCCTCCACACCAGTCCCAAGCTGGAAGCACTGCAGCACTGCCTCGGCGAAGCGGCAACAGGCTGTGCTGAAGCTAATCTGCATAGGTGACAAACCCCACAATGCAGAAGAGGTGTGGACAGCTCTGAAACAGCAGGCAGATCACTGGCTCACACCTCTGAACCTAAAGCCAGGAAAGGTCGTGTGTGACAATGGCCGGAACTTGGTGGCGGCTTTGAGGCGAGGCCAGCTGACACATGTTCCATGCGTGGCCCATGTGCTCAACCTCGTGGTTCAGCGGTTTCTAAAGTCATACCCAGAGCTGTCTGATCTGCTGGTAAAAGTTCGCCGCCTGTCTGCACATTTTCGAAAGTCACCTACTGCTTCAGCCGGCCTTGCCGGTTTTCAGCGCCATTTGCATCTTCCGGCTCACAGACTGGTGTGTGATGTCCCCACGCGTTGGAATTCAACTCTGCACATGTTGGTCAGGATATGTGAGCAGAAGAGGGCAGTTGTTGAGTACCTGCATCACCTAAGCCGTCGGGAAATGGGTCAAACTCCACACATAACACCTGAGGAGTGGAGATGGATGTCCGACCTATGTACCATCCTCCAAAACTTTGAGGACTCCACCAAGATGGTGAGTGGTGATGACGCCATTATTAGCGTCACCATACCGCTTCTCTGCCTTCTAAAACGGTCTCTGCTCAAAAACAAACATGATGCATTGCAGGCGGGGTGCGATGAGTTGGAGCAAGAAACAGTAGTGGGTGTGGGTGATAACACACAGCCCAGCCTCGTCTCATCACAACGTGCAGTGGAGGACTATGACGAGGAGGAGGATGAAGACATGGAGCAACTCTCCGGCCAAATTGAGGATATGACATGCACACCAGTCATATCCTCGGTTCAGCGTGGCTGGCCAGAGGACAGGGTAGATGAGGAAGAGGAGGAGGAGGAGGACAGCATGTTCAGTCATCGTGTTGGTCAGGATACTGAAGTACTGGCTGTTAAGAGTCTGGCGCACATGGCTGTCTTTATGGTAAGCTGCCTGTCTCGTGACCCTCGCGTTAAGAACATCTTGGCCGACAATCATTACTGGTTGGTAACACTGTTAGACCCACGCTACAAGGAGAACTTTATGTCTCTTATTCCCGAGGCGGAGAGGTCAGCCAAAATGCAGCAGTTCCGGAAGGCCATAGTCACGGAAGTAGGCAAAGAATTCCCCTCACAAAACGCTAGCGGCATAAGTCAGGAATCAGTGGACAACCAAGGCGTACAGCCGAGAGGGGCACAAGTCCAATCCGCCAGAGGTAGGGGAACAGTCTTTAAGATGTGGGACAGTTTTCTCAGCCCCTCACGTACCACAGCCCCTGAGGTGCGGGGTAGTGCCACAAGAAATCCTAAGTTTGCCCAGATGCTAAAGGAGTACCTTGCAGATCGAACAACTGTACTCCGACATTCCTCTGTGCCTTACAATTATTGGGTATCCAAGGTGGACACGTGGCATGAATTGGCTCTCTACGCCTTGGAAGTCCTGGCCTGCCCTGCCGCTAGCGTTTTGTCAGAGCGTGTTTTTAGTGCCGCAGGTGGAATCATTACAGATAAACGCACCCGCCTGTCAACTGAAAATGCTGACAGGCTGACTCTGATCAAGATGAACAAAGGTTGGATTGGGCCAGACTTCACCACACCACCAGCAAATGAGAGCGGAATTTAAAGTTTGTAACGGGAATTTGCCATGTACCTCCACTCACCCATGGGTACACACTTCTGGACTTTGGTTAATCGCTGGACTGCTCCTCCTTCTCCTCATGCGCCACCATGATGACCGTTACAATAGTTAGGCCTTTGTTTCAGGTATACCCCCAGTGGTAAATTTTTTCGCCCATTCTTTCAGAATGGACATTACAACGACAGGAGACCCGCTCCTTTGCAATGGGAACAATGTTTTGAGGCCCTCATGCACGTCTCTATCCAGGGACAATGTGGAGCCTCCCAATTTTTGGCTGCCCTGCCTAAGGGCTATACTACAATAGACCCACTTCCTGACAATGGACACTTCAGGTTTACAGGCCCTCATGCACGTCTCTATCCAGGGACAATGTGGAGCCTCCCAATTTTTGGCTGCCCTGCCTAAGGGCTATACTACAATACACCCACTTCCTGACAATGGACACTTCAGGTTTACAGGCCCTCATTCACGTCTCTATCCAGGGACAATGTGGAGCCTCCCAATTTTTGGCTGCCCTGCCTAAGGGCTATACTACAATAGACCCACTTCATTACAATGAGCACTTCAGGTTTACAGGCCCTCATGCACGTCTCTATCCAGGGACAATGTGGAGCCTCCCAATTTTTGGCTGCCCTGCCTAAGGGCTATACTACAATAAACCCACTTCCTGACAATGGACACTTCAGGTTTACAGGCCCTCATGCACGTCTCTATCCAGGGACAATGTGGAGCCTCCCAATTTTTGGCTGCCCTGCCTAAGGGCTATACTACAATAGACCCACTTCCTTACAATGGGCACTTCAGGTTTACAGGCCATCATGCACGTCTCTATCCAGGGACAATGTGGAGCCTCCCAATTTTTGGCTGCCCTGCCTAAGGGCTATACTACAATAGACCCACTTCCTGACAATGGACACTTCAGGTTTACCGGCCCTCATGCACATCTCTATCCAGGGACAATGTGGAGCCTCCCAATTTTTGGCTGCCCTGCCTAAGGGCTATACTACAATAGACCCACTTCCTTACAATGGGCACTTCAGGTTTAAGGCCATCATGCACGTCTCTATCCAGGGACAATGTGGAGCCTCCCAATTTTTGGCTGCCCTGCCAAAGGGCTATACTACAATAGACCCACTTCCTGACAATGGACACTTCAGGTTTACAGGCCCTCATGCACGACTCTATCCAGGGACAATGTGGAGCCTCCCAATTTTTGGCTGCCCTGCCAAAGGGCTATACTACAATAGACCCAATTCCTCAAAATGGGCACTTCAGGTTTACAGGCCCTCATGCACGTCTCTATCCAGGGACAATGTGGAGCCTCCCAATTTTTGGCTGCCCTGCCAAAGGGCTATACTACAATAGACCCACTTCCTGACAATGGGCACTTCAGGTTTACAGGCCCTCATGCACGTCTGTATGCAGGGACATTGGTGAACCTCACAATTTTGGACTGCCCTGGCAAAGGAAAATACTACAAAGACTCACTTCCTCAAAATGGGCACATTAGACTGAAGAGGCCTTCATGTACGTCTCTTCTCAGGGACATCGGAGTGCCACACAATGTTTTCACGTAAAATCTTTCATGTAATCTCCAAAAGTAACATACACCAGCTCTATCTCACTATTGGGTATGTGCCCTTAACATTTCCGCCATGAAAATTCATTTTGGTGTCATTTTGGAAGGTTTCCTGGTGAGTCCGTAAAAATGGCGTAAAACGCGGACAAAATTGTTCACAGCTGTGACTTTTGAGTGATAAATGCTTCAAGGGGTCTTCCCCATGCTGTTGCCATGTCATTTGAGCACTCTTCTGAGACTTTTGTGACATTTTTAGGGTTTCTACATGCTGCCGGGGGTCATTTCATAAAAATTCTCGGGTCTCCCATAGGATAACATTGGGCTCGGTGCTCGGGCCGAGTACACGAGTATCTTGGGATTAGAGTTGAGCGCGGTTCGTGGTTCGAGGTTCTCCAGTTTTAGAATCGAGTGATTTTGGGGCCTGTTCTAGATCGAACTAGAACTCGAGCTTTTTGCAAAAGCTCGATAGTTCTAGAAACGTTCGAGAACGGTTCTAGCAGCAAAAAAACAGCTAAATCCTAGCTTGGTTTCTGCTGTAATAGTGTAAGTCACTCTGTGAATCACACTATTATGACATTTCAGTGTATAGTGTGCGTGAACAGCGCCTTCAGATCACTGCTGTTTGTATAATGGCGATCGCCATTTTTTTTTTTTTTTTTCCTTGTCTTCCTTCCCTAAGCGCGCGTGTAGTGGGGCGGGCCAGCATGTCAGCCAATCCCAGACACACACACAGCTAAGTGGACTTTTAGCCAGAGAAGCAACGGCATGTGTGATAGGATGTCCATGTCACATGTCACTGCATTATAAAACCGGACATTTTCCTCCAGGACGCCATTATCTCTTCTGCGTCTTTGGTGTCAGACATCACTGTCGCAGCTCCGTCCTCCTGAGTCCTATCGCCGATACAGCTGTATGCGCTCCATACACAGCGTTAGACAGCTTAAGGAGAGCACTTTCTAGCAGTCCTTTTAAGGGCTCAAACCGGCAGGGTCAGAGTTAAGGTGACAGGTCCTGAAAACAGCGACAGCGTCTGTGTAGCCAAGGTCAGGGATTTCCTCCCTGCATTTCCCTATTAGGAGGGAATAGAAAGGCAGGCTTCCATTCCTCTACCCAGAGCCCCACAATCCTGGCACTGTACCCTCCTGTCCTCTGCACACTCCAACTCATTATAACTAAGCCATTATACTAGCAAACACTCAGTGTACCTAGTGGCATCCTATACGTGGCTATTGGACTTTGCTATAGTCCCACTAGTGCAAAGACATTTGCAGAGCGCGTCTGCCTGCATTGCACACTCCAACTCATTATAACTAAGCCATTATACTAGCAAACACTCAGTGTACCTAGTGGCATCCTATACGTGGCTATTGGACTTTGCTATAGTCCCACTAGTGCAAAGACATTTGCAGAGCGCCTCTGCCTGCATTGCACACTCCAACTCATTATAACTAAGCCATTATACTAGCAAACACTCAGTGTACCTAGTGGCATCCTATACGTGGCTATTGGACTTTGCTATAGTCCCACTAGTGCAAAGACATTTGCAGAGCGCCTCTGCCTGCATTGCACACTCCAACTCATTATAACTAAGCCATTATACTAGCAAACACTCAGTGTACCTAGTGGCATCCTATACGTGGCTATTGGACTTTGCTATAGTCCCACTAGTGCAAAGACATTTGCAGAGCGCGTCTGCCTGCATTGCACACTCCAACTCATTATAACTAAGCCATTATACTAGCAAACACTCAGTGTACCTAGTGGCATCCTATACGTGGCTATTGGACTTTGCTATAGTCCCACTAGTGCAAAGACATTTGCAGAGCGCCTCTGCCTGCATTGCACACTCCAACTCATTATAACTAAGCCATTATACTAGCACACACTCAGTGTACCTAGTGGCATCCTATACGTGGCTATTGGACTTTGCTATAGTCACACTAGTGCAAAGACATTTGCAGAGCACGTCTGCCTGCATTGCACACTCCAACTCATTATAACTAAGCCATTATACTAGCAAACACTCAGTGTACCTAGTGGCATCCTATACGTGGCTATTGGACTTTGCTATATTCCCACTAGTGCAAAGACATTTGCAGAGCGCCTCTGCCTGCATTGCACACTCCAACTCATTATAACTAAGCCATTATACTAGCAAACACTCAGTGTACCTAGTGGCATCCTATACGTGGCTATTGGACTTTGCTATAGTCCCACTAGTGCAAAGACATTTGCAGAGCGCGTCTGCCTGCATTGCACACTCCAACTCATTATAACTAAGCCATTATACTAGCAAACACTCAGTGTACCTAGTGGCATCCTATACGTGCCTATTGGACTTTGCTATAGTCCCACTAGTGCAAAGACATTTGCAGAGCGCCTCTGCCTGCATTGCACACTCCAACTCATTATAACTAAGCCATTATACTAGCAAACACTCAGTGTACCTAGTGGCTTCCTAAACGTGGCTATTGGACTTTTTTCTAGTCACACTAGTGCAAAGACATTTGCAGCACGTCTGCCTGCATTGCACACTCAAACTCATTATAACTAAGCCATTATACTAGCAAACACTCAGTGTACCTAGTGGCATCCTATACGTGGCTATTGGACTTTGCTATAGTCCCACTAGTGCAAAGACATTTGTAGAGCGCGTCTGCCTGCATTGCACACTCCAACTCATTATAACTAAGCCATTATACTAGCAAACACTCAGTGTACCTAGTGGCATCCTAAACGTGGCTATTGGACTTTTTTCTAGTCACACTAGTGCAAAGACATTTGCAGCACGTCTGCCTGCATTGCACACTCAAACTCATTATAACTAAGCCATTATACTAGCAAACACTCAGTGTACCTAGTGGCATCCTATACGTGGCTATTGGATTTTGCTATAGTCCCACTAGTGCAAAGACATTTGCAGAGCGCGTCTGCCTGCATTGCACACTCCAACTCATTATAACTAAGCCATTATACTAGCAAACACTCCGTGTACCTAGTGGCATCCTATACGTGGCTATTGGACTTTGCTATAGTCCCACTAGTGCAAAGACATTTGCAGAGCGCGTCTGCCTGCATTGCACACTCCAACTCATTATAACTAAGCCATTATACTAGCAAACACTCAGTGTACCTAGTGGCATCCTATACGTGGCTATTGGACTTTGCTATAGTCCCACTAGTGCAAAGACATTTGCAGAGCGCGTCTGCCTGCATTGCACACTCCAACTCATTATAACTAAGTCATTATACTAGCAATTTTTGCTGCCAGTTTAAGGGCCGTAGTTGCATTGTCAGGGATATTTATTCTTTATTATTCTGCTGTTAATAAAGCTAGACCACCACTGCAATCTACACCACCTCTCAATTTTTACTACCACATTTTCAGTCCACAATCTTGTCGCAATCAACATGAGTGGCAAAATGACAGATGCTGGTGGAAAGGGGAAGAGGCGTGGTGGAAAAGGAAAAAAAGGTTTTGTCCGTGGGGAAGGTGGCAAAGCTCCATTATCATCTGCTGAAGATAGACCATCTACCAGCAAAAGTAAGATGTCTACTACTTACCGTGGACAATCCGATGTGCTCCCTTTTTTACGGACACGAACAACAGGAACAAAGGTAGATGATGGGCAAAAAAGGAAAATGCTTGAATGGATCTCAAGTGGTCCAACAAGTGCCCTCTCAGCCACTTCAAGTACCGCATCCAAAAAACACCAGTCCTCTGAGTTGTCATCCCAATCAAACTTGATTTCTCCCAGCTCTGAAGTCTCCATCAGCCCTGCACAGTATGGTGGAACTGAGATGGCTGAGTCTGCAGAGCTGTTCAGTCACACTATAGCCTGGGAATCAGAGGTCTGCTCCCAAGCTACAGTGAGTACAGAACAGGAAATGGTCTGCAGTGATGCCCAGAACCTTTGTGACTCTGATTCAGGCCGTGAGGACCAAGTTTCGGAGCATAATGTTGACCCTTTGTCACAAACTGTAACACCTGTGGTTATAGACAATGAGGAACATACTGATGAAGATGAGACTCAGATACCCGATTGGGATGACAACTTAAATATTCGGTCAGGGCAAGAAGAGGCTCGGTCAGAGGGGGAGGGGAGTGCAAACACAACAATTGATGATGAAGTTCTAGATCCCACCTACTGTCAACCCACAGTCAGGCACTCGAGGAGGTCAACAGAGGTGGTGGAGGAGGATGCAACTGATGACGAAGTTACCTTGCGCCTTCCTGGACAGAGTCGGAGTACTGGTAGCACGTCTACAACTGCATCCTCAGCCACCACTCTGCCTCTGAGCATTATTCGGGGTGGATCATCAGGTCGCATGGCCTCTAAGCCTTGCCTAGCCTGGTCCTTTTTTGACATAGCAAAAGATCGCCCAAATTATGTGATCTGTAAAATTTGTCATGATTCTCTTAGTAGAGGTCAAAACCTCAGCAGTTTGACAACTTCTTCCATGAATCGTCACATGAATAAATATCATATGGCCCGGTGGGAAGCTCACCGTGCTGCAATGCGGCCTAGCGGAGCGAACCATACACCGCCTGCCCCTTCCAGTGCATCCGCGCGCTCGTCGTCTTCTAGGACTGTGGGGACAGCTGTCACACCTGTTTTTCCACCCACAACTTCCACCACTGTAACCGCAACAGGCAGTTTGCTTGGTAGGTCGTCAGTTGTTTTGGAAGGGGAAACAAGTGAGTGTGTACAGCTGTCTCAGACATCGATAGCACCAACTTTGGATGAAGGCAACATCATGTCTCCGCCTGCACTTTCCTCACAAACCTGCATTTTTCCAGGGACACCCTACTCAACACCGTCTACACACAGCAGCCAGATCTCTGTCCCTCAGATGTGGACAAATAAAAGGCCATTTCCTGCGACCCATGACAAAGCTAAGAGGTTGACTCTATCCCTCTGTAAGCTGTTGGCTACAGAAATGCTGCCTTTCCGCCTAGTGGACACACAGGATTTTAGAGACCTTATGTCTGTCGCTGTGCCCCAGTACCAGATGCCTAGTCGCCACTACTTCTCTAAGAAAGGTGTGCCCGCGCTACACCAGCATGTCGCACACAACATCACCGCTTCCTTGAGAAACTCTGTGTGTGAACGGGTGCATTTCACCACCGATACTTGGACCAGTAAGCATGGACAGGGACGTTACATGTCGCTGACTGGGCACTGGGTAACTATGGTGATAGATGGTGAAGGGTCTGCTGCACAAGTCTTGCCGTCCCCACGACTTGTGTGTCAATCCTCTGTCTGTCCAAGTTCCGCCACTGCTTCTGCATCCTCCACCTCATCTGGGTCCTCCACCTCCGCCCCAAGCCTGCCTGGTCAGGCCACCAGCGTTCTCACTGCGCAGAAGAAATCACGCACCCCTCATTACTATGCTGGCAGCAGAGCGCAACGGCATCAGGCGGTCTTTAGCTTGACATGTCTTGGGAATAAGAGTCACACAGCTGAGGAGTTGTGGTCAGCTCTGCGGTCCGAGTTTAATAAATGGTTGTCTCCACTCAACCTGCAGCCTGGTAAGGCTGTGTGCGACAATGCTGCAAACCTGGGTGCGGCCCTTCGCCTGGGCAAGGTGACACACGTACCTTGTATGGCTCACGTGTTGAACCTTGTCGTGCAGCAATTTTTAACACAGTATCCCGGCCTAGATGGCCTTCTGAACAGGGCACGAAAACTGTCTGCTCACTTCCGCCGTTCAAGCGCCGCAGCTGAGCGACTTGCATCGCTCCAGAAGTCTTTCGGCCTGCCGGTTCATCGCCTGAAATGCGATGTGGCGACACGCTGGAATTCAACTCTCCACATGTTACAGCGACTGTGGCAGCACCGCCGTGCCCTGGTGCAATACGTCATGACGTATAGCCTGGGCCAACGAGATGCAGAGGTGGGTCAGATCACCCTGATGGAGTGGTCTCAGATCAAGGACCTATGCACCCTTCTGCACAGTTTCGACATGGCGACGAATATGTTTAGCGCTGACAATGCCATTATCAGCATGACGATTCCAGTCATTTACATGCTGGAACACACGCTAAACACTATTCGGAGTCAGGGGGTGGGACAACAGGAAGGGGATGAACTACAGGAGGATTCATATGCGCAAGACACAACAACATCACCAAGGTCCAGACGTTCATCATCACCAAGGCGCCAGGCATGGGAGCATGGGGTACAGGGATCAACAAGGGCGCATGGTAGCAGGCGAGATGTTGAGGAAGGTGCAGGAGGACATGAAGAAATGGAGGACGAACTGTCCATGGACATGGAAGACTCAGCAGATGAGGGAGACCTTGGTCAAATTTCAGTTGAAAGAGGTTGGGGGGAGATGTCAGAGGAAGAAAGAACGGTTAGCACCTCTATGCCACAAACACAGCGTGGACTTGGTCCGCATGGCTGCGCAAGACACATGAGTGCCTTCTTGTTGCACTACCTCCAACATGACCCTCGTATTGTCAAAATTAGAAGTGATGATGACTACTGGCTTGCCACACTATTAGATCCCCGGTACAAGTCCAAATTTTGTGACATAATTCCAGCCATAGAAAGGGACGCACGTATGCAGGAGTATCAGCAGAAGCTGTTACTCGATCTTATATCCGCTTTTCCACCAAACAACGTGCAGGTGCAGGGAGTGAATCTCCCAGTTGTAACTTGACAAACATGGGACGGTCTCGTCATCTTCAACAGTCTACACGTACCAGTAGGACCGTATCTGGTGCTGGTAACAGCAATTTTATGGAATCTTTTCATAATTTTTTTAGACCCTCCTTTGCAAGGCCACCAGAGACAACAAGTCTGACACATAGTCAAAGGCTGGAGAGGATGATACAGGAGTATCTCCAAATGAACATCGATGCCATGACTGTGCAACTGGAGCCTTGCTCCTTTTGGGCTTCAAACCTAGAAAAATGGCCAGAGCTCGCAACTTACGCCTTGGAGATTTTGTCGTGTCCAGCTGCCAGCGTTGTCTCTGAATGTGTCTTCAGTGCTGCTGGGTGTGTGCTGACAGATAAGCGCACGCGTCTGTCCAGTGACAATGTGGACAGACTGACGTTCATCAAAATGAACAAGTCATGGATCCAGAAGGAATTTACAACCCCTGTGTCATCCTGGGGAGAGTAAATGCTTGTGGATTTGGAATGTGCTTGATGCAAATCTAGCTGTGAAGTGTACAACTAGGGCACAAGTGCTGCCACTGAAGGGGTGGGTGTGTGTGGGGCACAATTTTTGGAAAAAAGGGAGACTCCGCTTGGAGTAACCCTTGCTTACATTGTTTTTAAAAGAAGCCAAGATGAACAAGTCATGGTTCAGCAAAGACTTTATCTACCTACCCCGGTGTCATGCTGGGGACGGTAAATTATGGCGTATTTTTGAATGTGCTTGATGCAAATCTAGCTGTGAAGTGTACAACTAGGGCACAAGTGCTGCCACTGAATGGGTGGGTGTGTGTGGGGCACAATTTTTGGAAAAAAGGGAGACTCCGCTTGGAGTAACCCTTGCTTACATTGTTTTTAAAAGAAGCCAAGATGAACAAGTCATGGTTCAGCAAAGACTTTATCTACCTACCCCGGTGTCATGCTGGGGACGGTTAATTATGGCGTATTTTTGAATGTGCTTGATGCAAATCTAGCTGTGAAGTGTACAACTAGGGCACAAGTGCTGCCACTGAATGGGTGGGTGTGTGTGGGGCACAATTTTTGGAAAAAAGGGAGACTCCGCTTGGAGTAACCCTTGCTTACATTGTTTTTAAAAGAAGCCAAGATGAACAGAGCTGGTATCAGGAAAGACTTTGCTACCTACCCCGGTGTCATCCAGGGGACGGTTAATTATGGCGTATTTTTGAATGTGCTTGATGCAAATCTAGCTGTGAAGTGTACAACTAGGGCACAAGTGCTGCCACTGAATGGGTGGGTGTGTGTGGGGCACAATTTTTGGAAAAAAGGGAGACTCCGCTTGGAGTAACCCTTGCTTACATTGTTTTTAAAAGAAGCCAAGATGAACAGAGCTGGGATCAGGAAAGACTTTGCTACCTACCCCGGTGTCATCCTGGGGACGGTTAATTATGGCGTATTTTTGAATGTGCTTGATGCAAATCTAGCTGTGAAGTGTACAACTAGGGCACAAGTGCTGCCACTGAAGGGGTGGGTGTGTGTGGGGCACAATTTTTGGAAAAAAGGGAGACTCCGCTTGGAGTAACCCTTGCTTACATTGTTTTTAAAAGAAGCCAAGATGAACAAGTCATGGTTCAGCAAAGACTTTATCTACCTACCCCGGTGTCATGCTGCGGACGGTTAATTATGGCGTATTTTTGAATGTGCTTGATGCAAATCTAGCTGTGAAGTGTACAACTAGGGCACAAGTGCTGCCACTGAATGGGTGGGTGTGTGTGGGGCACAATTTTTGGAAAAAAGGGAGACTCCGCTTGGAGTAACCCTTGCTTACATTGTTTTTAAAAGAAGCCAAGATGAACAGAGCTGGTATCAGGAAAGACTTTGCTACCTACCCCGGTGTCATCCTGGGGACGGTTAATTATGGCGTATTTTTGAATGTGCTTGATGCAAATCTAGCTGTGAAGTGTACAACTAGGGCACAAGTGCTGCCACTGAATGGGTGGGTGTGTGTGGGGCACAATTTTTGGAAAAAAGGGAGACTCCGCTTGGAGTAACCCTTGCTTACATTGTTTTTAAAAGAAGCCAAGATGAACAGAGCTGGGATCAGGAAAGACTTTGCTACCTACCCCGGTGTCATCCTGGGGACGGTTAATTATGGCGTATTTTTGAATGTGCTTGATGCAAATCTAGCTGTGAAGTGTACAACTAGGGCACAAGTGCTGCCACTGAAGGGGTGGGTGTGTGTGGGGCACAATTTTTGGAAAAAAGGGAGACTCCGCTTGGAGTAACCCTTGCTTACATTGTTTTTAAAAGAAGCCAAGATGAACAGAGCTGGGATCAGGAAAGACTTTGCTACCTACCCCGGTGTCATCCTGGGGACGGTTAATTATGGCGTATTTTTGAATGTGCTTGATGCAAATCTAGCTGTGAATTGTACAACTAGGGCACAAGTGCTGCCACTGAATGGGTGGGTGTGTGTGGGGCACAATTTTTGGAAAAAAGGGAGACTCCGCTTGGAGTAACCCTTGCTTACATTGTTTTTAAAAGAAGCCAAGATGAACAGAGCTGGGATCAGGAAAGACTTTGCTACCTACCCCGGTGTCATCCTGGGGACGGTTAATTATGGCGTATTTTTGAATGTGCTTGATGCAAATCTAGCTGTGAAGTGTACAACTAGGGCACAAGTGCTGCCACTGAATGGGTGGGTGTGTGTGGGGCACAATTTTTGGAAAAAAGGGAGACTCCGCTTGGAGTAACCCTTGCTTACATTGTTTTTAAAAGAAGCCAAGATGAACAAGTCATGGTTCAGCAAAGACTTTATCTACCTACCCCGGTGTCATGCTGGGGACGGTTAATTATGGCGTATTTTTGAATGTGCTTGATGCAAATCTAGCTGTGAAGTGTACAACTAGGGCACAAGTGCTGCCACTGAATGGGTGGGTGTGTGTGGGGCACAATTTTTGGAAAAAAGGGAGACTCCGCTTGGAGTAACCCTTGCTTACATTGTTTTTAAAAGAAGCCAAGATGAACAGAGCTGGGATCAGGAAAGACTTTGCTACCTACCCCGGTGTCATCCTGGGGACGGTTAATTATGGCGTATTTTTGAATGTGCTTGATGCAAATCTAGCTGTGAAGTGTACAACTAGGGCACAAGTGCTGCCACTGAAGGGGTGGGTGTGTGTGGGGCACAATTTTTGGAAAAAAGGGAGACTCCGCTTGGAGTAACCCTTGCTTACATTGTTTTTAAAAGAAGCCAAGATGAACAGAGCTGGGATCAGGAAAGACTTTGCTACCTACCCCGGTGTCATCCTGGGGACGGTTAATTATGGCGTATTTTTGAATGTGCTTGATGCAAATCTAGCTGTGAAGTGTACAACTAGGGCACAAGTGCGCCCACTGAATGGGTGGGTGTGTGTGGGGCACAATTTTTGGAAAAAAGGGAGACTCCGCTTGGAGTAACCCTTGCTTACATTGTTTTTAAAAGAAGCCAAGATGAACAAGTCATGGTTCAGCAAAGACTTTATCTACCTACCCCGGTGTGATGCTGGGGACGGTTAATTATGGCGTATTTTTGAATGTGCTTGATGCAAATCTAGCTGTGAAGTGTACAACTAGGGCACAAGTGCTGCCACTGAATGGGTGGGTGTGTGTGGGGCACAATTTTTGGAAAAAAGGGAGACTCCGCTTGGAGTAACCCTTGCTTACATTGTTTTTAAAAGAAGCCAAGATGAACAGAGCTGGTATCAGGAAAGACTTTGCTACCTACCCCGGTGTCATCCTGGGGACGGTTAATTATGGCGTATTTTTGAATGTGCTTGATGCAAATCTAGCTGTGAAGTGTACAACTAGGGCACAAGTGCTGCCACTGAATGGGTGGGTGTGTGTGGGGCACAATCTTTGGAAAAAAGGGAGACTCCGCTTGGAGTAACCCTTGCTTACATTGTTTTTAAAAGAAGCCAAGATGAACAGAGCTGGGATCAGGAAAGACTTTGCTACCTACCCCGGTGTCATCCTGGGGACGGTTAATTATGGCGTATTTTTGAATGTGCTTGATGCAAATCTAGCTGTGAAGTGTACAACTAGGGCACAAGTGCTGCCACTGAAGGGGTGGGTGTGTGTGGGGCACAATTTTTGGAAAAAAGGGAGACTCCGCTTGGAGTAACCCTTGCTTACATTGTTTTTAAAAGAAGCCAAGATGAACAGAGCTGGTATCAGGAAAGACTTTGCTACCTACCCCGGTGTCATCCTGGGGACGGTTAATTATGGCGTATTTTTGAATGTGCTTGATGCAAATCTAGCTGTGAAGTGTACAACTAGGGCACAAGTGCGCCCACTGAATGGGTGGGTGTGTGTGGGGCACAATTTTTGGAAAAAAGGGAGACTCCGCTTGGAGTAACCCTTGCTTACATTGTTTTTAAAAGAAGCCAAGATGAACAAGTCATGGTTCAGCAAAGACTTTATCTACCTACCCCGGTGTGATGCTGGGGACGGTTAATTATGGCGTATTTTTGAATGTGCTTGATGCAAATCTAGCTGTGAAGTGTACAACTAGGGCACAAGTGCTGCCACTGAATGGGTGGGTGTGTGTGGGGCACAATTTTTGGAAAAAAGGGAGACTCCGCTTGGAGTAACCCTTGCTTACATTGTTTTTAAAAGAAGCCAAGATGAACAGAGCTGGTATCAGGAAAGACTTTGCTACCTACCCCGGTGTCATCCTGGGGACGGTTAATTATGGCGTATTTTTGAATGTGCTTGATGCAAATCTAGCTGTGAAGTGTACAACTAGGGCACAAGTGCTGCCACTGAATGGGTGGGTGTGTGTGGGGCACAATCTTTGGAAAAAAGGGAGACTCCGCTTGGAGTAACCCTTGCTTACATTGTTTTTAAAAGAAGCCAAGATGAACAGAGCTGGGATCAGGAAAGACTTTGCTACCTACCCCGGTGTCATCCTGGGGACGGTTAATTATGGCGTATTTTTGAATGTGCTTGATGCAAATCTAGCTGTGAAGTGTACAACTAGGGCACAAGTGCTGCCACTGAAGGGGTGGGTGTGTGTGGGGCACAATTTTTGGAAAAAAGGGAGACTCCGCTTGGAGTAACCCTTGCTTACATTGTTTTTAAAAGAAGCCAAGATGAACAGAGCTGGTATCAGGAAAGACTTTGCTACCTACCCCGGTGTCATCCTGGGGACGGTGAATTATGGCGTATTTTTGAATGTGCTTGATGCAAATCTAGCTGTGAAGTGTACAACTAGGGCACAAGTGCTGCCACTGAATGGGTGGGTGTGTGTGGGGCACAATTTTTGGAAAAAAGGGAGACTCCGCTTGGAGTAACCCTTGCTTACATTGTTTTTAAAAGAAGCCAAGATGAACAGAGCTGGGATCAGGAAAGACTTTGCTACCTACCCCGGTGTCATCCTGGGGACGGTTAATTATGGCGTATTTTTGAATGTGCTTGATGCAAATCTAGCTGTGAAGTGTACAACTAGGGCACAAGTGCTGCCACTGAAGGGGTGGGTGTGTGTGGGGCATAATTTTTGGAAAAAAGGGAGACTCCGCTTGGAGTAACCCTTGCTTACATTGTTTTTAAAAGAAGCCAAGATGAACAGAGCTGGGATCAGGAAAGACTTTGCTACCTACCCTGGTGTCATCCTGGGGACGGTTAATTATGGCGTATTTTTGAATGTGCTTGATGCAAATCTAGCTGTGAAGTGTACAACTAGGGCACAAGTGCTGCCACTGAATGGGTGGGTGTGTGTGGGCCACAATTTTTGGAAAAAAGGGAGACTCCGCTTGGAGTAACCCTTGCTTACATTGTTTTTAAAAGAAGCCAAGATGAACAGAGCTGGGATCAGGAAAGACTTTGCTACCTACCCCGGTGTCATCCTGGGGACGGTTAATTATGGCGTATTTTTGAATGTGCTTGATGCAAATCTAGCTGTGAAGTGTACAACTAGGGCACAAGTGCTGCCACTGAATGGGTGGGTATGTGTGGGGCACAATTTTTGGAAAAAAGGGAGACTCCGCTTGGAGTAACCCTTGCTTACATTGTTTTTAAAAGAAGCCAAGATGAACAAGTCATGGTTCAGCAAAGACTTTATCTACCTACCCCGGTGTCATGCTGGGGACGGTTAATTATGGCGTATTTTTGAATGTGCTTGATGCAAATCTAGCTGTGAAGTGTACAACTAGGGCACAAGTGCTGCCACTGAATGGGTGGGTGTGTGTGGGGCACAATTTTTGGAAAAAAGGGAGACTCCGCTTTGAGTAACCCTTGCTTACATTGTTTTTAAAAGAAGCCAAGATGAACAGAGCTGGTATCAGGAAAGACTTTGCTACCTACCCCGGTGTCATCCAGGGGACGGTTAATTATGGCGTATTTTTGAATGTGCTTGATGCAAATCTAGCTGTGAAGTGTACAACTAGGGCACAAGTGCTGCCACTGAATGGGTGGGTGTGTGTGGGGCATAATTTTTGGAAAAAAGGGAGACTCCGCTTGGAGTAACCCTTGCTTACATTGTTTTTAAAAGAAGCCAAGATGAACAGAGCTGGTATCAGGAAAGACTTTGCTACCTACCCCGGTGTCATCCTGGGGACGGTTAATTATGGCGTATTTTTGAATGTGCTTGATGCAAATCTAGCTGTGAAGTGTACAACTAGGGCACAAGTGCTGCCACTGAAGGGGTGGGTGTGTGTGGGGCACAATTTTTGGAAAAAAGGGAGACTCCGCTTGGAGTAACCCTTGCTTACATTGTTTTTAAAAGAAGCCAAGATGAACAGAGCTGGGATCAGGAAAGACTTTGCTACCTACCCCGGTGTCATCCTGGGGACGGTTAATTATGGCGTATTTTTTAATGTGCTTGATGCAAATCTAGCTGTGAAGTGTACAACTAGGGCACAAGTGCTGCCACTGAATGGGTGGGTGTGTGTGGGGCACAATTTTTGGAAAAAAGGGAGACTCCGCTTGGAGTAACCCTTGCTTACATTGTTTTTAAAAGAAGCCAAGATGAACAAGTCATGGTTCAGCAAAGACTTTATCTACCTACCCCGGTGTGATGCTGGGGACGGTTAATTATGGCGTATTTTTGAATGTGCTTGATGCAAATCTAGCTGTGAAGTGTACAACTAGGGCACAAGTGCTGCCACTGAATGGGTGGGTGTGTGTGGGGCATAATTTTTGGAAAAAAGGGAGACTCCGCTTGGAGTAACCCTTGCTTACATTGTTTTTAAAAGAAGCCAAGATGAACAGAGCTGGTATCAGGAAAGACTTTGCTACCTACCCCGGTGTCATCCTGGGGACGGTTAATTATGGCGTATTTTTGAATGTGCTTGATGCAAATCTAGCTGTGAAGTGTACAACTAGGGCACAAGTGCTGCCACTGAATGGGTGGGTGTGTGTGGGGCACAATTTTTGGAAAAAAGGGAGACTCCGCTTGGAGTAACCCTTGCTTACATTGTTTTTAAAAGAAGCCAAGATGAACAGAGCTGGGATCAGGAAAGACTTTGCTACCTACCCCGGTGTCATCCTGGGGACGGTTAATTATGGCGTATTTTTGAATGTGCTTGATGCAAATCTAGCTGTGAAGTGTACAACTAGGGCACAAGTGCTGCCACTGAAGGGGTGGGTGTGTGTGGGGCACAATTTTTGGAAAAAAGGGAGACTCCGCTTGGAGTAACCCTTGCTTACATTGTTTTTAAAAGAAGCCAAGATGAACAGAGCTGGGATCAGGAAAGACTTTGCTACATACCCCGGTGTCATCCTGGGGACGGTTAATTATGGCGTATTTTTGAATGTGCTTGATGCAAATCTAGCTGTGAAGTGTACAACTAGGGCACAAGTGCTGCCACTGAATGGGTGGGTGTGTGTGGGGCACAATTTTTGGAAAAAAGGGAGACTCCGCTTGGAGTAACCCTTGCTTACATTGTTTTTAAAAGAAGCCAAGATGAACAGAGCTGGGATCAGGAAAGACTTTGCTACCTACCCCGGTGTCATCCTGGGGACGGTTAATTATGGCGTATTTTTGAATGTGCTTGATGCAAATCTAGCTGTGAAGTGTACAACTAGGGCACAAGTGCTGCCACTGAAGGGGTGGGTGTGTGTGGGGCACAATTTTTGGAAAAAAGGGAGACTCCGCTTGGAGTAACCCTTGCTTACATTGTTTTTAAAAGAAGCCAAGATGAACAAGTCATGGTTCAGCAAAGACTTTATCTACCTACCCCGGTGTCATGCTGGGGACGGTTAATTATGGCGTATTTTTGAATGTGCTTGATGCAAATCTAGCTGTGAAGTGTACAACTAGGGCACAAGTGCTGCCACTGAATGGGTGGGTGTGTGTGGGGCACAATTTTTGGAAAAAAAGGGAGACTACGCTTGGAGTCACCTTGCGGTGTTTTACATGACTTTAGAAGGGCGTGCCATGCCTATATCTGTGTCTCCTCCTCTTTTTCTTTGTCCAGCTCTTTTGTTTTTGCATAAGTATATGTCCTTGTCACTTTCCCATGTGTTTGTGTTGTGTTGTGAGTTGTTTGTCACCTTTTGGACACCTTTGAGGGTGTTTTCTAGGTGTTTTTCTGTGTTTGTGATTGCCTGCCATTGTTTCCTATTGGCTCGAGTTCGGTTCGTCGAACGTTCGACGAGCCGAACTCGAACTGGACCTCTGTTCGGCGAACCGACCTCGAGCCGAACCGGGACCAGTTCGCTCATCTCTACTTGGGATGCTCGGCCCGAGCCTCGAGCACCTGAGTTTTTTGGTACTTGCTCATCACTACTACCTACCACTACACGAACACAGAGAAGTGGGAAATTCATTCTACATTAATTCACATAATCCTAGTGACTGCGCACACAACATGGTCAAACAAAAGCAAAAGACAGTACCTGGCCTATCAATCCAGTGGAAGCTCATAGGCAACAAAGTCCATTAGACTAAACAATTACTTCCATCCATACAAAGTCCATTGGTTTTTCCTCAGAGTCGAACCCACAAACTCTCGCAGCCCAAGCAAAGAGCCTACCACTACACAAACACAGAGAAGTAGGAAACTGCCTCTACATTAATTCACATAATCCTAGTGACTGCGCAAAGAACATGGCCAAACAAAAGCAAAAGACAGTACCTGGTCTATCAATCCAATGGAAACTCATAGGCAACACAAATTACATGCAGCCATAAAAAGTCCATGCGCCTTGCCTCAGAGTCAAACCCACAACCTCTCGCAGCCTAAGCAAAGAGCCTACCGCTACACCCACACAGAGGAGTGGAAAACTGGTTCTACATTAATTCACATAATCCTAGTGACTGCACACACAAAATGGCCAAACAAAAGCAAAAAATAGTATCAATCCAATGGAAACTCATAGGCAACACAGTCCATTGGACTAGGAAATCAAGTGCAGCCATACAAAGTCCATGGGCCTTGCCTCAGAGTCAAACCCACAACCTCTTGCAGCCCAAGCAAAGAGCCTACCACTACACCAACAAACAGAAGTAGGAAACTGAGTTTACATTAATTCACATAATCCTAGTGACTGTGCACACAACATGGCAAAACAAAGGCAAAAGACAGTACCTGGCCTACCAATCCAATAGAAACTCATAGGTAACACAGTCCAATAGACTAGGCAATTACATGCAGCCATGCAAAGTCCATGGGCTTTGCCTCAGAGTCAAACCAACAACCTCTCGCAGCGCAAGCAAAGAGCCTATCACTACACCAACACAGAGAAGTTGTAAATAGCCTCTACATTAATTCACATAATCCTAGTGACTGCGCACACAACATGGCCAAACAAAAGCAAAAGACTGTCCCTGGCCTACCAATCCAATGGAACTCATAGGCAACATAGTTCATTGGACTAGGCAATCACATGCAGCCATACAAAGTCCATGGGCCTTGCCTCAGAGTCAAACTCTCAATCTCTCGTAGCCCAAGCAAAGAGCTTACCACTACACCAACACAGAAAAGTTTGGAATTGCCTCTACATTAATTCACATAATCCTAGTGACTTCGCACACAACATGGCCAAACAAAAGCAAAAGACAGTACCTGGCCTATCAATCCAATGAAAAGTCATAGGCAACATATTCCATTGGACTAGGTAATTACATGCAGCCATATAAAGTCCATGGGCCTTGCCTCAGATTCAAACCCACAACCTCTCGCAGCCCAAGCAAGGATGCTACCACTACACCAACACAGAGAAGTTGGAAACTGACTCTACATTAATTCACATAATCCTAGTGACTGCGCACACAACATGGCCAAATAAAAGCAAAAGACAGTACCTTAACTATCAATCCAATGGAAACTCATAGGCAACATAGTCCATTGGACTAAGAAATTACATGCAGCCATACAAAGTCCATGGGCATTGCCTCAGAGTCAAACCCACAACCTTTCGCAGCGCAAGCAAAGAGCCTACCACTACACGAACACAGAGAAGTGGGAAACTGATTCTACATTAATTCACATAATCCTACCGACTGCACACACAACATAGCCAAACTAAAGCAAAAGACAGTACCTGGCCTATCAATCGAATGGAAACACATAGGTAACACACTCCATTAGACCAGGCAGTTACATGCAGCCACACAAAGTCCATGCGCATTGCCCCAGAGTCGAACCCACAACCTCTCGCAGCCCAAGCAAAGAACCTACCACTACACCAACACAGAGAAGTGGGAAACTGACTCTACATTAATTCACATAATCCTAGTCACTGCGCATAGAACATGGCCAAACAAAGGCAAAAGACAGTACCTGGCCTATCAATCCAATGAAAACTCATAGGTAACACAGTCCATTGGACTAGGCAATTACATGCAGCCATACAAAGTCCATGAGCCTTGCCTCAGAGTCAAACCCACAACCTCTCGTAGCCCAAGCAAAGAGAATACCACTACACCAACACAGAGAAATGGGAAGCTGCCTCTACATTAATTCACATAATCCTAGTGACTGCGCACACAACATGGCCAAAGAAAAGCAAAACACAGTATCTGGCCTATCAATCCAATGGAAACTCATATGCATCACAGTCCATTGGACTAGGAAATTACATGCAGCCATACAAAGTCCATGGGCCTTGTCTCAGAGTCAAACCCACAACCTCTCGCAGATGAAGCAAAGAGCCTACCACTACACCAACACAGAGAAGTGGGAAACTGACTCTACATTAACCCCTTCACGACCGCGGGCAGTAAAATTACGTCCTATTTTAACATGACTTAACGACCAGGGACGTAATTTTAGTGCCTAAAGTTCATTTGATTGCCGTGGCCATAGCAACGGCTTTCAAATGATGTCCCCTGCTGTTTCTTACAGCAGGGGACCTTTGCTTGACCCCAGGGGGGGTGGCATCGCCACCCCCCATAGGCGATCGATGTTATTGGCTGTTCAAATCTGAACCGCCAACCACATCGTTCGTACTAATTTTGGCAAAAATAATGCCCGAATTAGTGCGAGACTGTGAGATCCAGCTATGAGATGCCGTAGCAGCTACAGCAGATCATAGGTGGATCTCAAACATGCCGCCCCCAGCCCCTGCAGCACTGATTGGAGCGATCGTGCTATGACACGCAATCACTCCAATCAGTGTGCAGTGGCGCGGTCTGATCTGCGGGTGGCCGCCCTCCCCAGGCCTGTCCTGGTCTGGGGACCCTCCCCCAACATGTCTGCAGCGTGGAGTGGCTGGTACTTTTGGTACTTTTTTGCCGCCGCAGACGCCGCCTCTGCTGTCACCGCGCCTGCTCCAATGGTAAGTATTGCGCTCCGGCGATGGCCCCTGCGCGCTCCCGTGAAGGCCCCTGCCCGTGCCCCCCCCCCGATCTGCCCCCCTACGCCCCGATCTGCCCCCCAGCATCCCGATCTGCTCCCCACGCGATCTGCCTGCCTCCTCTGTCATCTCTATTCTGCTTCCAAGGTTCCTTCCTTCTGCCTTTGCTTCTCCACCCCCTCTGCTCTCCCTCTAACCCCCCCATCTGCACCCCCTCTCCCCATCCCCTCCTGCCCACCCCCGACATCCTCTTACCTGCCTTCACGGGTCGTGCGAGGTCTTCACTGGCCCGAACACATCTGCCTCCATCGCTGGGTCCTTCTGCTGATCTGTCCAACGTCCTGCCTGCTGCTGGTGTAAAGCTGTCTATCTCACTGCCTTCTTGTTCCTCTGCAGCTCTTCTGGTCAGTCCTCTTGGTACTGTGAGTATAACTTTTTTTTTTTTTTTTTTTTTTTTTCTTGTATCCTGTCCATTTTTACACTTCATCCGTCCGTGCGTCCCACCAAGCGCTGATCAGGGATGCAGATAACGGATCTGCATCCGTGGTCAGTTTTTGGCATGACTTTTTTCCGTATTTGCGACGCTTTTTGTATGGCATCCGTCCGTGCGTCCCGCCGAGCGCTGATCAGGGATGAACATAACGGATCGGCATCCCTGCTCAATTTTTGGCGTGACTTTTTTCCGTATTTGCGACGCTTTTTGTATCGCGTCTGTCCGTGCGTCCCGCCGAGCGCTGATCAGCGATACAGATAACGGATCGGGCATCCCTGCTCAATTTTTGGCGTGACTTTTTTCCGTATTTGCGACGCTTTTTGTATGGCATCCATCTGTGCGTCCCGCCGAGCGCTGATCAGGGATGCACATAACGGATCGGCATACCTGCTCAATTTTTGGCGTGACTTTTTTCCGTATTTGCGACGCTTTTTGTATCGCGTCCGTCCGTGCGTCCCGCCGAGCGCTGATCAGGGATGCAGATAACGGATCGGCATCCCTGCTCAATTTTTGGCGTGACTTTTTTCCGTATTTGCAACGCTTTTTGTATGGCATCCGTCTGTGCGTCCTGCAGCGGCCGATCAGTGCACCGCGTCTGTGCGTTTGAAAAGTTAAATGGCGTTCCTTCTCTTCTGAACCCCGCCGTGCGCCCAAACAATTACTTTCCACCACATATGAGGTATCTACGTACTCAGGAAAAATTGCACAATATGTTTTATGGTACATTTTTTCCTGATACCGTTGTAAAAAAAAAAAGCTACCTGGTTGATACAAAAATTTTGTGGTTAAAAAAAAAAATAATTTTCACGGTTCAACGTTATAAACTTCTGTGGAGCCCCTGAGGGTACAAGGGGCTCACTAAACATCTAGATAAATTCCTTGAGGGGTCTAGTTCCGAAATGGGGTAATTTGTGGGGGAGCTCCACTGTTTAGGCACCATAGGGGGTCTTCAAACGTGACATGGCGTCCGCTAATGATTCCAACCAATTTTGCTGTCAAATGGCACTCCTTCTCTTCTGAGCCCCGCCATGCGCCCAAACAATTACTTTCCACCACATATGAGGTATCTGCGTACTCAGGAGAAATTGGACAATACATTTTATGCTGCATTTTTTCCTGATACCCTTGTGGAAAAAAAAGCTACCTGGTTAAAGTGACAGTTTTGTAGTGAAAAAAAAAAATTGTATTCATGGCTCAACATTATCAACTTCTGTGGAGCCCCTTGGGGCTCGCTAAACATCTAGATAAACTCCTTGAGGGGTCTACATTTCAAAATGGGGTCACTTGTGGGGGAGCTCCACTGTTTAGGCACCATAGGGGGTCTCCAAAACGTGACATGGCGTCCGCTAATGATTCCAACCAATTTTGCTGTCAAATGGCGCTCCTTCTCTTCTGAGCCCCGCCATGCGCCCAAACAATTACTTTCCACCACATATGAGGTATCTGCGTACTCAGGAAAAAATG
Organism: Anomaloglossus baeobatrachus; assembly: GCF_048569485.1. NCBI lineage: Eukaryota > Metazoa > Chordata > Amphibia > Anura > Aromobatidae > Anomaloglossus > Anomaloglossus baeobatrachus. Next base: position 120,235,463 of record NC_134356.1, on the reverse strand, counting down.
CACTATAAATTTTATGGTGAATTTTTTGCTGATACCCTTGTGAAAAAAAAGCTACCTAGTTGAAGCAACAGTTTTGTGGTAAAAAAATGTTTTTTTCTTTTCACAGCTCAACGTTCTAAACTTCTGTGAAGCCCCCTGGTGTTCAAAGTGCTCACAAACATCTAGAAAAAATGTATGAGGGCTCTAGTTTCCAAAATGGGGTCACTTGTGGGGGAGCTCCATTGTTTAGGTACCTCAGGGGGTCTTCAAACCCGACATGGCGTCTGCTAATGAGTGCAGCTAATTTTGCACTCAAAAATTCAAATGGCGCTCCTTGCCTTCCGAGCACTGCCGTGTGTCCAAACATTTGATTTACACCACATATGAGGAATCTGCGTACTCAGGAGAAAATGCACAATACATTTTATGGTGCATTTTTTCCTGATACCCTTGTGGAAAAAAAAGCTACCTAGTTGAAGCAACCGTTTTGTGGTAAAAAAAATTTTTTTTCTTTTCACGGCTCAACGTTATAAACTTCTGTGAGGCCCCCAGGTGTTCAAAGTGCTCACCAAACATCGAGAAAAAATATTTGAGGGCTCTAGTTTCCAAAATGGGGTCACTTGTGGGGGAGCTCCATTGTTTAGGCACCTCAGGGGGTCTTCAAACCCGACATAGCGTCCGCTAATGAGTGCAGCTAATTTTGCACTCAAAAATTCAAATGGCGCTCCTTGCCTTCCGAGCACTGCCGTGTGTCCAAACATTTGATTTCCACCACATATGAGGTATCTGCGTACTCAGGAGAAAATGCACAATACATTTTATGGTGCATTTTTTCCTGATACCCTTGTGGAAAAAAAAGCTACCTAGTTGAAGCAACCGTTTTGTGGTAAAAAAAAAATTTTTTTCTTTTCACGGCTCAACGTTATAAACTTCTGTGAAGCCCCCAGGTGTTCAAAGTGCTCACCAAACATCCTGAAAAAATATTTGAGGGCTCTAGTTTCCAAATGGGGTCACTTGTGGGGGAGCTCCATTGTTTAGGCACCTCAGGGGGTCTTCAAACCCGACATGGCGTCCGCTAATGAGTGCAGCTAATTTTGCACTCAAAAATTCAAATGGCGCTCCTTGCCTTCCGAGCACTGCCATGTGTCCAAACATTTGATTTCCACCACATATGAGGTATCTGCGTACTCAGGAGAAAATGCACAATACATTTTATGGTGCATTTTTTCCTGATACCCTTGTGGAAAAAAAAGCTACCTAGTTGAAGCAACCGTTTTGTGGTAAAAAAAACATTTTTTTTCTTTTCACGGCTCAACATTATAAACTTCTGTGAAGCCCCCAGGTGTTCAAAGTGATCACCAAACATCTAGAAAAATTATTTGAGGGCTCTAGTTTCCAAAATGGGGTCACTTGTGGGGGAGCTCCATTGTATGGGCACCTCAGGGGGGCTTCAAACTCGACATGGCGTCCGCTAATGAGTCAGCTAATTTTGCGTTCAAAAATTCAAATGGCGCGCCTTCCCTTCCGAGCTCCGCTGTGCGCCCAAAAAATTGATTTTTACCACATATGGAGTATCAGCGTACTCAGGAGAAAATGCTCAATAAATTGTATGGTGCACTTTCTCTTTTCTCCCTTGTGAAAATGAAAATTTTATGGCTAAAGTAACATTTTTGTGTTAAAAAGTAAAATTTTCATTTTTTCCTTCCACATTGCTTTGGTTCCTGTGAAGCACCTAAAGGTTTAATAAACTTTTTGGATGTGGTTTTGAGCAGAGTGAGGGGTGCAGTTTTTAGAATGGGGTCACTTTTGGGTATTTTCTGTCACCTCGGCCTCTCAAAGTCACTTCAAATGTGATGTGGTCCCTAAAAAAAATTATTTTCTAAATTTTGTTGGAAAAATGAGAAATCGTTCATGACCTTTGACCCCTTCTAACTTCCTAACGAAAAAAAAATATTTTTTTTCGAAAATTGCGCTGATGTAAAGTAGACAAGTGGGAAATATTATTTAGTAACTATTTTGTGTGACATATCTCTCAGATTTATAGGCATAAATTTTCAAAGTTTGAAAATTGTAAAAATTTTGAAAATTTCGCAAAATTTCCTAAATTTTCACAAATAAACGCAAAAATTATCGGTTTAAATTTACAACTGACATGAAGTACAATATGTCACGAAAAACAATCTCAGAATCGCCAGGATCCGTTGAAGCGTTCCAGAGTTATAACCTGTCAAAGTGACACTGGTCAGAATTGCAAAAAATGGCCCGGTCATTAGGGTGTTTTAGTGGCCGGGGGTGAAGGGGTTAATTCACATAATGCTAGTGACTGCGCACACAACATGGCCAAACAAAAGCAAAAGACAGTACCTGGTCTGTCAATCCAATGGAAACTCATTGGCAACACAGTCCATTTGACTAGGCAATTACATGCAGCTATACAAAATCCATGGGCATAGCCTCAGAGTCAAATCCACAACATCTCGTAGCCCAAGCAAAGAGCCTACCACTACACCAAGACAGAGAAGTAGGAAACTGCTTCTACATTAACTCACATAATCCTAGTGACTGCGCACACAACATGGCCAAACAAAAGCAAAAGACAGTACCTAGCCTATCAATCCAATGAAAACTCATAGATAACATAGTCCAATGGACTAGGCAATTACATGCAGCCATACAAAGTCCATGGGCCTTGCCTCAGAGTCAAACCCACAACATCTCGTTGCCCAAGCAAAGAGCCTACCAATACACCAACACAGAGAAGTGGGAAACTGACTCTACAATAATTCACATAATCCTATTGACTGCGCACACAACATGGCCAAACAAAAGCAAAAGACAGTACCTAGCCTATCAATCCAATGAAAGCTCATAGATAACATAGTGCAATGGACTAGACAATTGCATGCAGCCATACAAAGTCCATGGGCCTTGCCTCAGAGTCAAACCCAACAACATCTCATTGCCCTAGCAAAGAGCCTACCACTACACCAACACAGAGAAGTGGAGAACAGACTCTACAATAATTCACATAATCCTATTGACTGCGCACACAACATGGCCAAACAAAAGCAAAAGACAGTACCTGACCTATCAATCCAATGAAAACTCATAAGCAGCATAGTCCATTGGACTACGCAATTACATGCAACGTCCATGGGCCTTGCGTCAGAGTCAAACCCACAAACTCTTGCAGCCCAAGCGAAGAGCCTACCACTACACCAACACAGAGAAGAGGGAAACTGTTTTTACATTAATTCACATAATCCTAGTGAATGCGCACACAACGTGGCCAAAAAAAAATGCAAAAGACAGTACCTGGCCTATCAATCCAATGGGCACTCATAGGTAACACAGTCCATTGGACTGGGCAATTACATGCAGCCATACAAAGTCCATGGGCCTTGCCTCAGAGTCGAACCCACAACCTCTCGTAGCCAAAGCCGAAAGTTTACCACTACACCAACACAGAGAAGTGGGAAACTGATTCTAGAATAATTCACATAATCCTAGTGACTGTGCAAACAACAAGGCCAAAAAAAAGCAAAAGACAATACCTGGCCTATCAATCCAATGGAAATTCATAGGCAACACAGTCCATTGGACTAGGCAATTACATGCAGCCATACAAAGTCCATGGGCCTTGCTTCGGAGTCAAACCCACAACCTCTCGTAGCCCAAGCAAAAAGCCTACCACTACACCAACACAGAGACGTGGGAAACTGATTCTACATTAATTCACATAATCCTAGTGACTGCGCACACAACATGGCCAAACAAAAGGAAAACACAGATCCTGGCCTATGAATTCAATAAAAACTCATAGGCAACACAGTCCATTGGACTAGTCAATTACATGCAGCCATACAAAGTCCATGGACCTTGCCACAGAGTAAAACCCACAACCTCTCGCAGCCCAAGCAAAGAGCCTACCACTACACCAACACGGAGAAGTGGGCAACTGATTCTACATTAATTCTCATAATCCTAGTGACTGCGCACACAACATGGCCAAACGAAAGCAAAAGACAGTACCTGGCCTATCAATCCATTGGAAACTCATAGGTAACACAGTCCATTGGACTAGGCAATTACATGCAACCAAACAAAGTCCATTGGCCTTCCCTCAGAGTCAAACCCACAACCTCTCAAAGCGCAAGCAAAGAGCCTACCACTAAACCAACAAAGTCCAAGGGCCTTGCCTCAGAATCAAACCCACAACCTGTCGCAGCCTGATCAAAGAGCCTACCACTACACCAACACAGAGAAGTTGGAAACTGACTCTACATTAATTCACATAATCTTAGTGACTGCGCACACAACATGGCCAAACAAAAGCAAAAGACAGTACCTGGCCTATCAATCCAATCGAAAATCATAGGCAACACAGTGCATTGGACTAGGCAATTACATGGAGCCATACAACGTCCATGCGGCTTGTCTCAGAGTCAATCCCACAACCTCTCGCAGCCCAAGCAAAGAGCCTACCACTACAACAACACAGAGGAAGATAACTCTACATTATTTCACAAAATCCTAGTGACTGCGCACACAACATGGCAAAAGAAAACCAAAAGACAATACCTGACCTATCAATCCAATGGAAACTCATTGGCAACACAGTTCATTGGACTACGAAATTACATGCAGCCATACAAAATCCTTGGGCCTTGCCTCAAAGTCAATCCCACAACATCTCGTTGCCAAAGCAAAGAGCCTACCACTACACCAACACAAAGAGTTGGGAAGTCGACTCTACATTAATTCACAAAATCCTAGTGACTGCGCACACAACGTGGACAAACAAAAGCAAAAGACAGTACCTGGCCTATCAATCCAATGGGCACTCATAGGTAACACAGTCCATTGGACTAGGCAATTACATGCAGCCATACAAAATCCATGGGCCTTGCCTGAGAGTCTAACCCATAACTTCTGGCAGCCCAAGCAAAGAGCCTACCACTACACCAACACAGAGAATTGCGAAACTGACTTAACAATAATTTACATAATCCTAGTGACTGCGCACACAACATGGCCAAACAAAAGCTAAAGACAGTACCTAGACTATAAATCCAATAGAAACTCATACACAACATAGTCCATTGGACTAGGCAATTACATGCAGCCATACAAAGTCCATAGGCCTTGCCTCAGAGTTGAACCCACAACCTCTCGCATCCAAAGCAAAGAGCCTTCCACTACACCAACACAGAAAAGTGAGAATCTGACTCTACATTAATTCACATAATCCTAGTGACTGCGCACACAACATGGCCAAACAAAAGCTAAAGACAGTACCTGGCCTATCAATCCAATGGAAAATCATAGGTAACACAGTCCATTGGACTAGGCAATTACATGCAGCCATACAAAGTCCATGGGCCTTGTCTCAGAGTCGAAACCACAACCTCTCGCAGCCCAAGCAAATAGCCTACAACCACACCGCCACAGAGAAGTGGAAAACTACCTCTACATTAATTCACATAATCCTAGTGACTGCGCAAACAACATGGCCAAACAAAAGCAAAAGACAGTACCTGGCCTATCAATCCAATCTAAAATCATAGGCAACACAGTGCATTGGACTAGGCAATTACATGCAGCCATGCAAAGTCCATGGGCGTTGCCCCAAAGTCAAACCCATAAACTCTCGCAGCCCAAGCAAAGACCCTACCACTACACCAACACAGAGAAGTGGGAAACTGATTTTACAATAATTCACATAATCCTAGTGACTGCGCACACAACATGGCCAGACAAAAGCAAAAGACAGTACCTGGCCAATCAATCCAATGGAAACTCATAGACAACACAGTCCATTGGGTAGGCAATTACATGGAGCCATGCAAAGTCCATGGGCCTTGCCTCTGAGTCAAACCCACAACCTCTCGCAGCCCAAGCAAAGAGCCTACCACTACACCAACACAGAGAAGTGGGAAACTGTCTCTTCAATAATTCACATAATTATGAATAAAATGTAGAATTAGTATCCCACTTCTCTGTGTTGGTGTAGTGGTAGGCTCTTTGCTTGGGCTACGAGAGGATGTGGGTTTGACTCTGAGGCAAGGCCCATGGACTTTGAATGGCTGCATGTAATTGCCTAGTCCAATGGACTGTGTTGCTTATGAGTTTCCATTGGATTGATAGGCCAGGTACTGTCTTTTGCTTTTGTTTGGCCATATTGTGTGCGCAGTCACTAGGATTAGGTGAATTAACCCCTTCACCCCCGGCCACTAAAACACCCTAATGACCGGGCCATTTTTTGCAATTCTGACCAGTGTCACTTTGACAGGTTATAACTCTGGAACGCTTCAACGGATCCTGGCGATTCTGAGAATATTTTTTCGTGACATATTGTACTTCATGTCAGTTGTAAATATATGCCGATAATTTTTGCGTTTATTTGTGAAAATTTAGGAAATTTTGCGAAAATGTTGAAAATTTCGCAATTTTCAAACTTTGAAAATTTATGCCCATAAATCTGTGAGATATCTCACACAAAATAGTTACGAAATAACATTTCCCACTTGTCTACTTTACATTAGCGCAATTTTCGAAAGAAATTTTTTTTTCGTTAGGAAGTTAGAAGGGGTCAAAATTCATCAGCAATTTCTAATTTTTCCAACAAAATTTACAAAATAATTTTTTTATGGACCACATCACATTTGAAGTGACTTTGAGAGGCCGAGGTGACAGAAAATACCCAAAAGTGACCCCATTCTAAAAACTGCACCCCTCACACTGCTCAAAACCACATCCAAGAAGTTTATTAACCCTTTAGGTGCTTCACAGGAACCAAAGCAATGTGGAAGGAAAAAATGAAAATTTTTCTTTTTAACACAAAAATGTTACTTTAGCCATAACATTTTCTTTTTCACAAGGGATAAAAGAGAAAGTGCACCCTACAATTTATTGTGCATTTTCTCCTGAGTATGCTGATACCCCATATGGGGTAAAAATCAATTGTTTGGGTGCACGGCAGAGGTCGAAAGGGAAGGAGCGCCATTTGAATTTTTGAACGCACAATTAGCTGCACTCATTAGCGGACGCCATGTCGGGTTTGAAGACCCCCTGAGGTGCCTAAACAATGGAGCTCCCCCACAAGTGACCCCATTTTGCAAACTAGAGCCCTCAAACAATTTTTCTAGATGTTTGGTGAGCACTTTGAACACCTGGGGGATTCACAGAAGTTTATAACGTTCAGCCGTGAAAAGAAAAAAAAAATATTTTACCACAAAACTGTTGCTTCAACTAGGTAGATTTTTTTTCACAAGGGTATCGGGAAAAAATGCAACATAAAATGTATTGTCCATTTTCTCCTGAGTACGCAGATACCTCATATGTGGTGGAAATCAAATGTTTGGGCACACGGCAGAGCTCGAAAGGGAAGGAGCGCCATTTGAATTTTTGAACGCAAAATTAGCTGCACTCATTAGTGGACGCCATGTTGGGTTTGAAGACCCCTTGAGGTGCCTAAACAATGGAGCTCCCTCACAAGTGACCCCATTTTGGAAACTAGAGCCCTCAAATAATTTTTCTAGATGTTTGGTGATCACTTTGAACACCTGGGGGCTTCACAGAAGTTTATAACGTTGAGCCGTGAAAAGAAAATTTTTTTGTTTTTTTACCACAAAACTGTTGCTTCAACTAGGTAGCTTTTTTTTCACAATGGTATTGGGAAAAAATGCAACATAAAATGTATTGTCCATTTTCTCCTGAGTACGCAGATACCTCATATGTGGTGGAAATCAAATGTTTGGGCACACGGCAGAGCTCGAAAGGGAAGGAGCGCCATTTGAATTTTTAAACGCAAAATTAGCTGCACTCATAAGCGGACGCCATGTCGGGTTTGAAGACCCCCTGAGGTGCCTAAACAATGGAGCTCCCTCACAAGTGACCCCATTTTGGAAACTAGAGCCCTCAAATAATTTTTCTAGATGTTTGGTGATCACTTTGAACACCTGGGGGCTTCACAGAAGTTTATAACGTTGAGCCGTGAAAAGAAATTTTTTTTTTTTACCACAAAACTGTTGCTTCAACTAGGTAGCTTTTTTTTCACAATGGTATTGGGAAAAAATGCAACATAAAATGTATTGTCCATTTTCTCCTGAGTACGCAGATACCTCATATGTGGTGGAAATCAAATGTTTGGGCACACGGCAGAGCTCGAAAGGGAAGGAGCGCCATTTGAATTTTTAAACGCAAAATTAGCTGCACTCATTAGCGGACGCCATGTCGGGTTTGAAGACCCCCTGAGGTGCCTAAACAATGGAGCTCCCCCACAAGTGACCCCATTTTGGAAACTAGATCCCTCAAATAATTTTTCTAGATGTTTGGTGAGCACTTTGAACACCTGGGGGCCTCACAGAAGTTTATAACGTTGAGCAGTGAAAAGAAAAAAAAAATATTTTACCACAAAACTGTTGCTTCAACTAGGTAGCTTTTTTTTCACAAGGGTATCGTGAAAAAATGCAACATAAAATGTATTGTCCATTTTCTCCTGAGTACGCAGATACCTCATATGTGGTGGAAATCAAATGTTTGGGCACACGGCAGAGCTCGAAAGGGAAGGAGCGCCATTTGAATTTTTGAACGCAAAATTAGCTGCACTCATTAGCGGACGCCATGTCAGGTTTGAAGACCCCCTGAGGTGCCTAAACAATGGAGCTCCCCACAAGTGACCCCATTTTGGAAACTAGACCCCTCAAGGAGTTTATCTAGATGTTTGGTGAGCCCCAAGGGGCTCCACAGAAGTCTATAATGTTGAGCCATGAATACAATTTTCTTTTGTTTTACCACAGAACTGTTACTTGAACCAGGTAGCTTTTTTTTCACAAGGGTATCAGGAAAAAATGCACCATAAAACGTATTGTGCAATTTCTCCTGAGTACGCAGATACCTCACATGTGGTGGAAAGTAATTGTTGGGCGCATGGCGTGGCTCAGAAGAGCAGGGCACCATTTGACAGCAAAATTGGTTGGAATCATTAGCGGACGCCATGTCACGTTTTTAGACCCCCCTATGGTGCCTAAACAGTGGAGCTCCCCCACAAATTACCCCATTTTGGAACTAGACACCTCAAGGAATTTATCTAGATGTTTAGTGAGCCCCTTGTACCCCCAGGGGCTTCACTGAAAGTTGATAACGTTGAACCGTGAAAATTATTTATTTTTTTTTAAATTTTTGCAGCAACAAGGTAGCTTTTTTTTTCTTTTTACAACGGTATCAGGAAAAAATGCACCATAAAACGTATTGTGCAATTTTTCCCGAGTACGCAGATACCTCATATGTGGTGGAAATCAATTGTTTGGGCGCATGGCGGGGCTCAGAAGACAAGGAAAGCCATTTGACTTTTCAAACGCACAGACGCAGTGCACTGATCGGCCGCTGCAGGAGGCACGGTCGTATAAGATACAAAAAGCGCTGGGATACGGTAAAAAAACAAAAGTCACGCCAAAAATTGAGCAAGGATGCCGATCCGTTATGTGCATCCCTGATCAGCGCTCGGCGGGACGCACGGACTGATGCGATACTTTTTTTTCCGTATCCCCGACGCTTTTTGTATCGCATCAGTCCGTGCGTCCCGCCGAGCGCTGATCAGGGATGCACATAACGGATCGGCATCCCTGCTAAATTTTTGGCGTGACTTTTTTTTCCGTATCCCCGATGCTTTTTGTCACGCCAAAAATTGAGCAGGGATGCCGATCCGTTATGTGCATCCCTGATCAGCGCTCGGCGGGACGCACGGACTGATGCGATACAAAAAGCGTCGGGGATACGGGAAAAAAAAAGTCCCGCCGAAAACTGACCACGGATGCAGATACGTTATCTGTATCCCTGATCAGCGCTCGGCGGGACGCACGAGGTGTAAAAATGGACAAGGGATAGAGGAAAAAAAGAAAAAAAAAAGTTATACTCACAGTACCCAGAGGAGTAGCAGGAGGAATAGAAGGCAAGCGAGATAGACAGCTGTACAGGAGCCGCAGGCAGGAAGTTGGACAGCTCAGCAGAAGACCCAGGAAGAAGGACCCAGCGATGGAGGCAGATGTGATCGGCCGGTGAAGACAGGTAAGAGGACGTCGGGGGGACAGCAGAGGGGGAGAGCAGAGGGGGAGGGGGAGAGCAGAGGGGGAGGGAGATACCGGAGGAGCTGCAGAATAGAGATCACGGGGAAGGCTGGCAGATTGGGATGTCGGGGGGCAGATCGGGATGTCTGGGGGCAGATCGGGATGTTGGGGGGGGCAGATCGCAGGAGGGCACGGGCAGGGGCCATTACGGGAGCGCGCAGGAGCAATTACAAGAGCGCGCAGGGGCTGCAAGGAGAGCAGAGGAGGAGGGATACCGGAGGAGCTGCAGAATAGAGATGGCGGGGGGCAGATCGGGATGTCGGGGGGGGCAGATCGGGATGTCAGGGGGGCAGATCGCAGGGGGGCACGGGCAGGGGCCATTACGGGAGCGCGCAGGAGCAATAACAAGTGCGCGCAGGGGTTGCAAGGAGAGCAGAGGAGGAGGGAGATACCGGAGGAGCTGCAGAATAGAGATGGCGGGGGGCAGATCGGGATGTCGAGGGGGGCAGATCGGGATGTTGGGGGGCAGATCGGGATGTCAGGGGGGCAGATCGCAGGGGGGCACAAGCAGGGGCCATTACGGAAGCGCGCAGGGGCTGCAAGGTGAGCACAATACTCACCGCTCCTGCTCCTGCTCCGTGACGTGACAGCAGCAGCGGTGGCGTGGTACCACTAGTACCAGCCAGTGCTGTACGCTGCAGACATGTTGGGGGAGGGTCCCCAGACCAGCACAGGCCTGGGGAGGGCGGCCACCGGCAGATCAGACCGCCCCACTGCACACTGATTGGAGCGATTGCACGTCATAGCACGATCGCTCCAATCAGTGCTGCAGGGGCTGGGGGCGGCATGTTTGAGATCCACCTATGATCTGCTGTACCTGCTACAGCACATCATAGCCGGATCTCACAGTATCGCACTATTTCCGGCATTATTTTTACCGAAATCAGTGCGAAAGATGTGGTTGGCGGTTCAGATTTGAACAGCCAATCACATCGATCGTCGATGGGGGGTGGCGATGCCACCCCCCCTGGGGTGAAGCAAAGGTCCCCTGCTGTAAGAAACAGCAGGGGACATCATTTGAAAGCCGTTGCTATGGCCACGGCAATCAAATGAACTTTAGGCCGTAAAATTACGTCCCTGGTCGTTAAGTCACGTTAAAATAGGACGTAATTTTACTGCCCGCAGTCGTGAAGGGGTTAATGTAGAATCAATCTGCCACTTCTCTGTGTTGGTGTATTGGTAGGCTCTTTGCTTGGCATGCGAGAGGTTGTGGGTTTGATTCTGAGGCAAGGCCCATGGACTTTGTATGGCTGCATGTAATTGCCTAGTCCAATGGACCGTGTTGCCTATGAGTTTCCATTGGATTGATAGGGAAGGTACTGTCTTTTGCTTTTGTTTGGCCATGTTGTGTGCGCAATCACTAGGATTATGTGAATTAATGTAGAGTCAGTTTCCCACTTCTTTGTGTTGGTGTAGTGGTAGGCTCTTTGCTTGGGCTGTGAGAGGTTGTGGGTTTTACTCTGAGGCAACGGCCATGGTCTTTGAATGGCTGCATGTAATTGCCTAATCTAATGGACTGTGTTGCCTATGAGATTCCATTGGATTGATAGGCCAGGTACTGTGTTTGGCCATATTGTGTTCGCAGTCACTAGGATTATGTGAATTAATGTAGAATCAGTTTCCCACTTCTCTGTGTTGGTGTAGTGGTAGGCTCTTTGCTTGGGCTGCGAGAGGTTGTGGGTTTGACCTTGAGGCAAGGCCCATGGACTTTGTATGGCTGCATGTAATTGCCTAGTCCAATGGACTGTGTTGCCTAAAGCTGGGTTTACACACTGAAACTTTCTAGCAATCCCACAATGGCCAGTATAGCTACAAAGTCTCTGGTGAGCTGTCAAACAGGCAAACCTGGCCAACGATGCAACAGCGATCCGGAACTGCAGAGCGACCTAGCTGGTTGTTGGGGACGTTGTAAAGCAGCTTTTTGAAAGGGAACTCGCTGTAAAGTCCCCTTTACACACTGAAATTTTCTAGCGATGCATGCTGCACAGCAGGAAACAAAGGACCTATAAATGGTCCTGAACGATTTGTAGCGATCACAACTTCACAGCAGGGGCCAGGTCGCTGATGTGTTTCACACACTGCAATGTCGCTGGGGAGATCGCTGTAACGTCACAAAACCGGTGACGTTACAGCGATGTCGTTTGCGATGTTGCAGTGTGTAAAGCCACCTTAAGAGATTCCATTGGATTGATAGGCCAGATACTGTCTTTAGCTTTTGTTTGGCCATGTTGTGTGCGCAGTTACTAGGATTATGTGAATTAATGTAGAATAAGTTTCCCAATTCTTTGTGTTGGTGTAGTGGTAGGCTCTTTGCTTGGGCTCCGAGAGGTTGTGGGTTTGACTCTGAGGCAAGGCCGATGGACTTTGGCTGCTTGTAATTGTCTAGTCCAATGGACTGTGTTGTATATGAGTTTCCATTGGATTGATAGGCCAGGTACTGTATTTTGCTTTTGTTTGGCCATATTGTGTGCGCTGTCACTAGGATTATGTGAATTAATGTAGATTCAGCTTCCCACTTCTCTGTGTTGGTGTAGTGGAAGGCTCATTGCTTGGGCTACGAGAGGTTATGGGTTCGATTCTGAGGCAAGGCACATAGACTTTGAATGGCTGCATGTAATTGCCTAGTCCAATGGACTGTGTTGCCTATGAGTTTCTGTTGGATTGATAGGCCAGGTACTGTCTTTTGCTTTTGTTTGGCCATGTTGTGTGCGCAGTCACTAGGATTATGTGAGTTAATGTAGAATCAGTTCCCTACTTCTCTGTGTTGGTGTAGTGGTAGTCTTTTTGCTTGGGCTATTAGAGGTTTTAGGTTTGACTCTGAGGCAAAGCCCATGGACTTTTTATGGCTGCATGTAACTGCCTAGTCCAATGGACTGTGTTGCCTATGAGTTTCCATTGGATTGATAGGCCAGGTACTGTCTCTTGCTTTTGTTTGGCCATGTTGTGTGCGCAGTCATTAGGATTATGTGAATAAATGTAGACTCAACTTCACACTTCTTTGTGTTGGTGTAGTGGTAGGCTCTTTGCTTGATCTGTGAGAGGTTGTGGGTTTGACTCTGAGGCAAGGCCCATGGACTTTGAATGGCTGCATGTAATTACATAGTCCAATGCACTGTGTTTGTTATGAGTTTCCATTGGATTGATAGGCCAGGTACTGTATTTTGCTTTTGTTTGGCCATGTTGTGTGCGCAGTCACTAGGATTATGTGAATTAATGTAGATTCAGCTTCCCACTTCTCTGTGTTGGTGTAGTGGAAGGCTCATTGCTTGGGCTACGAGAGGTTATGGGTTCGATTCTGAGGCGAGGCACATAGACTTTGAATGGCTGCATGTAATTGCCTAGTCCAATGGACTGTGTTGCCTATGAGTTTCTGTTGGATTGATATGCCAGGTACTGTCTTTTGCTTTTGTTTGGCCATTTTGTGTGCGCAATCACTAGGATTATGTGAGTTAATGTAGAATTAGTTCCCCACTTCTCTGTGTTGGTGTAGTGGTAGGCTCTTTGCTTGGGCTATGAGAGGTTTTAGGTTTGACTCTGAGGCAAGGCCCATGGACTTTGCATGGCTGCATGTAATTGCCTAGTCCAATGGACTGTATTGGCGATGAGTTTTCATTGGATTAATAGGCCAGGTACTGTCTTTTGCTTTAATTTGGCCATGTTGTTTGCGCAGTCACTAGGATTATGTGAATTATTGTAGAGTCACTTTCCCACTTCTCTTTGTTGGTGTACTAGTAGGCTCTTTGCTTGGGTTGCGAGAGGTTGTGGGTTTGACTCTGAGGCAAGGCGCATGGACTTTGTATGGCTGCATGTAATTGCCTAGCCAAATGGACTGTGTTACCTATGAGTTTCCATTGGATTAATAGGCCAGGTACTGTCTTTTGCTTTAATTTGGCCATGTTGTTTGCGCAGTCACTAGGATTATGTGAATTATTGTAGAGTCACTTTCCCACTTCTCTTTGTTGGTGTACTAGTAGGCTCTTTGCTTGGGCTATGAGAGGTTGTGGGTTTGACTCTGAGGTAAGGCCCAAGGACTTTGTATGGCTGCATGTAATTGCCTAGCCAAATGGACTCTGTTACCTATGAGTTTCCATTGGATTAATAGGCCAGGTACTGTCTTTTGCTTTAATTTGGCCATGTTGTTTGCGCAGTCACTAGGATTATGTGAATTATTGTAGAAGCAGTTTCTCACTTCTCTATGATGGTGTAGTGGTAGGCTCTTTGCTTTGGCTGCAAGAGGTTGTGGGTTTGACTCTGAGGCAAGGCCCATGGACTTTTTATGGCTGCATGTAATTGCCTAGTCCAATGGACTGTGTTGCCTAAAGCTGGGTTTACACACTGAAACTTTCTAGCGATCCCAAAATGGCCAGTATAGCTACAACGTCTCTGGTGAGCTGGCAAACCTGGCCAACGACGCAACAGCGATCCGGACCTGCAGAGCGACTTAGCTGGTTGTTGGGGACGTTGTAAAGCAGCTTTTTGAAAGGGAACTCGCTGTAAAGTCCCCTTTACACACTGAAATTTTCTAGCGATGCATGCTGCACAGCAGGAAACAAAGGACCTAAGAATGGTCCTGAACGATTTGTAGCGATCACAACTTCACAGCAGGGGCCAGGTCGCTGATGTGTTTCACAGACTGCAATGTGGCTGGGGAGGTCGCTGTAACGTCACAAAACCGGTGACGTTACAGTGATGTCGTTTGCGATGTTGCAGTGTGTAAAGCCACCTTAAGAGATTCCATTGGATTGATAGGCCAGATACTATCTTTAGCTTTTGTTTGGCCATGTTGTGTGCGCAGTCACTAGGATTATGTGAATTAATGAAGAATCAGTTTCCCACTTCTTTGTGTTGGTGTAGTGGTAGGCTCTTTGCTTGGGCTGCGAGAGGTTGTGGGTTTGACTCTGAGGCAAGGCCAATGGACTTTGGCTGCTTGTAATTGCCTAGTCCAATGGACTGTGTTGTATATGAGTTTACATTGGATTGATAGACCAGGTACTGTATTTTGCTTTTGTTTGGCCATGTTGTGTGCGCAGTCACTAGGATTATGTGAATTAATGTAGAATCAGGTTCCCACTTCTCTGTGTTGGTGTAGTGGAAGGCTCATTGCTTGAGCTACGAGAGGTTATGGGATTGATTCTGAGGCAAGGCACATAGACTTTGAATGGCTGCATGTAATTGCCTAGTCCAATGGACTGTGTTGTCAATGAGTTTCTGTTGGATTGATAGGCCAGGTACTATCTTTTGCTTTTGTTTGGCCATGTTGTGTGCGCAGTCACTAGGATTATGTGAATTAATGTAGACTCATCTCCACACTTCTTTGTGTTGGTGTAGTGGTAGGCTCTTTGCTTGGCCTGTGAGAGGTTGTGGGTTTGACTCTGAGGCAAGGCCCATGGATTTTGTATGTCTGTATGTAATTGCCTAGTCCAATGGACTGTGTTACCTATGAGTTTCCATTGGATTGATAGGCCTGGTACTATCTTTTGCTTTTGTTTGGCCATGTTGTGTGCGCAGTCACTAGGATTATGTGAATTAATGTAGAGGCAGTTTTTCACTTCTCTGTGTTGGTGTAGTGGTAGGCTCTTTGCTTGGTTAGCGAGAGGTTGTGGGTTTGATTCTGAGAGAAGGCTCATGGACTTTGTATGTCTGTATGTGATTGTCTAGTCCAATGGACTGTGTTGCCTGTGAGTTTCCATTGGATTGATAGGCCAGGTACTGTCTTTTGCTTTTGTTTGGCCATGTTGTGTGCGCAGTCACTAGGATTATGTGAATTAATGTAGAGGCAGCTTCCCACTTCTCTGTGTTTGTGTAGTGATAGGCTCTTTACTTTGGCTGCAAGAGGTTGTGGGTTTGACCTTGAGGCAAGGCCCATGGACTTTGTATGGCTGCATGTAATTGCCTAGTCCAATGGATTATGTTGCCTAAAGCTGGGTTTACACACTGAAACTTTCTAGCGATCCCACCAGCGATCCCAAAATGGCCAGTATAGCTACAAAGTCTCTGGTGAGCTGGCAAACCTGGCCAACGATGCAACAGCGATCCGGACCTGCAGAGCGACCTAGCTAGTTGTTGGGGACGTTGTAAAGCAGCTTTTTGAAAGGGAACTCGCTGTAAAGTCCCCTTTACACACTGAAATTTTCTAGCGATGCATGCTGCACAGCAGGAAACAAAGGACCTAAGAATGGTCCTGAACGATTTGTAGCGATCACAACTTCACAGCAGGGGCCAGGTCGCTGATGTGTTTCACACACTGCAATGTCTCTGGGGAGGTCGCTGTAACGTCACAAAACCGGTGACGTTACAGCGATGTCGTTTGCGATGTTGCAGTGTGTAAAGCCACCTTAAGAGATTCCATTGGATTGATAGGCCAGATACTATCTTTAGCTTTTGTTTGGCCATGTTGTGTGCGCATTCACTAGGATTATGTGAATTAATGAAGAATCAGTTTCCCACTTCTTTGTGTTGGTGTAGTGGTAGGCTCTTTGCTTGGGCTGCAAGAGGTTGTGGGTTTGATTCTGAGGCAAGGCCAATGGACTTTGGCTGCTTGTGATTGCCTAGTCCAATGGACTGTGTTGTATATGAGTTTCCATTGGATTGATAGACCAGGTACTGTATTTTGCTTTTGTTTGGCCATGTTGTGTGCCCAGTCACTAGGATTATGTGAATCATTATGGTTCTGCTTTTAACTTTATCTAGGAGGCCGCATGGCACATGAAATACAGAATATAGAGTAGGACCCCACTATTGAGATTTGCCGTGACGTTGGCAGGGGTGGCTTAAAGAATTGATCAATTATTTGCTAAAAATCTCATTTATATTACAGTACAGTTGGAATAAATCTGTGAATTTGCACTTTTTATATGATGCATGCCATTTTCAGATCGTGCTGGCTCCCCTCTCTCTCTGTTTGGTTGTAGTTATGCTACAAATGTCTTGTGGCTGGTCACCACCATGCTATGCACGCCTGATCTTGGTTTGCAATGTATTCCTCCTGTTGGTAGCTGTACACATTCAGTTGCCTCACCCTTTCCACAGGCATTGCTAATTAAGCACCATATTTGGATCTGGTCCGCCTTTATCAATGGTTGCTCTCTGGCACTGGGAGGGTCAGTTCTGATATAGTCCTGGTATGTGTAGAGCTTGCTCCACATGCTGGGACCTGGGCTGGCCTCTATCCTCAATTGCCTCTTTTGCAACATAGAAGCAGTTATATATACAGGTTACAGGTATGTGTGCTCCATTATGGTTCTGCTTTTAACTTTATCTAGGAGGCCGCATGGCACATGAAATACAGAATATAGAGTAGGACCCCCCTATTGAGATTTGCCGTGACGTTGGCAGGGGTGGCTCAAAGAATTGATCAATTATTTGCTAAAAATCTCATTTATATTACAGTACAGTTGGAATAAATCTGTGAATTTGCACTTTTTATATGATGCATGTGTGTCGCCCTGGGCAAGCCAGGGGACACAGAACACAACCACCACACCCCACATCCCAGGTAGGAACACCACAGTCAAAACACAAATCCTTGTTGCCCTCTTCCAGAGACTGTTGATGCACACCAGGGGGTGGGCCAGGCGGTTGGCTCCGCCCACCGAGGAGGTCACAGTGCTGGAGGAGGGAGGAAAACAGGCAGATTAGCTCAGGAGGAGCTTGAGTGAACATCGAGAGAAAGTCCAGTGAAGGGCTAGAGTAAACCACAAGGAGTGAAAGTAGAAAGGAGAAAGTAGAAAGTGACAGAAAAGCCTGAAGGTCCGTGACTGTGTGTCCGGACGGAACCAGCAAGGTTGACAACGACGGTGGCTGTCCGGAGTGGGACGGTTCGGAGGTTCCTGGAAGGACCCCGTTGGCTGTGTGCCCGGTGGTCTGGAGCAGTGTTCCGAAGGACAGTCAGCACCAGGACAGGGGCCTTTCGGACCCCAGCGGGGCTAGGAGTCGTCAGATCTGCTAAATCCGTTAGTGAAGGGGACGTAGATCTCCCAGCAACAAAGTCCCGATTGACGGCAACAGCCCGACCATTACCGGGGAGACACCGCCACCGCCAAGGCACCAGTTTCCCCAGGGCCAGCGCCTGCGGGCGAAGCGTAGAGCTCCTCCGGCCCAGATTGCAGCCGGGGAGCGGGTAACCGGAGGGAATCCACCGCTACCACCATCAGAACACAAGGTGCAGGGAAGAGTGACAACACCGTTAACTACCGGGAGTGCAGGTGCAACCGTCTGTGGGACCGTCCTACCAGCCGTTGGTTTACCGAACAAACTGTGTCCGTGTCTCAGGCTGAGTGAGTACCACAGTGCCGCAAGGCACAGCGCTGCCCCCGCGTCCCTGCGCCCTCCAGGCCCTACACTTCACATCTCTTCACCGGGCCCCGGGATCACCAACCCCTACCCACGGAGGGGCAACACAACACCTGGCTGCTCCCATCACCATCCCCGGGACCCCCACACTGAGCAGCGGTGGTGCCATCACCACAACCGTGGGTGGCGTCACGAACTACAACCCCAACAAACACCCCCCCTTTCACTCACGGGCGAGGAGTGTCGCTCGAGACACCCCGGGATCCGGCCCGCAGCTCGAGCCACCAGGAGCAACTGCCGGACCCGAGCAGAAGGGGTGAGCGCGGTGTGCTGACACCCTCCTCCCCGCCCGCGACAACTTGGCGTCACGAACAGGATCTTACCGCTCTGCCGTCAGGTAGAGGTGCGCCTTGTTACAGCCGGAGGTATCCGGCAGGAAAATTTCAGAAGCCGCCATCTTTGGCGCGAAAAGTTCCCGCTCGAGCGTCTTCTCGAGCAGTAGAGGCGCGAAGGCCAAAACCCCGCCCCGAGAGAGGAGGGGCCGGAAAGAGCTAAGGGGGACGCGATGGCGGCTGGCCGCATGTGAGCGCGGCTGTGGAAGCAGGGACGCCAGGACCCTGCGGCCATTTATTGGTTCCTGGAAGAGGCCGCTGCTAAAGATGCTGAGTCCGACCAACAACACCGTGGTCCCCGCGCCCGGCATGGCGGCGTGGGTGGAAGTCCGGACCGCCCAGCTAAGCAGCCGTCTGCAGGTCCGCATGCAGCTCCTCCTGGAGGAGTGGGAGGCCGACATGGTGGAAGCGGTGGCTGCTATGCGGAGATGCGAGGTGGAGGAAGATTTGGAGGAACGGGTAAGAGACCCACGTCCCTGTATTCCCAAGGGATCGGCCGCTGCGGCTGAGGGGCCCGGCCTACACCCGTTCACCCTGCTGCCTCTCCCGCTACCCGCGTTAGCTGCTGCTGCCCCGCCACTAGGCCCGCTACCACCACCACCGGTAGCGGTACCCTGCCAATCCGCCCCGGCGGACCGACCTGCAGCAGAAGCTCATGACCACCCTGAACCGCTTCTATGGAAGAAGCCAAAGGCTGAGCCCGTCAGCAAAGATGCACCGGAGGCACGGCGGGGATGCAGCTGCCAGGAGGCAGAGGAGGCCATGTCACAGCGGGGTCCCTCATTACTGAAGGTGCCGGTCGTAGCCGACACGGAGGGACTCTGGCTGGGTCCGTCCCCCGCACACGCTGAACCGGAGCAAACAGAAAGTACTCCCGGCTGGGAGCGGCGGCAACAGCAGCTGCGCAGGGAGATTGATGCCCGAGAGGGGTGTAGAGCGGATGTGCATGCCCGCATGAATATGGAAGAAGATCGCCTGCAGCGAGCTACCATTGGGGTCCAGAGCGGTGCACCGTGTGAAGGTGGCACTAGAGCCCCACGAGTGAGAATGGACTGCTGAGCCGCAAAAGGCAGCGGAGTGCCGCTGCATCGTCCCCGTTGGGATCACCTGCTTGTTTGAAAAAGTTTTGAAAAGTTTGAAAGTTTTGCCAATAATGAAAATGATCCGAAGAAGTAACCTGATTTGTTGTTGATTTGCAACCGGCTGGAGCCGGCACCGTTGTCCCCGTGGGGACCGTTCAAAGTTTAAAAATGCATGGGAACTGCCATGGACAAGCCCGTGAACTCTGCAGGGCAACCACAAACGTTAGTGGCTTGTAAATATGTTGGGTACCGTTACCGTTTCCGCAATGCCGCCTCCGGAGAGGCAGGTTGGAGGGAGGGCCCTGAGCAGAGCAGGCCAGGGCCCAGCCACCAAAGGGACCGGTGGCTACCCTCTGGAGGGAAGGACAGATCCCGCTCGGGTACCGTGTGCTGGACTGTGGGTCAAGGGGTGCTGCCTGGGCTTTAGGGGCAGCATCAGGGCCAGGTTGCTTGGGTGGGAGAGAGCGGAAACCGTGACCGTACACCGTTGTAACGTTAAAAGAAAATGTGCCTCCCGTCTTGGGAAGAATTTATTGAAAATGTATATATGTTTAACCTGTTATCCCCTTTTTCACAGAAAAATAAAACCGGTGTAGGACGGCAGCCCGCGGACGGTCTGCATTTTGCTAAGGGGGAATGTGTCGCCCTGGGCAAGCCAGGGGACACAGAACACAACCACCACACCCCACATCCCAGGTAGGAACACCACAGTCAAAACACAAATCCTTGTTGCCCTCTTCCAGAGACTGTTGATGCACACCAGGGGGTGGGCCAGGCGGTTGGCTCCGCCCACCGAGGAGGTCACAGTGCTGGAGGAGGGAGGAAAACAGGCAGATTAGCTCAGGAGGAGCTTGAGTGAACATCGAGAGAAAGTCCAGTGAAGGGCTAGAGTAAACCACAAGGAGTGAAAGTAGAAAGGAGAAAGTAGAAAGTGACAGAAAAGCCTGAAGGTCCGTGACTGTGTGTCCGGACGGAACCAGCAAGGTTGACAACGACGGTGGCTGTCCGGAGTGGGACGGTTCGGAGGTTCCTGGAAGGACCCCGTTGGCTGTGTGCCCGGTGGTCTGGAGCAGTGTTCCGAAGGACAGTCAGCACCAGGACAGGGGCCTTTCGGACCCCAGCGGGGCTAGGAGTCGTCAGATCTGCTAAATCCGTTAGTGAAGGGGACGTAGATCTCCCAGCAACAAAGTCCCGATTGACGGCAACAGCCCGACCATTACCGGGGAGACACCGCCACCGCCAAGGCACCAGTTTCCCCAGGGCCAGCGCCTGCGGGCGAAGCGTAGAGCTCCTCCGGCCCAGATTGCAGCCGGGGAGCGGGTAACCGGAGGGAATCCACCGCTACCACCATCAGAACACAAGGTGCAGGGAAGAGTGACAACACCGTTAACTACCGGGAGTGCAGGTGCAACCGTCTGTGGGACCGTCCTACCAGCCGTTGGTTTACCGAACAAACTGTGTCCGTGTCTCAGGCTGAGTGAGTACCACAGTGCCGCAAGGCACAGCGCTGCCCCCGCGTCCCTGCGCCCTCCAGGCCCTACACTTCACATCTCTTCACCGGGCCCCGGGATCACCAACCCCTACCCACGGAGGGGCAACACAACACCTGGCTGCTCCCATCACCATCCCCGGGACCCCCACACTGAGCAGCGGTGGTGCCATCACCACAACCGTGGGTGGCGTCACGAACTACAACCCCAACAAACACCCCCCCTTTCACTCACGGGCGAGGAGTGTCGCTCGAGACACCCCGGGATCCGGCCCGCAGCTCGAGCCACCAGGAGCAACTGCCGGACCCGAGCAGAAGGGGTGAGCGCGGTGTGCTGACACCCTCCTCCCCGCCCGCGACAACTTGGCGTCACGAACAGGATCTTACCGCTCTGCCGTCAGGTAGAGGTGCGCCTTGTTACAGCCGGAGGTATCCGGCAGGAAAATTTCAGAAGCCGCCATCTTTGGCGCGAAAAGTTCCCGCTCGAGCGTCTTCTCGAGCAGTAGAGGCGCGAAGGCCAAAACCCCGCCCCGAGAGAGGAGGGGCCGGAAAGAGCTAAGGGGGACGCGATGGCGGCTGGCCGCATGTGAGCGCGGCTGTGGAAGCAGGGACGCCAGGACCCTGCGGCCATTTATTGGTTCCTGGAAGAGGCCGCTGCTAAAGATGCTGAGTCCGACCAACAACACCGTGGTCCCCGCGCCCGGCATGGCGGCGTGGGTGGAAGTCCGGACCGCCCAGCTAAGCAGCCGTCTGCAGGTCCGCATGCAGCTCCTCCTGGAGGAGTGGGAGGCCGACATGGTGGAAGCGGTGGCTGCTATGCGGAGATGCGAGGTGGAGGAAGATTTGGAGGAACGGGTAAGAGACCCACGTCCCTGTATTCCCAAGGGATCGGCCGCTGCGGCTGAGGGGCCCGGCCTACACCCGTTCACCCTGCTGCCTCTCCCGCTACCCGCGTTAGCTGCTGCTGCCCCGCCACTAGGCCCGCTACCACCACCACCGGTAGCGGTACCCTGCCAATCCGCCCCGGCGGACCGACCTGCAGCAGAAGCTCATGACCACCCTGAACCGCTTCTATGGAAGAAGCCAAAGGCTGAGCCCGTCAGCAAAGATGCACCGGAGGCACGGCGGGGATGCAGCTGCCAGGAGGCAGAGGAGGCCATGTCACAGCGGGGTCCCTCATTACTGAAGGTGCCGGTCGTAGCCGACACGGAGGGACTCTGGCTGGGTCCGTCCCCCGCACACGCTGAACCGGAGCAAACAGAAAGTACTCCCGGCTGGGAGCGGCGGCAACAGCAGCTGCGCAGGGAGATTGATGCCCGAGAGGGGTGTAGAGCGGATGTGCATGCCCGCATGAATATGGAAGAAGATCGCCTGCAGCGAGCTACCATTGGGGTCCAGAGCGGTGCACCGTGTGAAGGTGGCACTAGAGCCCCACGAGTGAGAATGGACTGCTGAGCCGCAAAAGGCAGCGGAGTGCCGCTGCACCGTCCCCGTTGGGATCACCTGCTTGTTTGAAAAAGTTTTGAAAAGTTTGAAAGTTTTGCCAATAATGAAAATGATCCGAAGAAGTAACCTGATTTGTTGTTGATTTGCAACCGGCTGGAGCCGGCACCGTTGTCCCCGTGGGGACCGTTCAAAGTTTAAAAATGCATGGGAACTGCCATGGACAAGCCCGTGAACTCTGCAGGGCAACCACAAACGTTAGTGGCTTGTAAATATGTTGGGTACCGTTACCGTTTCCGCAATGCCGCCTCCGGAGAGGCAGGTTGGAGGGAGGGCCCTGAGCAGAGCAGGCCAGGGCCCAGCCACCAAAGGGACCGGTGGCTACCCTCTGGAGGGAAGGACAGATCCCGCTCGGGTACCGTGTGCTGGACTGTGGGTCAAGGGGTGCTGCCTGGGCTTTAGGGGCAGCATCAGGGCCAGGTTGCTTGGGTGGGAGAGAGCGGAAACCGTGACCGTACACCGTTGTAACGTTAAAAGAAAATGTGCCTCCCGTCTTGGGAAGAATTTATTGAAAATGTATATATGTTTAACCTGTTATCCCCTTTTTCACAGAAAAATAAAACCGGTGTAGGACGGCAGCCCGCGGACGGTCTGCATTTTGCTAAGGGGGAATGTGTCGCCCTGGGCAAGCCAGGGGACACAGAACACAACCACCACACCCCACATCCCAGGTAGGAACACCACAGTCAAAACACAAATCCTTGTTGCCCTCTTCCAGAGACTGTTGATGCACACCAGGGGGTGGGCCAGGCGGTTGGCTCCGCCCACCGAGGAGGTCACAGTGCTGGAGGAGGGAGGAAAACAGGCAGATTAGCTCAGGAGGAGCTTGAGTGAACATCGAGAGAAAGTCCAGTGAAGGGCTAGAGTAAACCACAAGGAGTGAAAGTAGAAAGGAGAAAGTAGAAAGTGACAGAAAAGCCTGAAGGTCCGTGACTGTGTGTCCGGACGGAACCAGCAAGGTTGACAACGACGGTGGCTGCCCGGAGTGGGACGGTTCGGAGGTTCCTGGAAGGACCCCGTTGGCTGTGTGCCCGGTGGTCTGGAGCAGTGTTCCGAAGGACAGTCAGCACCAGGACAGGGGCCTTTCGGACCCCAGCAGGGCTAGGAGTCGTCAGATCTGCTAAATCCGTTAGTGAAGGGGACGTAGATCTCCCAGCAACAAAGTCCCGATTGACGGCAACAGCCCGACCATTACCGGGGAGACACCGCCACCGCCAAGGCACCAGTTTCCCCAGGGCCAGCGCCTGCGGGCGAAGCGTAGAGCTCCTCCGGCCCAGATTGCAGCCGGGGAGCGGGTAACCGGAGGGAATCCACCGCTACCACCATCAGAACACAAGGTGCAGGGAAGAGTGACAACACCGTTAACTACCGGGAGTGCAGGTGCAACCGTCTGTGGGACCGTCCTACCAGCCGTTGGTTTACCGAACAAACTGTGTCCGTGTCTCAGGCTGAGTGAGTACCACAGTGCCGCAAGGCACAGCGCTGCCCCCGCGTCCCTGCGCCCTCCAGGCCCTACACTTCACATCTCTTCACCGGGCCCCGGGATCACCAACCCCTACCCACGGAGGGGCAACACAACACCTGGCTGCTCCCATCACCATCCCCGGGACCCCCACACTGAGCAGCGGTGGTGCCATCACCACAACCGTGGGAGGCGTCACGAACTACAACCCCAACAAACACCCCCCCTTTCACTCACGGGCGAGGAGTGTCGCTCGAGACACCCCGGGATCCGGCCCGCAGCTCGAGCCACCAGGAGCAACTGCCGGACCCGAGCAGAAGGGGTGAGCGCGGTGTGTTGACACCCTCCTCCCCGCCCGCGACACATGCCATTTTCAGATCGTGCTGGCTCCCCTCTCTCTTATGTGAATTAATGTAGAGTCAGCTTCCCACTTCTCTGTGTTGGTGTAGTGGAAGGCTCATTGCTTGGGCTACGAGAGGTTATGGGTTCGATTCTGAGGCAAGGCACATAGACTTTGAATGGCTGCATGTAATTGCCTAGTCCAATGGACTGTGTCGCCAATGATTTTCTGTTGGATTGATAGGCCAGGTACTGTCTTTTGCTTTTGTTTGGCCATGTTGTGTGCGCAGTCACTAGGATTATGTGAATTAATGTAGAGTCAGTTTCCCACATGTCTGTGTAGTGGTAGGCTCTTTACTTTGGCTGCGAGAGATTGTGGGTTTGACCTTGAGGCAAGGCCCATGGACTTTGTATGGCTGCATGTAATTGCCTAGTCCGATGGACTGTGTTGCCTAAAGCTGGGTTTACACACTGAAAGTTTCTAGCGATCCCACCAGCGATCCCAAAATGTCCAGTATAGCTACAAAGTCTCTGGTGAGCTGGAAAACCTGGCCAACGACGCAACAGCGATCCGGACCTGCAGAGCGACCTAGCTGGTTGTTGGGGACGTTGTAAAGCAGCTTTTTGAAAGGGAACTCGCTGTAAAGTCCCCTTTACACACTGAAATTTTCTAGCGATGCATGCTGCACAGCAGGAAACAAAGGACCTAAGAATGGTCCTGAACGATTTGTAGCGATCACAACTTCACAGCAGGGGCCAGGTCGCTGATGTGTTTCACACACTGCAATGTCGCCGGGGAGGTCGCTGTAACGTCACAAAACCGGTGACGTTACAGCGATGTCGTTTGCGATGTTGCAGTGTGTAAAGCCACCTTAAGAGATTCCATTGGATTGATAGGCCAGATACTATCTTTAGCTTTTGTTTGGCCATGTTGTGTGCGCAGTCACTAGGATTATGCGAATTAATGAAGAATCAGTTTCCCACTTCATTGTGTTGGTGTAGTGGTAGGCTCTTTGCTTGGGCTGCGAGAGGTTGTGGGTTTGACTCTGAGGCAAGGCCCATGGACTTTGTATGGCTGCATGTAATTGTCTAGTCCAATGGACTGTGTTGCCTATGAGTTTCCATTGGATTGATAGGCCAGGTACTATATTTTGCTTTTGTTTGGCCATGTTGTGTGCGCAGTCACAAGGATTATGTGAATTAACCCCTTCACGATCGCGGGCAGTAAAATTACGTCCTATTTTAACGTGACTTAACGACCAGGTACGTAATTTTACTGCCTAAACTTCATTTGATTGCCGTGGCCATAGAAACGGCTTTCAAATGATGTCCCCTGCTGTTTCTTACAGCAGGGGACCTTTTCTTGACCCCAGGGGGGTGGCATCGCCACCCCCTATCAACGATCGATGTGATTGGCTGTTCAAATCTGAACCCCCAACCACATCGTTCGCACTAATTTCGGCAAAGATAATGCCCGAATTAGTGCGATACTGTGAGATCCAGCTATGAGATGCCGCAGCTGCTGCAGCATATCATAGGTGGACCTCAAACATGTCGCCCCCAGCCCCTGCAGCACTGATTGGAGCGATCGTGCTATGACGCGCAATCGCTCCAATCAGTGTGCAGTGGGGCGGTCTGATCTGCCGGTGGCCGCCTCCCCAGGCCTGTGCTGGCCTGCGAGCCCTCCCCCAACATGTCTGCAGCGTGCAGTGGCTGGTACTTGTTGTACCACTCCACCGCTGCTGCTGCCGTCGCCGCCGCTGTAGCTGAGGTCACCGCTCCTGCTGCACGTGAGTACTGTGCTCACCTTGCAGCCCGTGCGCGCTCCCATGGTGCCCCTGCGCGCTCCCGTGTTAGCCCCTGCCCGTGCCCCCCTGCGATCTGCCCCCCCGACATCCCGATCTGCTCCCCCCCCGACATCCTGATCAGCTCCCCCCGCGATCTGACTGCCTCCCCCATTATCTCTATTCTGCTTCTGCAGCTCCCTCTCCGGTCTCCCCCTCTGCTCTCCCCCTTCCCCCTCTGCTCTCCCCCTTCCCCCTCTGCTCTCCCCCCTCTGCTCTCCCCCCCTCTGCTCTCCCCCCCTCTGCTCTCCCCCCCCTCTGCTCTCCACCCCCTCTGCTCTCCCCCTCTGCTCTCCCCCCCCTGCTCTCCCCCAACGTCCTCTTACCTGTCTTCACCGGCCCGATCACATCTGCCTCCATCGCTGGGTCCTTCCTGGGCATTCTGCTGATCTGCCTGCTGCTCCTGTAAAGCTGTCCATTTCTCTGCCATCTGTTCCTCCTGCAGCTCTTCTGGTCAGTGATCCTCTGGGTACTGTGAGTATAACTTTTTTTTTTTTTCTGTATCCCCTGTCCATTTTTACACCTCATCCTTTCGTGCGTCCCGCTGAGCGCTGATCAGGGATGCAGATAACGTATCTGCATCCCTGCTCAATTTTTGGCGCGACTTTTTTTTCCGTATCCCCGACGCTTTTTGTATCGCATCCGTCCGTGCGTCCCGCCAAGCGCTGATCAGGGATGCAGATAACGTATCTGCATCCCTGCTCAATTTTTGGCGTGACTTCTTTCCGGATCTGCAACGCTTTTTGTATCGCATCCGTCCGTGCATCCCGCCAAGCGCTGATCAGGGATGCACATAACGTATCTGCATCCATGGTCAATTTTTGGCGTGACTTTTTTTTTTACGTATCCCCGACGCTTTGTGTATCGCATCCGACCGTTCGTCCTGCAGCGGCTGATCAGTGCACCGCGTCTGTGCGTTTGAAAAGTCAAATGGCACTCCTTCTCTTCTGAGCCCCGCCATTTACCCAAACAATTACTTTCCACCACATGTGAGGTATCTATGTACTCAGGAAAAATTTCTCAATACGTTTTATGGTGCATTTTTTCCTGATAGTCTTGTGAAAAAAAAGCTACCTAGTTGAAGCAACCGTTTTATGGTAAAAAAAAAAAAATTTCTTTTCACAGCTCAACGTTATAAACTTCTGTGAAGCCCCCAGGTGTTCAAAGTGCTCACCAAACATCTAGAAAAATTATGTGAGGGCTCTAGTTTCCAAAATGGGGTCACTTGTGGGGGAGCTCCATTGTTTAGGCACCTCAGGGGGTCTTCAAACCCGACATGGCATCCGCTAATGAGTGCAGCTAATTTTGCGTTCAAAAATTAAAATGGCGCTCCTTCCCTTCCAAGCTCCGCTGTGCGCCCAAACAATTGATTTTTACCACATATGGGGTATCAGCGTACTCAGGAGAACATGCACAATAAATTGTATTGTGCACTTTCTCTTTTCTCCCTTGTAAAAATAAAAATTTTATGGCTAAAGTAACATTTTTGTGTTAAAAAGTAAAATTTTCATTTTTTGAATCCACATTGCTTTGGTTCCTGTGAAGCACCTAAAGGGTTAATAAACTTATTGGATGTGGTTTTGAGCAGTGTGAGGGGTGCAGTTTTTAGAATGGGGTCACATTTGGGTATTTTCTGTCACCTAGGTCTCTCAAAGTCCCTTCAAATGTGATGTGGTTCCTAAAAAAATTATTTTGTAAATTTTGTTGGAAAAATTAGAAATTGCTGATGACCTTTGACACGTTCTAACTTCCTAACGAAAAAAAAAATTGTTTCGAAAATTGCGCTGATGTAAAGTAGACAAGTGGGAAATGTTATTTAGTAACTATTTTGTGTGACATATTTCTCAGATTTATGGGCATAAATTTTCAAAGTTTGAAAATTGTGAAATTTTCAACATTTTCGCAAAATTTCCTAAATTTTCACAAATAAACACAAAAAATATCGGCCTAAATTTACCACTGACATGAAGTACAATATGTCACGAAAAAATAATCTCAGAATCGCCAGGATCCGTTGAAGCGTTCAAGAGTTATAACCTTTTAAAAATAACACTGGTCAGAATTGCAAAAAATGGCCCGGTCATTAGGGTGTTTTAGTGGCCGGGGGTGAAGGGCTTGTTTCCAACTTCTCTGTGTTGGTGTAGTGGTATGCTCTTTGCTTGGGCTGCGAGAGGTTAAATTCCGGTTTAGCTTTGATGTACCTAACCGGGGTGTAGGGTGTGGTGATGTCATTACCTGTGACCCCTGGCTTGTCCAGGGCGTCACATTCCCCTTAGCAAATTGCAGACCGTCCGCGGGCTGCCCGTCTAACACCGGTTTTATTTTTCTGTAGAAAGATAAGAAAAACGGTAACACATACAATTATACTAACTTCATGCCACAACGGGAGGCACTTTTCTTAGAACGTTGCAAACGGTTAACGGTTTCAAACTGTTACGGCTTCCGCACTCTCCCACCCAAGCAACCTGGCCCTGATGCTGCCCCTACGAAAACAGGCAGCACCCCTTGACCAAGTTACCCGAGCGGGATCTGTCCTTTCCAGGGGACCCACGTCCATGGGGAGCCCCTGGAACCCCTAGAGGGTAGCCACCGGTTCATGTGGTGGCTGGGCCCCAGCCTGCTCCACTGCGGGCCCTCCCTCCAATCTGCCTCTCCGGAGGCGGCAACGGTGGAAGCTGCAACAACAACATTATTTACATTCCACAAGTTCCACAAGTGGCCATCTTTTGCTTTTGTTTGGCCATGTTGTGTGCGCAGTCACTAGGATTATGTGAATTAATGTAGAGTCAGTTTCCCACTTCTCTGAGTTGGTGTAGTGGTAGGCTCTTTGCTTGGACTGCAAGAGGTTGTGGCTTCGACTCTGAGGCAATGCCCATGGAATTTGAATAGCTGCATATAATTGCCTAGTCCAATGCACTGTGTTACCTATGAGTGTCCATTGGATTGATAGGCCAGGTACTGTCTTCTGCTTTTGTTTGGCCATGTTGTGTGCGCAGTCACTAGGATTATGTGATTTAATGTAGAATCAGTTTCCCAATTCTCTGTTTTGGTGTAGTGGTAGGCTCTTTGCTTGGGCTTTGAGAGTTTATGGGTTCGATTCTGAGGCAAGGCCTATGGACTTTCTATGGCTGCATGTAACTGCTTAGTCCAATGGACTGTGTTGCCTATGAGTTTCCTTCGGATTGATAGGCCAGGTACTGTCTTTTACTTTTGTTTGGCCATGTTGTGTGCGCAGTCACTAGGATTATGTGAATTAATGTAGAGGCACTTTACCACTTCTCTGTGTTGGTGTAGTGGTAAGCTCTTTGCTTGTGAAACGAGAGGTAGTGGGTTTGACTTTGAGGCAAGGCCCTTGGACTTTGTATGGCTTCATGAAATTGCCTAGTCCAATGGACTGTGTTGCCTATGAGTTTCCATTGGATTGATAACAAAAGGTACTGTCTTTTGCTTTTGTTTGGCCATTGTTTGGCCATTTTGTGTGCGCAGTCACTAGGATTATGTGAATTAATGTAGAGGCAGTTTCCCACTTCTCTGTGTTGGTGTAGTGATAGGCTCTTTGCTTGGACTGTGAAAGGTTGTGGGGTTGACGCTGTGGCAACGCCCATGGACTTTGTATGGCTGCACGTAATTGCTTAGTCCAAAGGACTGTGTTACCTTTGAGTTTCCATTGGATTGATAGGCCAGGTACAGTCTTTTGCTTTTGTTTGGCAATGTTGTGTGCGCAGTCACTAGGATTATGAGAATTATTGTAGAATCAGATTCCCACTTCTCTGTGTTGGTGTAGTGGTAGGCTCTTTGCTTGGGCTACAAGAGGAAGTGGGTTTGACTCTGAGGCAAGGCCCTTGTACTTTGTATGGCTGCATATAATTGCCTAGTCCAAAGGACTGTGTTGCCTATGAGTTTCCATTGGATTGATAGGCCAGGTACTGTCTTTTGCTTTTGTTTGGCCATGTTGTGTGCGTAGTCACTAGTAGAGTTGAGCGCGGTTCGCGGTTCGAGGTTCTCCAGTTCGCGGCTCGAGTGATTTTGGGGGCTGTTCTAGATCGAACTAGAACTCGAGCTTTTTGCTAAAGCTCGATAGTTCTAGATACGTTTGAGAACGGTTCTAGCAGCAAAAAGACCAGCTAATTACTAGCTGGCTTTCTGCTGTAATAGTGTTATTCACTCTGTGACTCACACCATTATGAAATTTCAGTGTATAGTGTGCGAGAACAGCGCATTCAGATCACTGCTGTATGTATAATTGCCATTTTTTTTTTTTCCCTTGTCTTCCTTCCGTAAGCGCGCGCGTGTAGTGGGGCGGGCCAGCATGTCAGCCAATCCCAGACACACACACAGCTAAGAGGACTTTTAGCCAGACAAGTAACGGCATGTGTGATAGGATGTCCATGTCACATGTCCCTGCATTATAAAACTGGACATTTTCCTCCAGCACGCCATTATCTGCCTTCTGCGTCCTTGGTGTCAGACACCGCTAGCGCAGCTCCTATCTCCGATACTGCTGTGTACGCTCTATATACTGTGCTGTACAGAATAGGAATAGAAGTTTCTATCAGTCCTTTTAAGGGCTCATACCAGCAGGGTCAGAGCCATAGGTGACAGAGTTTAAAATAGAGTTTAACAGCTACACAAGATGACAGCGTCTGTGTAGCTAAGGTCAGGGATTTCCTTGCTGAATTTCCCCATTAGGAGGGATAGAAAGGCAGGCTTCCTTTCCTCTACCCAGACCCACAACCCTGCCACTGTACCCTCCTGCCCTTTGCACACTCAAGCTCATTGTTACTAAGCCATTATACTAGCAAACACTGAGTGAACTTAGTGGCATCCTAAACGTGGCTGTTGGACTTCTGTATTGTCCCACTAGTGCAAAGATATTTGCAGCACTACACCAACACTGAGAAGTGGGAAACTGATTCTACATTAATTCACATAATCCTAGTGACTGCGCACACAACATGGCCAAACAAAAGCAAGAGACAGTACCTGGCCTATCAATCCATTGGAAACTCATAGGCAACACAGTCCATTGGACTTGGCAACTACATGCAGCCATACAAAGTCCATGGGCCTTGCCTCAGAGTCGAACCCACAACCTCTCTTAGCCCAAGCAAAGAGCCTACCACTACACGAACACAGAGAAGTGGGAAACTGACTCTACATTAATTCACATAATCCTAGTGACTGCGCACACAACATGGCCAAACAAAAGCAAAAGACAATACCTTGCATATCAATTCAATGGAAACTCATAGGCAATACAGTCCATTGGACTAGGCAATTACATGCTGCCATACAAAGTCCATGGGCCTTGCCTCAGAGTCGAACTCACAATCTCTCGCAGCCCAAGCAAAGAGCCTAACACTACACCAACACAGAGAAATGGGAAACTGATTCTTCAATAATTCACATAATTCTAGTGACTGCGCACACAACATGGCCAAACAAAAGCATGAGACAGTACCTGGCCTATCAATCCAATGGAAACTCATAGGCAACACAGTCCATTGGACTAGGCAATTACATGCAGCCATACAAAATCCATGGGCCTTGCCTCAGAGTCAAACCCACAACCTCTACGCAGCCCAAGCAAAGAGCCTACTACTACACCAACACAGAGAAATGGGAAACTAATTCTACATTAATTCACATAATCTTACCGACTGCGCACACAACATGGACAAACAAAAGTGTGGCGCCCCAGGACCTGGTCGCCACAACAGCATTGCCCCTCCAAAGGGTTAATGCTGAGCTTGGAGGTAATTGGGAGGTCTATTGGCCAGTAAGTTTAACATCCAACGCAGTTCCTCCCTCAGGCCAGCAGGGGGAGTTCTGAACCTGGAATTCCAGGGAGCATTCCTTAAGCCTGACCTGAGAGAGGGGTTAGTGTTCAGTCGGTAGGAGAAAGCAGAGAGTGCAGACGCAGAGTAGTGCTGTCCTGTGGAACTGGGGCCTAGAGCTGGAGCAGCTTGGCCCAGGGAAACAGGAGGAGCAGAGAGGCACAGAAGAGACTCGGACATCAGAGTCTGTGGCCACCAGGGCCTAAAATACTCCCTGGTAGCCGAATCCAAAGGGCAGGAGAGCTGCAAGCACCTGGCCCATAAACAGCCCGAAGGTACAGCTGCATCATCAGGGCCCGACACAGAGGGAGAGCAGGTGGCTGTAGTAGCTCAAGACGCAGCAGCACCGGCCGATGTAATCCCAGTCGCCGTCGCCCCAGCCCCCGCTGTAGCGCCGGTAATGCCGATCACAATGCCGTACATCCCGGGAGCAGAATGGCTGCCGCAGTACTCCGGGGAGTCACATACCCTGAGCGACTTCAGAGAAAGGCTGCACAGCTTGTTTAGAGTGTATCCGCTGACTAAGAGCCAGAAGGTGGGCATATTAATGGGGCAGCTAGCCGGCGCGGCCCAGCGTGAAGTGAAGTCCTGGCCTGATACAGATAAAGGGACAGCAACCCAGATACTGGCCAAGTTAAAGAGTACTTTTGACACCCGCACCGCAGCAGAAATAAAGATGAGATTCTTTGGGTGCAAACAACGGGCCACAGACAGCATACAGGACTATGCCTTAAACTTGCAGGAGGCCCTGAAAGCAATTAAACAGGTGGACCCAGAGAGTGTACGTGAAGAAGACAAACTCCTAACTGAGCAGTTCATAGAAGGGCTCCTGTCAGATGCCCACAGGACCCAGCTGCATATCATGGTCCTGCAGAACCCTGCTCTGGACTTTGCAAAGTTTAAGGACCAGGCCATCCGGGTACTGAGAGAATCTACACCGAATGACCCAGTACCCCTCCGGCCTCTTGCTATCACGTACCCAGGGGTGGTGCCTGCAACACGAGCCGCTGCAGGGGCTGAGGCGCAGTCCCTGGATAAGGATCCCGCTGCAGAGCTCAGACAGCAGGTCCAGGAGCTGACCAAGACTGTAGCTGCCCTTGCCAAGACCGTGCAGTCTCTACAAGTGACCCCATCACCTGCAAGAATCGAGTTGGCCTCCAGCCCAGATGACATCCCATGGATGCGACAGAGGAGGATTCCGCTGACCCGAGGAAAAGACACAGACCGGTATGATTCAACGGAACAACCGATCTGCCGCCGCTGCAGCCAGACGGGCCATATTGCAAGACACTGTCCTTTAAACGGACCGAACCTGGGGCCAGGAGCCAACCCCCAGGTGTAAGGAAGCCCGGCTCAAACCCCAGTCGCAGCAAGTATGTGGGAGGACGCCCGGTCCTTCCTATTGTGCTGGATGGGATCCCTTTGAATGCCCTCCTGGATAAGGGGTCCCAGGTAACAACCATCCCTTATAAACTATACAAAAGATATTGGGCTGATTCAGACATTGACCATGGCCCAGATGATGATTTAACAATTGTGGCCAGTAATGGTCAGCCCTTGCCTCAAATTGGGTACAAGGAAGTAACCATTAAAGTGGGGCGGGTAGAATTGCCGTGTCAGGGGATGATAATTGTAGATATTGATCGCAAGGAATCTAACCCACTGCTAACCATTGGTACAAATGTGATGGAAAATTGTATTGCCGAAGTGATAATTTTGTTGCAGCAGGCGTCTGAAACTGCCAGCACCGGGCAGCAGCGTGCCCTACAGAGGGAAATCCGAGCCCTGATGAGGAGGCAGCAGGTAGAGCTGGCCGGAGGAGAAATTGGCAGTGTGAGGGTAAGTGACCCCTCCCCATTGCAATACCCCCAAGAAGTGAAATGTTGATATGGTGTCGGGCAGCAATAGGCCTCAAGGGTCAAGATTACCAGGCCTTGGTAGAACCGGTGTATTCAGACAGCAGGCCTGGAGTCCTGATAGCCAGAGGGGTAGCAGACGTCCGCAAGGGAAGAGTGCCCGTCCGTGTCCTGAATTGTGGGGAGGAGGAAGCCAAATTGCCCCGGTACGCCACTGTAGCAAAACTGTACACTGTCAGTAACAATACCATCAAAGCAGTGGAACCCTTGATCCCGTCCGACCAGGCCGAAGACAATGGCTCCAAGGGACAGCTGGAAGACTGGTGCCAAAAATTACATGTGGGCACCGACTCCACCCCCTCACACCAAAAGCATGGGGTTTACCGGGTGGTACAGGAGTACGAGCGGGTCTTCAGCAAACACCCCCTAGATTTTGGGCAGGTAAAAGGGGTTAAACATCAAATCCCCACGGGTGATCATCATCCCATTAAAGAGAGATACCGCCCTGTACCCCCAGCACAGTATCAGCGTGGCAAAGAAATGTTACGGGAAATGAAGGAGGCTGGGGTTATCAGAGATAGTTGTAGCCCCTGGGCAGCTCCACTAGTGCTTGTAAAGAAAAAAGATGGTACAATGAGAATGTGCGTAGATTACAGACAAATTAACCGCATTACACATAAAGATGCTTATCCACTACCCAGAAAAGAAGAGTCACTAACAGCCTTAAAATCAGCTAATTATTTCTCCACCCTGGATCTCACCAGTGGGTATTGGCAGGTTCCCGTGGCAGAGGCAGACAAGGAGAAGACTGCATTCACGACACCAATGGGTCTCTGCGAGTTCAGTTGTATGCCGTTCGGGCTCTGCAATGCCCCAGGGACATTTCAGAGATTGATGGAGTGCTGCTTGGGCCATCACAACTTTGAAACCGTGCTATTGTACCTGGATGACGTCATAGTCTACTCCAAGACCTACGAAGACCACCTGAGGCACTTAGCAGAAGTGTTTGAGTCCTTGTCGGAGTATGGCCTGAAGATAAAGCCGTCCAAATGTCACCTCTTGAAGCCAAAGGTACAGTACCTGGGTCATGTGGTCAGCGCAGAAGGTGTGGCACCTGATCCGGAGAAAGTCACCGTAATCAAGGACTGGCCAAGACCCACCACGGTAAAGGAGGTGCGGCAGTTCTTTGGGCTGGTGGGCTACTACCGAAGATTCATTGATGGTTTTACCAAGATAGCAGCGCCTCTTCAAGATCTCTTGGTGGGGCAGCCAAAGAAGGCTAAGAAGCAAAGCCCTCCATTTGAATGGAACAGTCAAATAGAAACTTCTTTTGTCCGGCTTAAAGGGGCTCTCATGGGAGAAGAAATTCTGGCCTACCCTGACTACAGCCAGCCGTTTGTACTGTACACAGACGCCAGCAACGTGGGACTGGGAGCAGTTCTGTCCCAGGTGCAGGGAGGCCGGGAAAAGGTGATAGCTTACGCCAGTAGGAAGCTTCGTCCCACAGAAAGGAATCCAGAAAACTACAGTTCCTTCAAGCTGGAGTTCCTCGCTATTGTTTGGGCAGTGACTGAACGCTTCAAGCACTATCTGGCATCGGCCAAGTTCACCATCTTCACGGACAACAACCCATTGACACATCTGGCAACAGCCAAGTTAGGTGCGTTGGAGCAGTGATGGATGGCCCGGCTGTCTAACTTTGACTTTACCATCAAGTACCGGGCTGGCAAGAAGAATAACAATGCTGATGCGCTGTCCAGAATGCCTCACTTACCCGAGTCTGGAGAAGACCTGGATGAACTCGAAGAGATAGAGTTACCGGCTTTCCATCACCAAGGTGTTTCCCAGTGTGAGCATGGTGTAGGAGTGAAGCGCTCGAGCCAGCACGAGGTCTCGGTCAACCCATTACTCCACCATAATTGGGAAGAGACACAGAACGGTGACCCGGCCGTGCGATTGGTCAAAGAAAAGCTAGCACAAGCTGAGACCCATCTCGGTCCAGACGCTCCACAAGAAGCCCAGCAGTTGTGGAAGGAGAGGGGACGACTGTTCACCTACCAAGGCAAGCTCTGCAAGAGATATGTCAACTGGCGAACAAATGAACTCATCTGGCAGATAGTGGTCCCACAGAGGGATGCTCCAATGGTCCTAGCAGCTTACCATGATAAAGCAGGACACTTCGGGTGAAAGAAGTTGGAGACCCTACTCCGCGATCGGTTCTACTGGGTGCACATGAGAAAGACAGTCGAGAAGTGGTGCCGAGACTGTGGTCCGTGTAACCTGAGGCGGAAGGATGATGCCAGCCAGAGGTCTCACCTACAGCCAATTGTCACGAAGCAGCCCCTGGAGTTGGTGGCCCTGGACCACGTGAAGTTAACACCAAGCCGGTCAGGCTATGTGTACGCCCTCACCATTGTGGACCATTATTCTTGTTTCCTGGTAGTAGTGCCTGTGAAGGACCAGACAGCCAGAACAGCAGCTAGAGCATTTCAGGCATACTTTTGTCGACCTCACGGTTATCCGGCAAGGGTACTGACTGATCAAGGTCCTGCATTCGAGGCAGAAGTGTTCCAAGAGTTCTGTAACATGTACGGCTGTAAGAAAATCAGAACAACACCGTACCACCCCCAAACCAATGGATTGTGCGAGAAGATGAACCATGTGGTTATTGATATGCTCAAGACTCTACCTCTGGAAGAAAGAAACCAATGGCCAGAGAAGTTACCAGATCTGGTAGACCTGTATAACCATATCCCAGTAAACTCGACCAACTGCAGCCCTGCTTACTTGATGCGAGCAAGACCTGGCAAGTTACCTGTAGACTTTGAGATGGGAACTGTGTCACCTGAAGCGGTTCAAGAGATAGAAGATTGGGATACAGAGCGACAACAGCAGTACCGCAAAGTCCAGGTATGCGTAGAAAAGAGCCTGTCCCAAGCAAGAACAAGACAAGAGCAGAACTACAATCAAACAGCCCCAGCAACTCCCTTAGCACCTGGAGAACAGGTCCTCAAGAAAAAGCGTAGGGCGCATAAATTAGATGATCAGTGGGAGAATGAACCCTACACCATTATTCCCTCCAACTTTGACAATAGTAAGGTATGCCTCATAAGCAAAGATGAAGGCAAGACTTATCAAACAGTGTCCAGAGACCGCCTGAAAGCGTGCCCTGAGCGGTGCAAAATCCAAAAAGAAGTGGAAGAAATTCAAGAAAAAGAGGAAGAGATGATACAAACAATCCTTGGCAAATTCCCCAAAACTTGGACCCGAATAAATAATGCCATAGTGGTACCAGTCTTGACATTCCCGCAGTTGGTCGAGCCAGAGACAGAAGAGGTTCCAGATCCATCTAAGGAACTGTCCGCCCCAACACAAGATGACACGCCAGCAGTAGAACAGGAGAATCAACCCCCTGCCAGTGGTGAACCTGTCGTACCCTTGGCGAATCTGAGACCCCGTAGGCAACCAACACGCATACCTGTCAGGGTTAGGCCTACCAGTAACACGGAGGGGGCAGACACTCCAAGTAGTCAGGGACAAACCCCAGAGTTACGCCGGTCCCAACGTAGCACTCGGGGACAGCCCCCTCCAAGGTATAGAACATAAAAAGAAAAAGTACCTATTAGAATGTATATAGTTATGTGAAAATGTCTTGTATGTAATGTTTTGTTTTAGGTGATTAAGTAAATGGACAATTGGGCCACTGGACTATGGGTGGCCAACACTCTAATTGTACATAGTTAGCACCAGTGTGCTCAGCACCCCTGAAGAAAAACCCGTCCGGCGTGCATAGAGTGGGGTCATCAATGCTCTGACGCACGCCCAGAGCCTACGTTGGGGGTTTTATCGCGGCGGGTCCCCCATGGAGCAGTGTAATGGACACCCGGCAGGGAGCCACACTGGACTCTTATAGTTGTTTAACCCCTTAAGGACGAAGCCAGTTTTGTCCTTAATGCCCAGGCCATTTTTTGCAATTCTGACCAGTGTCCCTTTATGAGGTTATAACTCTGGAACGCTTCAACGGATCCCAATGATTCTGACATTGTTTTTTCATGACATATTGGACTTCATGATAGTTATAAATTTAGAACGATATTTTTTGCTTTTATTTGTGAAAAAATCGGAAATTTGATGAAAATTTTGCAATTTTCAAACTTTTAATTTTTATGCCCTTAACCCAGAGAGTTATGTCACACAAAATAGTTAATAAATAACATTTCCCACTTGTCTACTTTACATCAGCGCAATTTCTGAAACAAAATTTTTTGGGGTTAGGAAGTTAGAAGGGGTCAAAGTTCATCTGCAATTTCTCATTTTTTCAACAAAATTCACAAAACCATTTTTTTAGGGACCACATCACATTTGAAGTGACTTTGAGAAGCCTAAGTGACAGAAAATACCTAAAAGTGACACCATTCTCAAAACAGCACCCCTCAAAGTACTCAAAACCACATCCATGAAGTTTATTAACCCTTCAGGTGCTTCACAGGAACTAAAGCAAAGTGGAATGAAAAAAAGCAAAAAATAAAATTTTACCTAAAATGTTGCTCTACCCCAAATTTATTCACTTTTAGAAGAAATAACACAACAAAATGAACCCCAGAACTTGTTACCCACTTTCTTATGAGCGCGCCGATACCCCACATTTGGTCAGAAACCTTTGTTTGGACAAATGGGAGGGCTCGGAACAGAAGGAGCAATATTTGAATTTTGGAAAGCAAATTTGGCTGAAATAGATTGCGGGCACCATGTTGCATTTACAGGTCCGCTAAGGTACCTAAGCAGCAGAAACCCCTCACAAGTGACACCATTTTGGAAACTAGACCCCTCAAGGCTTCTATCTAGGGGTATAGTGAGCATTTTGGACCCACAGGTACTTCACAGATTTTGATAACGTTACATTGTCACATTGAAAATGTTCATTTTTTTTCTAAAAAATGTTGCTTTAGCATCAATTTTTTCACTTTTTCAAGAGGTAATTCCAAAAATTTGACCCCAATGTTTGTTACCCACTTTTTTATGAGCGTGGTGATACCTCACTTGTGGTCTGAAACCTTTGTTTGGAGAAATGGGAGGGCTTGGAACGAAAGGAGCAATATTTGAATTTTGGAAAGGAAATTTTGCTGAAAAAGATTGTGGGCACCATGTTGCATTTGGAGGACCCCTAAGGTACGTAAACAGCAAAAAAAGCCCCACAAGTGACCCCATATTGGAAACTAGGCCCCTCAAGGAATTTATCTAGATGTTTGGTGCGTACCCTAAACCTCCAGGTGCTTTACAGAAGTTTATAATGTTGAGCCATGAAAATAGAAAAATAAAATTTTACCAAAAAATTGTTACTTCAACCAGGTAGCTTTTTTTCATAAGGGTAACAGGAAAAACATCCCCATGAAATTTATTGCGCAATTTCTCCTGAGTTTGGTGATATCTTGTACATGGTGGAAATCAACTGTTTGGGCACACTGCAGGGCTCGGAAGAGAAGGAGTGCAATTTGACTGCAAAATTGGCTGGAATCAATAGCGGACGCCATGTTGCATTAGGAGAGCCCCTGAGGTGCCTAAACAGTGGAGGTCCCCCATTCTGGAAAATAGACCCCTCAAGGAATTTATCTAGATGTTTGGTGAGTACCCTGAACCCTCAGGTGCTTCACAGAAGTTTATAATGTTGAGCTGTGAAAATAAAAAAAATATATTTTTACCACAAAATTGTTACTTCAACCAGATAGCTTTTTTTTTTAACAAGAGTACACGGAAAAATATCAGCATAAAATTTATTGTGCAATTTCTCCTGAGTATGCTGATACCTTATGTGTGGTGGAAATCAACTGTTTGGATGCACAGCAGGGCTCGGTAAGGGAAAAAGTGCCATTTGACTGAACAATTGGCTGGAATAATTAGCGGACGCTATGTCGCATTTGGAAAGCCCCGAAGGTGCCTAAACAGTGGAGGTCCCCCACAAGTGACCCTATTCTGGAAACAAGACACCTCAAGGCTTTTATCTAGGTGTATATTGAGCATTTTGAATCCACGAATACTTCACAGAATTTGATAAGCTTAGGTTGCCATATTGAAATTTTCATTTTTTTCACAAAAATGTTGATTTAGCGACATATTTCTCACTTTTTCAAGAGGCAACAACAAAACGTGTACCCCACAGGTTGTTATCTAATTTCTTGTGAGTGCAGGGATACCCCACATGTGGCCAAAAACCTTTGTTTTGATAAATGGGAGGGCTTGGAATGGAAGGAGCACCATTTGAATTTTGGAAAAGTTGAAGTAAATTGCGCGCACCATGTCACATTAGCAGGGCCCCTTGGGTACCTATACATCAGAAACCTCCCACAAGTGACCTCATTTTGGAAACTGGACCCCTCAAGGATTTTATTCAGGAGTATAGTAAGCATTTTGAATCCACAGGTACTTCACAAAAATGTTGCTGTAGCAACAAATTTCTCATTTTTAGGCTATGTGGCCATGATCCAGCGACACGGCATCTAGTACACAGTGTCAGCCTTCCTGCAGAGATGTGAGTGTTGTCCACGGGAGAACGCAGCTGCCCATGCCCACAATTTGGGTTCAGGCTGCTGTGGACTTGAGTTCTATTCTACCTGCAGAGAATACTCTTGTCTTCGCAGCATAAATTGACATGCTGAGGTTCGGGAAGCTGCGCCACAGGTCAGTGTATGCTGCGGAGAAAAGAAACACAGTGGGCATGGGATTTCTAAAAATCCTTCCACTGTGCTTCTACTGCACAACGCAGCGCTATGGATGCAGGGAAAACACTCTGCGCCCAAAACGCTGCAAACCCTGATTGTGGGCACATAGCCTAAAATGCTACAGTGGATGATTGGATAGATGTCAAACATATATAACGTCCCACCCCCTGCATATTCTAAGCTGGCGCCCTTTAGTGCCTTTCATGTGGCACTAAAGGATGCCTAGCGTTGTATTTAGCCCAAAAAAAAAAAAAATAATTAAAATAAATGACGTGGGGTCCCCCCTATTTTTGATAGCCAGCTAGGGTAAAGCAGACAGCTGTAGCCTGCAAACCACAGCTGACAGCTTCATCTTGTCTGGTGATTAATTTGGAGGGCTCCCCAAGCTGTTTTTTTTTTTAATTATTTATAAATAAATAATTAAAAAAAACAAAACAAACGTGGGGTCCCCCCAAATTAGATCACCAGCCAAGGTGCAGCTGACAGCTGGGGTCTGGTATTCTCAGGGTGGGAAGAGCCATGGTTATTGGACTCTTCCCAGCCTAAAAATAGCAGGCCGCAGCCGCCCCAGAAGTGGCGCATCCATTAGATCCGCCAATCCTGGCGCTTCGCCCCAGCTCATCCCGCGTCCTGGTGCGTTGGCAAATGGGGTAATAAATGGGGTTGATACCAGATGTGAAATGTCACCTGGCATCAAGCCCAGCAATTAGTTATGTCACGGCGTCTATTTGATACCAGACATAACTAACTGACAGTAATAAATTTTTTTTTTGTTGTCAATGTTTTTTTTTTTATTTGAAAAAACACTCCCCAAAAACATTCCCTGATTCACCAGTTTATTGAAAAGAAAAAAAAAATCCGCTGTAATCCATTTGGACGTCCCACGTCGCCTCTGGACCTTCTAGAATATGGGGGACACGTTCAGGGAACGTATCCCCCATTTTCTAGGAGTGCAGACCCTCCATTTGAGGAGAGTGGGTGCAAAGAATCTGCACCCACTCTCCCTGGGTCACAGCTGCACAGTGCCGAGCAGCAGCAGCAGCCAGCGTCCTGAACACAGGAAGCTGACAGCCGCGCTCTGCACATGTGACCGGCGTCTGCTGTGATGGAGCCAGAGGAGGGGGCCGCGGGGGATCAGCGCTCCGACAGGTATGTAGGACACCGGGGAACACCGGGGTGGGGATAGGGGGTGACTTGGCAGGGCCTGGGGAACAGATTTCTGTCATATGTGTTATGGCACATACGACAGAAACCATAGGAACAGTGTGAATGTGACCGGCGCGCTGCTGTTCTCGCCGGTGCGCGTGGCCATCTTGGATTTTCGGGAGGGGGTTGGGGGTCGGGGGGGGGGGCACTTTGGGGACACCGGGGGACTGGAGGGAACCGGGAAAGAGATTTATCTCCCATCTGACATGTTTGATCATGCCAGATGGGAGATAAATCATTTTTTACCGGCGCGGTCATTTACTATAACTTGATGATCGGTAACCGGTGTATACCGGTCATCACGTGACTGGGGACCGGAAAAACCGGCCCGAATCATGATCTCCAGGGTCTCAGCTACCCCCGGTAGTTGAAACCCCGGAGATTTTCTGACGCTGGGGGGCGCTATACACTTATTTCTGCCCGCCGTTTTAAAACGGCAGAAAGGAATAAGTACCCTTTTTTGGTGCAGTTTTAAAACGTAACGCGGTCGTAATGGGGTTAAGGTTGTAACATGTTTTGTTTTCTTCAGTCCGGGAGAACTGAGTTTACCTAAGGGGGAGTGTGGTGCCCCAGGACCTGGTCGCCACAACAGCATTGCCCCTCCAAAGGGTTAATGCTGAGCTTGGAGGTAATTGGGAGGTGTATTGGCCAGTAAGTTTAACATCCAACGCAGTTCCTCCCTCAGGCCAGCAGGGGGAGCTCTGAACCTGGAATTCCAGGGAGCATTCCTTAAGCCTGACCTGAGGGAGGCTTAGTGTTCAGTCGGTAGGAGAAAGCAGAGAGTACAGACGCAGAGTGTGCTGTCCTGTGGAACTGGGGCCTAGAGCTGGAGCAGCTTGGCCCAGGGAAGCAGGAGGAGCAGAGAGGCACAGAAGAGACTCGGACATCGGAGTCTGAGGCCACCAGGGCCTAAAATACTCCCTGGTAGCCGAATCCGAAGGGCAGGAGAGCTGCAAGCACCTGGCCCATAAACAGTCCGAAGGTACAGCTGCATCATCAGGGCCTGGTGTGGACTCCAGCAGAGAAGCACCAGAGAGGGCCTGCGCAGCCTACCACAGAGGGAAAGGGACGTACCACCAGTCCCAGCAGCAAGAGGGCCATTGCTAAATTCAGAGAGCAGGGTCCTATCACAGTAAGGAAAAGAACAGGAGTAGGCCTCATACTCATCTGGCCAAAACGACATCTCAGTTACTTCCAGGCCGGCCGGAGCCCTCTACCACCTGTAACGGTCTCC
The DNA here is from genome assembly GCF_048569485.1 of Anomaloglossus baeobatrachus. Taxonomy (NCBI): domain Eukaryota; kingdom Metazoa; phylum Chordata; class Amphibia; order Anura; family Aromobatidae; genus Anomaloglossus; species Anomaloglossus baeobatrachus. The sequence goes on along the minus strand of NC_134356.1, from coordinate 120,192,105 downwards.
CAGGACTAACCGTTTGTGAAGTAAAAGAGGAGAAGGTAAAGAGACTGTTGTTTGTGCCTGTTTCTTTCATTGCCTGTCGGCCCTGCACCGTGTTATCCACACAACACCATAGACTCTCACGAGCACCAACAGTGTCCCCGGGGCACCGCTCCACCTGTGGGGAGCAGTACCACCATTGCTGGCATATCATCACCCCGGAGGCCTCACACAGCAGCGGCGGCTTAATAGCCGCAAACCACAGGTGGCGTCACGAAATAAAGACTTTAATTACTCCCAAGTCACCAGCCATATTAATTGACACCCACCAGGGCCACGGAGCCGAGCCCCGCCACCACTGACGACCCCCGGCACCTGGTGTCCCATAGCCCTGGGGTGGGCAAGTCAAAAGCAAAAGACAGTACCTGGCCTATAAATCCAATGGAAACTCATAGGTAACACAGTCTCTTTGACTAGGCAATTACATGCAGCCATACAATGTCCATGGGCCTTGCCTCAGAGTCAAACCCACAACCTCTCTCAGCCCAAGCAAAGAGCCTACCACTACACCAACAAAGAGAAGTGGGAAACTGATTCTACATTAATTCACATAATCCTAGTGACTGAGCACACAACATGGCCAAACAAAAGCAAAAGACAGTACCTGGCCTATCAATCCAATGGAAAATCATAGGTAACACAGTCCATTGGAACAGGTAATTACATGCAGCCATACAAAGTCCATAGGCCTTACCTCAGAGTCAAAACCACAATCTCTCGCAGACCAAGCAAAGAGCCTTCCACTACACCAACACAGAATAGTGGAAAACTGCCTTTACATTAATTCACATAATCCTAGTGACTGCGCACACAACATGACCAAACAAAAGCAAAAGACAGTACCTGGCCTATCAATCCAATGAAAACTCATAGGCAACACAGTCCATTGGACTAGGCAATTGCATGCAGCCATACAAAGTCCATGGGCCTTGCCTCAGAGCCGAACCCACAACCTCTCGCAGCCCAAGCAAAGAGCCTATCACTACACCAACACAGAGAAGTGGGAAATTTATTCTACAATAATTCACATAATCCTAGTGACTGCGCTCACAACATGACTAAACAAAAGCAAAACTCAGTACCTGGCCTATCAATCCAATGAAAACTCATACTTACATGTAGCCATACAAAGTCCATAAGCCTTGCCTTAGAGTCAAACCCACAACCTCTCACAGCCCAAGCAAAGAGCCTACCACTACACCAACACAAAGAATTGGGAATCTGATTCTACATTAATTCACATAATCCTAGTGACTGCGCACACAACATGGCCAAACAAAAGCAAAACTCGGTATCTGGCATATCAATCCAATGGAAACTCATGGGAAACACAGTCCATTGGACTAGGCAATTACATGCAGCCACACAAAGTCCATGAGCCTTGCCTCAGCGTCGAACCCACAACTTCTCTCTGCCAAGCAAAGAGCCTACCACTACACCAACACAGAGAAGTGGGAAACAGCCTCTAAGTTAATTCCCATAATCCTAGTGACTGCGCACACAACATGGCCAAACAAAAGCAAAAGACAGTACCTGGCCTATCAATCCAATAAAAACTCATAGGCAACACAGTCCATTGGACTAGGCAATTACATGGAGCCATACAAAGTCCATGGGCTTTGCCTCAGAGTAAAACCCACAACCTCTCGCAACCTAAGCAAAGAGCCTAACACTACACCAACACAGAAAAGTGGGAAACTGATTCTTCATTAATTAACATAATCCTAGTGAATGCGCACACAACATGGCCAAACAAAAGCAAAAGACAGTACCTGGCCTATCAATCTAAGGAAACTCATAGGCAACACAGACCATTGGACTCGGCAATTACATGCAGCTATACGAAGTCCATGGGCCTTGCCTCAGAGTCAAACACACAACCTCCCGTAGGCCAAGCAAAGATCCTACCACTACACCAACACAGAGAATTGGGAAACAGATTCTACAATAATTCACATAATCCTAGTGACTGCGCACACAACATGGCCAAACAAAAGCAAAAGACAGTACCTGGCCTTTCAATCCAATGGAAACTCATAGGTAACACAGTCAATTAGACTAGGCAATTACATGCAGCCATACAAAGTCCATGAGCCTTGCCACAGAGCCGAAACCACAACCTTTCGCAGCCCAAGCAAAGAGCCTTCCACTACACCAACACAGAGAAGTGGGAAGCTAACTCTACATTAATTCACATAATCCTAGTGACTGCGCACACAACATGGCCAAACAAATGCAAAAGACAGTACCTGGCCTATCAATCCAATGGAAACTTATAGGCAACACAGTCCATTGGACTAGGAAATTAGATGCAGTCATACAAAGTCCATGAGCCTTGCCTCAGAGCCAAACCCACAATCTCTCACAGCCCAAGCAAAGAGCCTTCCACTACACCAACACAGAGAAGTGAGAAACCACCTCTACATTAATTCACATAATCCTAGTGACTGCACACACAACATGGCCAAACAAAAGCAGAAGACAGTACCTGGCCTATCAATCCAATGGAAACTCATAGGTAACACAGTCAATTGGACTAGGCAATTACATGCAGCCACACAAAGTCCATGGGCCTTGCCTCAGAGCCGAACCCACAACCTCTCGCAGCCCAAGCAAAGAGCCTACCACTACACCAATACAGAGAAGTGGGAATCTGACTCTACATTAATTCACATAATCCTAGTGACTGCGCACACAACATGGCCAAACAAAAGCAAAAGACAGTACCTGGCCTATCAATCCAATGGAAACTCATAGGCAACACAGTCAATTGGACTGAGCAGTTACATGCAGCCATACAAAGTCCATGGGCCTTGCCTCAGAATCGATCCTACAACCTCTCGTAGCCTAAGCAAAGAACCTACCACTACACCAACAAAGAGAAGTGGGAAACTGATTCTACATTAATTCACATAATCCTAGTTACTGCGAGCACAACATGGCCAAACAAAAGCAAAAGACAGTACCTGGCCTTTCAATCCAATGGAAACTCATAGGTAACACAGTCAATTAGACTAGGCAATTACATGCAGCCATACAAATTCCATGGGCCTTGCCTCAGAGTCGAAACCCACAATCTCTCGTAGGCCATGCAAAGAGCCTTACATTACACCAACACAGAGCAGTGGGAAGCTGACTCTACATTAATTCACATAATCCTAGTGGCTGCGCACACAACATGGCCAAACAAAAGCAAAAGACAGTACCTGGCCTATCAATCCAATGGAAACTCATAGGCAACACAGTCCATTGGACTAGGTAATCACATGCAGCCATACAAAGTCCATGTGCCTTGCCTCAGAGGCGAACCCATAACCTTTTGTAGCCCAAGCAAAGAGCTTTCCACTACACCAACACAGAGAAGTGGGAAGCTGACTCTACATTAATTCACATAATCCTAGTGACTGCGCACACAACATGGCCAAACAAAAGCAAAAGACTGTACCTGGCCTATCAATCCAATGGAAACTCATAGGCAACACAGTCCATTGTACTAAGCAGTTACATGTAGCCATACAAAGTCCATCGGCCTTGCCTCAGAATCAAACCCACAACCTCTCGCACCCCAAGCAAAGAGCCTACCACTACACCAACTCAGAGAAGTGGGAAACTGACTCTACATTAATTCACATAATCCTAGTGACTGTGCACACAACATGGCCAAACAAAAGCAAAAGACAGTACTTGGTTTATAAATCCAATGGAAAATCATAGGCAACACAGTCCATTGGACTGAGCAGTTACATGCAGCCATACAAAGTCCATGGGCCTTGCCTCAGAATCGAACCCACATCCTCTTGCAGCCCAAGCAAAGAGCCTACCAATACAACAACACAGAGAAGTGGGAATCTACCTCTACATTAATTCACATAATCCAAGTGACTGCGTACACAACATGGCCAAACAAAAGCAAAAGTCAGTACTTGGCCTATCAATCCAATAGAAACTCATAGGCAACACAGTCAATTGGACTAAGCAGTTACATGAAGCCATACAAAGTCCATGGGCCTTGCCTCAGAATCAAACCCACTACCTCTCGTAGCCTAAGCAAAGAACCTACCACTACACCAACACAGAGAAGTGGGAAACTGATTCTACATTAATTCACATAATCCTAGTTACTGCGCACACAACATGGCCAAACAAAAGCAAAAGACAGTACCTGGCCTATCAATCCAATGGAAACTCATAGGTAACACATTCAATTGGACTAGGCAATTACATGCAGCCATACAAAATCCAGGGCCTTGCCTCAAAGCCAAAACCACAACCTTTCGCAGCCCAAGCAAAGAGCCTTCCACTACACCAACACAGAGAAGTGGGAAACTGACTCTACATTAATTCACATAATCCTGGTGACTGCGCACACAACATGGCCAAACAAAAGCAAAAGACAATACCTGGCCTATCAATCCAATGGAAACTCATAGGCAACACAGTCAATTGGACTAAGCAGTTACATGAAGCCATACAAAGTCCATGGGCCTTGCCTCAGAATCAAACCCACAACCTCTCGTAGCCCAAGCAAAGAGCCTTCCACTACACCAACACAGAGAAGTGGGAAACTGACTCTACATTAATTCACATAATCCTGGTGACTGCGCACACAACATGGCCAAACAAAAGCAAAAGACAGTACCTGGCCTATCAATCCAATGGAAACTCATAGGCAACACAGTCCATTAGACTAGACAATTACAAGCAGCCAAAGTCCATGGGCATTGCCTCAGAGTCAAACCCACAACCTTTTGCAGCCCAAGCAAAGAGCCTACCACTACACCAACAGAGAGAAGTGGGAGACTGATTATACATTAACTCACATACTCCTAGTGACTGCGGACACAACATGGCCAAACAAAAGCAAAAGACAGTACCTGGCCTATCAATCCAATGGAAACTCATAGGCAACACAATCCATTGCACTAGGCAATTACATGCAGCCATACAAAGTCCATGAGCCTTGCCTCAGAGTCGATACCACAATCTCTCACTGCCCAAGCAAAGAGCCTACCACTACACCAAAGAGAAGTGGAAAACTGACTCTACATTAATTCAAAATAAAAGAAAGAGAGGGTGCGCTCCTGTGTAAAATCTAATGATAACTTATTGCGTGTGCAGTGTGATGGTCACACTCACCTGATCCTGTTGTACATCAGGTATAACACTGGGGAAACAGCCGAAGGGAGGTTCACGGTGTACCGCTATGGCATCAGCGGGGATCTCGTCCTTTCCAGCCCGCAGGATTTCCAGCTCAGGCCGCCGCTCACGCGATCGATATCCCACATGGAGAGCACAGCCGTCAAACCAGCGCTGAGCTGCAGCTTCTCCTCTGTGGTGGACGGACCCGTGGAAAAGATGCCGGTGACTCACCGGCCCCTCAGATGCTTGGTGTGATTCAGGCAGAGTCTTGGATTAGCTGCAGCAGCCCCGTGCACTCCAAGGAGGAGACGGAAAATGGATTTGGAGATAATGAAAAAAACCACGGTGTTGGCTGCGCTGATGTAAAAGTTAATAGAGATGGTAGTATTGTTCCAAAAAACTTTTTTTATTGCAATATTACAAGCCTTGTAGGGCTTGTAATCTTGCAATAAAAAAAGTTTTTTGGAACAATACTACCATCTCTATGAACGTTTACAGCAGCGCAGCCAACACCGTGGTTTTTTTCATTATCCCCAAATCCATTCTACATTAATTCACATAATCCTGGTGACTGCGCACACAACATGGCCAAACAAAAGCAAAAGACAGTACCTTGCTTATCAATCCAATGGAAACTTATAGGCAACATAGTGCATTGGACTAGGCAAGTACATGCAGCCATACAAAGTCCATGGGCCTTGCCTCAGAGTCAAACCCACAACCTCTCGCAGCGCAAGAAAAGAGCCTATCACTACACCAACACAGAGAAGAGAGAAACTGACTCTACATTAATTCACATAATCCTAGTGACTGCGCACACAACATGGCCAAACAAAAGCAAAAGACAGTACCTGGCCTATCAATCCAATAGAAACTCATAGACAAAACATTCCATTGGACTAGGCAATTACATGCAGCCATACAAAATCTATGGGCCTTGCCTTAGAGTTGAACCCACTACCTCTCGCAGTGCTAGCAAAGAGCTTACCACTACACCAACACAGTGAAATGGGAAATTCCTGTACATTAATTCACATAATCCTAGTGACTGTGCACACAACATGGCCAAAAAAAAAGCAAAAGACAATACCTGGCCTATAAATCCAATGGAAATTCATAGGCAACACAGTCCATTGGACTAGACATTTTCATGCAGCCATACAAAGTTCATGGGCCTTGCGTCAGAGTCGAACCCAAAACCTCTTGCAGCCTGAGCAAAGAGCCTACCACTACACCAACACAGAGAATTGTAAAACTGACTCAACAATAATTCACATAATCCTAGTGACTGCGGACACAACATGGCCAAACAAAAGCTAAAGACAGTACCTGGCCTATCAATCCAATAGAAACTCATAGACAACACAGTCCATTGGACTAGGCAATTACATGCAGCCATACAAAGTCCATGGGCCTTGCCTCAGAGTCGAACCCACAACCGCTCGAAGCCCAAGCAAATAGCCTACCACTACACCAACACAGAGAAGTGGGAAACTAACTCTACATTAATTCACATAATCCTAGTGACTGCGCACACAACATGGCCCAACAAAAGCTAAAGACAGTACCTGGCCTATCAATTCAATAAAAACTCATAGCCAGCACAGTCCACTGGACTAGGCAATTACATGCAGCCATACAAAGTCCATTGGCCTTGCCACATAGTTGAACCCACATCCTCTCGCAGCCCAAACAAGGAGCCTTCCACTACACCAACACAGAGAAGAGGGGAACTGATTATACATTAATTCACATAATCCTAGTGACTGCGCACACAACATGGCCATACAAAAGCAAAAGACAGTACCTGGCCTATCAATCCAATGGAAACTCAAAGGCAACATAGGCCATTGGACTAGGCATTTACATGCAGCCATACAAAGTCCATGGGCCTTGCCTCAGAATCAGTCGAGTCGAGCCCACAACTTCTCATAGCCCAAGCAAAGAGCTTACCACTACACCAACACAGGGAAGTGGGAAACTGATTCTACAATAATTCACGTAATACTAGTGACTGCGCACTAAACATGGCCAGACAAAAGCAAAAGACAGTCCCTGGCCTATCAATCCAATGGAAACTCATTGGCAACACAGTTCATTGGACTAGGCAATTACATGCAACCATACAAAGTCCATGGGCCTTGCCTCAGAATAAAACTCACAACCTTTCGTAGCCCAACCAAAGAGCCTACCACTACACCAACACAGAAAAGTGAGAAACTGGTGTAGTGGTAGGTTCTTTGCTTAGGCTACGAGAGGTTGTGGCTTTGATTCTGAGGCAAGGCCCATGGACTTTGTATGGCTGCATATAATTGTCTATATGCAGCCATACATGTCTATATGGACTGTGTTGCCTATGAGATTCCATTGGCTTGATATGCTAGATACTGTCTTTAGCTTTTGTTTGGAAATGTTGTGTGCGCAGTCACTAGGATTATGTGAATTAATGTAGAATCAGTTTCCCACTTCTTTGTGTTGGTGTAGTGGTAGGCTCTTTGCTTGGGCTGCTTGAGGTTGTGGGTTTGACTCTGAGGAAGGCCCATGGACTTTAGCTGCTTGTGATTGTGTAGTCAAATGGACTGTTTTGCCTATGAGTTTCCATTGGATTGATATGCCAGGTACTGTCTTTAGCTTTTGTTTGGAAATGTTGTGTGCCCAGTCACTAGGATTATGTAAATTAATGTAGAGTCAGTTTCCCACTTCTCTGTTTTGGTGTAGTGGTAGGCTCTTTGCTTGGGCTACGAGAGGTTGTGGGTTCGACTCTAATGCAAGGCCCATGAACTTTGTATGTCTGCATGTAATTGCCTAGTCCAATGGACTGTGTTGCCTATGAGTTTCCATTGGATTGATAGGCCAGGTATTGTCTTTTGCTTTTGTTTGGCCATGTTGTGTGCGCAGTCACTAGGATTATGTGAATTAATGTAGAGGCAGTTTCCTACTTCTCTGTGTTGGTGTAGTGGTAGGTTCTTTGCTTGGGCTGCGAGATTTATGGGTTTGACTCTGGGGCAAGGCCCATGGACTTTGTATGGCTGCATGTAATTGCCTAGTCCAATGGACTGTGTTACCTATGTGTTTCCATTGGATTGATAGGCCAGGTACTGCCTTTTGCTTTTGTTTGGCCATGTTGTGTGCGCAGTCACTAGGATTATGTGAATTGATGTAGAAGCAGCTTCCCACTTCTCTGTGTTGGTGTAGTGATAGGCTCTTTACTTTGACTGCGAGAGGTTGTGGGTTTGACTTTGAGGCAAGGCCCATGGACTTTGTATGGCTGCATGTAATTGCCTAGTCCCATGGACTGTGTTACCTATGAGTTTCCCTTGGATTGATAGGCCAGGTACTGTCTTTTGCTATTGTTTGGCCATGTTGTGTGCGCAGTCACTAGGATTATGTGAATTAATGTAGACTCAGCATCACACTTATTTGTGTTGGTGTAGAGGTAGGCTCTTTGCTTGTTCTGCCAGAGGTTGTGGGTTTGATTCTGAGGCAAGGCCCATGGACTTTGTATGGCTGCATATAATTGCCCAGTCCAATGGACTGTGTGGCCTAAGAGTTTCCATTGGATTGATAGGCCAGATACTGTCTTTAGCTTTTGTTTGGAAATGTTGTGTGCGCAGTCACTAGGATTATGTGAATTAATGTAGAATCAGTTCCCTACTTCTTTGTGTTGGTGTAGTGGTAGGCTCTTTGCTTGGACTGTGTGAGGATGTGGGTTTCACTCTGAGGCAAGGCTCTTGGACTTTGCTTGCTTGTAATTGCCTAGTCCAATGGACTGTGTTGCCTATGAGTTTCCATTGGATTGATAGGCCAGGTATTGTCTTTTGCTTTTGTTTGGCCATGTTGTGTGCGCAGTCACTAGGATTATGTGAATTAATGTAGAGGCATTTTCCTACTTCTCTGTGTTGGTGTAGTGGTAGGCTCTTTGCTTGGGCTGCGAGAGGTCGTGGGTTTGACTATGAGTGAAGGCCCATGGACTTTGAATGGCTGCGTGTAGTTGCCTAGTCCATTGGACTGTGTTGCCTATGAGATTCCAAAAGATTGATATGCAAGGTACTGCATTTGCTTTTGTTTGGCCATGTTGTGTGTGCAGTCGGTAGGATCATGTGAATTAATGTAGAATCAGTTCCCACTTCTCTGTGTTGGTGTAGTGGTAGGCTCTTTGCTTGGGCAGCGAGATTTTGTGGGTTTTACTCTGAGGCAACGCCCATGGACATTTGCATGGCTGCATAAAATTGCCTTGTCCAATGGAATGTGTTGCCTTTGAGTTTCCATTGGATTGTTAGGCCAGGAACTGTCTTTTGCTTTTGTTTGGCCATGTTGTGTGTGCAGTCGGTAGGATCATGTGAATTAATGTAGAGTCAGTTTCCCACTTCTCTGTGTTGGTGTAGTGGTAGGCTCTTTGCTTGGGCTGCGAGAGGTTGTGGGTCTGACTCAGAGGCAAAGTCCATGGATGTTGCATGTAATTGCCTAGTCCAATGGACTGTGCTGCCTATGAGTTTCCATTGGATTGATAGGTCAGGTACTGTCTTTTGCTTTTGTTTGGCCAAGTTGTGTGCGCAGTCACTAGGATTATGTGAAATATTGTAGAGTCAGTTTCACACTTCTCTGTGTTGGTGTAGTGGTAGGCTTTTTGCTTGGGCAACGAGCTGTTGTGGGTTTGACTCTGAAGCAAGGTCCTTGGACTTTGTATGGCTGCATGTAATTGCCTAGATCAATTGACTGTGTTGCCTATGAGTTTCCATTGGATTGATAGGCCAGGTACTGTCTTTTGCTTTTCTTTGGCCATGTTGTGTGCACAGTCACTAGGGTTATGTGAATTAATGTAGAGTCAGTTTCCCACTTCTCTGAGTTGGTGTAGAGGTAGGCACTTTGCTTGGGCTACGAGAGATTGTGGGATTGACTCTGAGGCAAGGCCCATGGACTTTGTATGGCTGCATGTAATTGCCTCGTCCAATGGACTGTGTTGCCTATGAGTTTCCATTGAATTGATATGCCAGGTACTGTCTTTTGCTTTTGTTTGGCCATGTTTTGTGCGCAGTCACTAGGATTATGTGAATTAATATAAAATCAGTTTCCCACTTCTCTGTGTTGTTGTAGTGGTAGGCACTTTGTTTGGGCTACGAGAAGTTGTGGGTTCGACTCTGAGGCAAGGCCTATGGACTTTGTATGGCTGAATGTAATTGCTTAGTCCAATGGACTGTGTTTCCTATGAGTTTCCATTAGATTGATAGGCCAGGGACAGTCTTTTGTTTGGCCATGTTGTGTTCGCAGTCACTAGGATTATGTGAATTAATGTAGAGTCATTTTCCCATTTCTCTGTGTTGGTGTAGTGGTAGGTTCTTTGCTTGGGCTACAAGAGGTTGTGGCTTCGACTCTGAGGCAAGGCCCATGGACTTTGTATGGCTGCATGTAATTGCCTAGTCCAATGGACTGTGTTGCCTCTGAGTTTCCATTGGATTGATAGGCCAGGTACTGTCTTTTGCTTTTGTTTGGCCATGTTGTGTACGCAGTCACTAGGATTATATGAATTAATGTAGAATCAGTTTCCCACTTCTCTGTGTTGGTGTAGTGGTAGGCAATTTGCTTGTTCTTCAAGAGGTTGTGGGTTCAACTCTGAGGCAAGGCCCATGGACATTGTATGGCTGCTTGTAATTGCCTAGTCTAATGGACTGGGTTACCTATGAGTTTCCATTGGATTGATAGGCCAGTTACTGTCTCTTGCTTTTGTTTTGCCTTGTTGTGTGCGCAGTCACTAGGATTATGTGAATTAATGTAGATTCCGTTTCCTACTTCTCTTTGTTGGTGTAGTGGTAGGCTCTTTGCTTGGGCTGCGAGAAGTTGTGGGTTTGACTCTCAGGGAAGGCCCATGGACTTTGTATGGCTGCACTTGATTTCCTAGTCCAATGGACTGTGTTGGCTATGAGTTTCCATTGGATTGATAGACCAGGTACTGTCTTTTGCTTTTGTTTATCCATTTTGTGTGTGCAGTCACTAGGGTTATGTGAATTAATGTAGAACCAGTTTCCCACTTCTCTTTGTTGGTGTAGTGGTAGGCTCTTTGTTTAGGCTGTGAGAGGTTGTGGGTTTGACTCTGAGGCAAGGCGAATGGACTTTTTATGGCTGCATGTAATTTCCTAGTCCAATGGACTGTGTTGCCTATGAGTTTCCATTGGATTGATAGACCAGGTACTGTCTTTTGCTTTTGTTTTGCCATGTTCTTTGAGCAGTCACTAGGATTATGTGAATTAATGTAGATTCAATTTCCTACTTCTCTGTGTTGGTGTAGTGGTAGGCTCTTTGCTTGGGCTGCGAGAGTTTGTGGGTTCGACTCTGAGGAAAGGCCCATGGACTTAGTATGGATGCATGTAATTGTTTAGTCCAATGGACTGTGTTGGCTATGAGTTTCCATTGGATTGATAGGCCAGGTACTGTCTTTTGCTTTTGTTTGGCCATGTTGTGTGCGCAGTCACTAGGATTATGTGAATTAATGTAGAATGAATTTCCCACTTCTCTGTGTTCGTGTAGTGGTAGGTAGTGATGAGCGAGTATGCTTGTTACTACTCGGTACTCGCACGAGTATCACTGTACTCGGGCTACTCGAGTAATTTCGCGATACTAGTGCTGTACTCGTGGTCTTTATCCCTGCATGTTGGCGCTCTTTTGAGAGCCAGCCTTCATGCAGGGATTGGCTGGCAGACCACTGCAATGCACAGCCCTGTTAGTTGTGGAATTGCAGTGATTGTTCGGCCCGCACAGCGTGACCGAGCCTTTATACCGGCGGGTGCGCTGTGCTCTGCACAAAGCCATCATTCATGCAGCACAGCTGGATGCGACGCTGGAGGACTTTGGAGTACGCCGGACATGGAGGGTTTGTCGGGGTTAATAAATTGGTGATGAGGGACTTTGTTAGTGTTTTTTATTTCTAATAAAGGATTTTTCGGGTGTGTGTTTTTTAACTGTAATTTACAGATTAATAATGGAAGGAATCTCGGGGAGACGCCTGACATGATTAATCTAGGATTTAGTGGCAGCTATGGGCTGCCATTAACTCCTTATTACCCCGATTTGCCAACGCACTAGGGTAAATCGGGAAGAGCCGGGTACAGTCCCAGAACTGTCGCATATAATGTATGCGGCAATTCTGGGCGGCTGCTGACTGATATTGTTAGGCTGGGGGCTCCCCATAACGTGGAGCTCCCCATCCTGAGAATACCAGCCTTCAGCCGTATGGCTTTATCTGGCGGGTATTAAAATTGGGGGGACCGCACGCCGTTTTTTTTAATTATTTAATTATTTATTTCACTGCACAGTATAGACACGCCCACCGGCTGCTGTGATTGGGTGCAGTGAGACACCTGTCACTCAGCGTGGGGGCGTGTCTCACTGCAACCAATCATAGGCGCCGAAAAGCAGGAAAGCAGGGAATACGAGATTGTTTAATGAGCAGCCGGCTTTTTCAAAAGAGGAAAAGCCGCCGGAGTTTAGTGAACAGCTGAGCAGCGCCTCGGCAGTGATCGGGGAACGGTAAGTAAGAGAGAGGGGGGAGAATGACCGACAGACTGTGAGAGGTGGACAGACAAGACAGAGAGAGACCGACAGAGCGAGACCGACCGACGGGAGATAGAATGAAAAAAAAAACAACCGACATCGCTAGTAAAAAGCACAAAACGTGCATTTTGGACATCGGAGTGCCACACAATTAGAGTTGAGCGCGGTTCGAGGTTCGAGGTTCTCCAGTTCTAGGCTCGAGTGATTTTGGGGGCTGTTCTAGATCGAACTAGAACTCGAGCTTTTTGCAAAAGCTCGATAGTTCTAGATACGTTCGAGAACGGTTCTAGCAGCAAAAAGCAGGGCTTTTTACAGCTACAGTGTGCAGGAGCCATCGCTGGCAGCCTGCCAGAAGCTGGTAACCAAGATAAACATCGGGTATCCAACCAAAGCGCTTTGGTTAGTAACCTGATGTTTATCCTAGTTACGTGCAGGAAGCCCACACTTCCCCGCTCAGCTCACTCCGCCCCCTCCTGCCCGCAGCATGTACACACACACACACACACACATGGTCCCGCTCGGCTTACCTGCGGTCGGCCCGGGGGCAGCAGTCCTTGGCACTGGAAACTGTGGCTGCCGGCCCTTTAAGGCTCACTGTGTTCTCCTGCATTGAGCATCATCTGTGGGCGGAGCTACCGCCCGGCGTCCTGCTCGGTCGCACAGATGAAGGAGTCACAGTGCCAGCCAGCGACCCCCAGCAAATCGCTTCCCTCCGGCGCTGTGTGGGCCCCATCTGCACCGTGACCTGATCAGTTTGTGGGACATCACTCCCTCCCCGCCCCTCCCTGTCCCCCCGTGCGTGTGTGGGCCCCGCAGAGCCGTGTGTGTGGCCCCCGGAGCCACGTGTGTGGGCCCCGCAGAGCAAGGTGTGTGTTTGTATGTATGCATGCAGCAGAGCAGTATGCGTGTCTATATGTATGTATATATGCAGCAGAGCAGTATGCGTGTCTGTATGTATGTATATATGCAGCAGAGCAGTATGCGTGTCTGTATGTATGTATATATGCAGCAGAGTAGTATGCGTGTCTGTATGTATGCATGTATGTATGCAGCAGAGCAGTATGTGTGTCTGTATGTATGTATATATGCAGCAGAGCAGTATGCGTGTCTGTAGGTATGTATATATGCAGCAGAGCAGTATGCATGTCTGTATGTATGTATGTAATGTAGCAGAGTAGTATGCGTGTCTGTATGTATGCATGTATGTATGCAGCAGAGCAGTATGCGTGTCTGTATGTATGTATATATGCAGCAGAGCAGTATGCGTGTCTGTATGTATGTATGTATATATGCAGCAGAGCAGTATGCGTGTCTGTATGTATGTATGTATATATGTAGCAGAGTAGTATGCGTGTCTGTATGTATGTATATATATATGCAGCAGAGCAATATGCGTGTCTGTCTGTATGTATGCATGTATGTATGCAGCAGAGCAGTATACGTGTCTGTATGTATGTATATATGTAGCAGAGTAGTATGCGTGTCTGTATGTATATATATATATATATATGCAGCAGAGCAATATGCGTGTCTGTCTGTATGTATGCATGTATGTATGCAGCAGAGCAGTATACGTGTATGTATGTATGTATATATGCAGCAGAGCAGTATGCGTGTCTGTATGTATGCATGTATGTATGCAGCAGAGCAGTATACGTGTATGTATGTATATATGCAGCAGAGCAGTATACGTGTCTGTATGTATGTATGTATATATGCAGCAGAGCAGTATGCGTGTCTGTATGTATGCATGTATGTATGCATATGCACCCCAATTTGGGATGTATTCCATCTGTCTAGATTTTGGCGGTTGGTGACTGTTCACATTGAGTCATCAGGCTTTGTCCACAGGCTATATACTTCATGCAGCATTTGCTTGGACCTGTCCCGCCCACAGCCATGACTCAGTCATGGGTACGGGATTGAAATAGACCAGGTGAGTGCTGCTGGGAGCAGTTCTACTATTCATATGTGAGGCCGTATGGCACATTTTATAAAAATATTTTAGTGTAGGACTGCCTCTAATGAGATTTGCCGTGACGTGGCGAGGCAGCTCAAGAAATTGCAATTTTTTGCCAAAAATCTCAAAATTTTTATAATAAGTACAGTTTGGAATGTTTAGTGCTGAAGTGCACAATTGGTGCTGGCTTTTTGTTTTTTCTTCATGTATGTATATATGTAGCAGAGTAGTATGCGTGTCTGTATGTATATATATATGCAGCAGAGCAATATGCGTGTCTGTCTGTATGTATGCATGTATGTATGCAGCAGAGCAGTATGCGTGTCTGTATGTATGTATATATGCAGCAGAGCAGTATGCGTGTCTGTATGTATGTATGTATATATGCAGCAGAGCAGTATGCGTGTCTGTATGTATGTATGTATATATGCAGCAGAGCAGTATGCGTGTATGTATGTATATATGAAGCAGAGCAGTATGCGTGTCTGTATGTATGTATGCAGCAGAGCAAAATGCGTGTCTGTCTGTATGTATGCATGTATGTATGCAGCAGAGCAGTATGCGTGTCTGTATGTATGCATGTATGTATGCAGCAGAGCAGTATACGTGTCTGTTTGTATGTATGTATATATGCAGCAGAGCAGTATGCGTGTCTGTATGTATGTATGTATGTATATATGCAGCAGAGCAGTATGCGTGTATGTATGTATATATGCAGCAGAGCAGTATGCGTGTCTGTATGTATATATGTAGCAGAGTAGTATGCGTGTATGTATGTATATATATATGCAGCAGAGCAATATGCGTGTCTGTCTGTATGTATGTATGTATGCAGCAGAGCAGTATACGTGTCTGTATGTATGTATATATGTAGCAGAGTAGTATGTGTGTCTGTATGTATATATATATATGCAGCAGAGCAATATGCGTGTCTGTCTGTATGTATGCATGTATGTATGCAGCAGAGCAGTATGCGTGTCTGTATGTATGCATGTATGTATTGTTAAAGCCGGGCTCTTATTTCCTCTCAGGTAGCTGGGACGTCGGCCGGTTGTGAGAGCACGCTTAAAACACCATGACAGACTATAGTGGTTCAATCAGCTCTGCCCCTTTATTGGATCTGAAGGTTTCTTTTATACCTTTCAAGCTGATTACACAATATGAGACATGTGATATGATTATACAACTTTTGATTATACCAAATATAGTCATTTGGAAGTTATTCATGATATCATCACATATGGAAAGGATTAATGTTTCAATGCCAAGAAAGGATTAATATTTCAAGCCAAAGATATGTAATAAAAAGTGTTTTAAGAGGTGTTCAATCAAACCTTGTCAAACAAGCGCCAGGTCAAGATGACCGTATAAACAATTCTTGGGCCTTAATGATAGTCTGGCAGATGTGAAATAGAACATCAATTACTCATTCCAAACTTGCATAATGGATTGCGTAACGATTTCATAACTCTTTGCATAACTATATTAGAATACAATGAACTTCTATAACTTCTATACTATGAGATACAAAATGGCTTCTCTAACAATTCCCCTCTTTTGATTAATTATGTTCTATCTCATCTGTCCCTTCCTATAGGGTAGACCGCAGAGACTTGTCCTACATTCATAATACACTAGGCTTTCCCTACGTGCATTATGGGGCCCTGCCATTCAAACGTGCTCTGTGGGATCGGCCTACATGTCCCTATACCCATCCTATCTACTGTTCCTAGAGGGGAACATATATTTAAGGCTATATAAGGCTATAGGCTATATATGTAGTATAATATCATATATGTATGTTCTACCAGCTTATTCATTATGTAAATGTGATATATGTTTGTATAGTCCTTGTAGTGTGTTTATATATCACACACTTTATGGTGTAACTTTATGGAGTCTTTGTAGTGTGTTTATATATCACACACTTTATGGTGTATAGTATTAAAGTTCTTTTCATGCTGATGTTCTTGCATCTTGTGGTTAAACGATTCCATAGGACTTCCACAGTAGGCACAGTCGGTTAAGTCTGCCAGGGTATCTTTGTCACATATCATACATCTGCATCTCTTTGTGGTTGTTATGGTCATCATTACTTGAGCTTGGAGTGATTCAGTATCAATAGCTTCTCTCTTTTGGGGTTTGCATGTTCCTGAAAAACAGCTACAATTAGCTCCTAGAATTTTCTTTACAAGCATTACAAATAATTTTACCAATACTGCAATTACTAATATTATAAATGCTCCTTGAATGACATAATGTATTATCCCTGTGATCCATCCACCCACACCCTTGAATAAATTCAGTGGGTTTAACCAGGAAAGCCATTCAGGGAAGGGTAGTTCACTCAATGCATTGGCTTCCTTAAATCCCTTTTTAAGTCTTTCTGCTTGGTTTATATCATGTGTAACCTGCATCAGTCCTTCAGGGTTTATGAAGTGACAACATGAAGGTCCCACCACCTGACAAAAACCTCCACTAGAAGCAGTGAGATAATCAAGTACCATAGAATGTTGATTGGTAATGATAATGAGCTGTTTTGTGTAGGCTGATTCTATATTTATAGCATCAAATAATAGATCAGTCACATTATCAAAAATATCTCCTAGTTCTTGAATCATTTGGGCATTTCTCATGTTCCCCAACATTACTCCTAATGGACCTGTCAGTACCATTCCTGCCTGCATGTACCATGGTGTACTAAACAAATGCCTCTGTGTCTGTTCGCTAGATTTTGTGTCAGTATCACGTTTTGCAAGCATGTGTTGAGGAATGTTTTTGTATGGGAAATCATTCTTACTCCATACCCATGTTGCAGGTTCCAATCTAGCCAATGTACAGGTTCCCTCCGCTCCCTTTGGAATCCATCTATAGGCTTTTTCCCCACAAACAATGTAAATACCTTTTGGAAGTTCAAACTGATATTCACTCAGTAACGCCATTACTACTGATACAAATCGCAAGGTCTCATCATACAAACACCAAGAATCTTCTAAGTCAGTGGTAACCACTCTATAAAATTGAAAGGGCACACAGTATGGTTCTTTATCATTAGCTATTGACATATCTGCTGCTCCATCACCTAATTGCCCTTCTTCAATTTCTTCACTCATGTGTATTGCACTGCGATTTGCACAGGTATCAGTGTCACCATGTTCGAATCTATAGGCTCTGGTCCAGTTAGTTTCATGTATGTATCTTTGTAGGGATATACAAGGAGGTCTGGTACAATACGGATTTTGGTTTGGGGCATAACCCCTTATTTCAAAACTGACTTTTAACATTTGATTGGGTACCTGCCCCAGATCCCTTTGAGTTGTTTCTCTACTCATCCAGGACCCATCATTGTCTGTAAATTCAAAAATTTCATCTTTATTTTTACCTTTGCTTTCTGATTTCGACAAATTTACCTGAAACCAGGGTTGTTTTGTCCA
The DNA here is from genome assembly GCF_048569485.1 of Anomaloglossus baeobatrachus. Lineage (NCBI taxonomy): Eukaryota > Metazoa > Chordata > Amphibia > Anura > Aromobatidae > Anomaloglossus > Anomaloglossus baeobatrachus. Next base: position 120,173,991 of record NC_134356.1, on the reverse strand, counting down.
CCCTGTTATAGGTAAAGGTGCAGAAGTTTTACTTTGTTGATCATTTAATGCTAAGGCATGCATCCTCCAACACCTTGAACCCATTAATTCATCTTCTGATATGGGGGTTACAAAATAAGGCATTGTTTTTGCTGCAATAGGTGCATGTGAGCATAACCAACAGTTTGACAAATTACGAGCTCTTGATATATAATCATGATACATTACAAATTTATTGTCCCACTGTTTGTTCCTAAGAGGAGAACAACATATAGAAAGAGAAGCAGTACACGATACTTCCCTAATGTCATTTCTTTAATCTTTGTGAACCCTCCTGCAATGGGATGTATGGACTTTTACTGAGGTTGGTGTACTAAGTTGGACTTGGTGTAGATCCAAGTTTCCCCCACACGCCTCCAGACCGTCACCCAGTCCCCCAAACTTCAGAGAATGTGTGCCAGATTGGAAGGATCTGGAATGAAACTGAAATCAACTGTTTATTACATGGTATTACATATTTAATCAATCATTTATATATCAACAATTACACGTCTGATTACTGAATCTGTGAACAAAAATTGCATTTTGTACCCTTTTATCTTTTATCTTTTATCTTTTATACATATCTTATATATACAATTTCTATCATGTGCTTTTCTAGTAATAACATATCATTTTCTGCACTGGCTTGCTTCTAACCAAATCTGGGAAGAAAACTACAGAACACGCACAAACTTGCATAACACTTGCTTATGGTATATCACTATAATTTATCTGCGGTCTCTGAGATGGGATGAGTCAATGCAGGGTATACTTCTATGAACTATACAGTTTTCCTTCTTACATTATTTTGGGTATTTTGGGCATATGTCTTACAAGTCTGGGTAAGTCTGGACTAAATTCTGGTGTCACCCATACCTTGTTTTTTAAGACACACACTTATATCCGTTTTTCACAGAGAATTCCTTATTAATCTATTGGTTACCTGGACCATCAATAAGAAGAGAGCTTATGGCAGAGAAATATTACCGCCCTGTATCCACAGACCTCAGTCAGCTGGGCTTCCTGCGTCTCTATCTCCACTCCTCGCTGAATTTCTTGTACCTGTAGGGATTTAAGAACACAAGAAGTGGCAGACGTCACGGACGTGACAGGAGCCACCAAGGTGGTCTGTACAGGGAAAGATGGAAAACTCTCAACTCTAGGCCCGGTTATCGTTTAACTACACCTGTGTAAGCATCTTTTTGTGCTCCATCACTGTCAGCTCAGGTCTAGACTTTATCTTCATTGTACCTGGCTTATTTAATAACAGGAGAGCAATAACAGGAGAACCTTCATTCAGGCTCATACATATTCTACAGTTTTTCTTATTTCAGTTGACACTCAGTAAAAAAATCTATCGCTTATATTTTTAACTATCTTACCCAGTTCTGCTTTTCCCATTCAGAGAGGGCCTCATCATCACTGCCTTCTGTACTAATATAGGCAAGAAGGGAGTGGTTTAAATTTTAATTATTTCGTGCTGTGTAAGCCGTAGCCTTTCCAGTGCAGAAGCAACCAATCATCTGTAAAAACAAAGCTAAAAATATGTCTTCATATCATTCTTACAACATTACCTCCAACCAGTTAATAGTCTTCAGCATTTATACTTTAGTAGTCATTTCTGCTTAATGGACATGTTTCATAGTGGCTATTACAAGGGAAGTGCTACTATACTACTAGAGTATATAATAGATAACCTCCTTTCCCCCCTTTTGTATATTTATTCACTCAAAATTTTTGCTGGACAAATATACAATATACAAACAATTCAAAAGTTGTGGGTTTTCGATACAAACAATTTGTCTCTAAACTTCTGTGTCGAATAACAAAGTAGCTGGATTAAATATTATGAGTATAGCTACCTTACACTTTGCTAGTCAGTTCATTTAATAAATATTTTGTCAATACTTGAAATAGTAATTACTATACTGAGTATAGTGCCTTGTATTTCTAATGTGTATTACCAAATTAACATTAACATACTTTCTTTGCACGGGTAACCACCACTGGAACATATATATACATATATTTATACATACATATCCCACTAGATGGTGTTTTTCCCTAAATTATAACAAAACAAATAAAATGAGATATCTTCCAGTGCCGGTGTAGAGGGAATTATGAATCCACAGAGAATGTCATCACTCTTCAGCATCTCAAACCCCTCTTTTGCTTTTAGAGTTTTGCGGATAGAATTTTTGTTCCTGTTGCATGCTGCCAGCACATAAAATAGTTGGCTGCATTTTCTCTGACACTGAAGGAATGACATTCCCCAACTCACAACTCACCAACTGTTCCAATCCTGTTCTTTTAGATATTTCTCTACCTGTTTTGTGATGGCTTCCATTCTGCTTTCTACTCAGGGGATATTATTTTATACACAAATATACAGGTACCTTAATTTTGATGATGGTTCTCATTCAGCTTGCTTTCATCTATTTGAATCAAAGACATCATTACAACAAGCATAGATTCCGGCATTAGTCCTGTAACAGTGATTCCAAATTTTATAATGAACTATTCCAGCATTTCTTGTTTATTAATTACTATCTATATTTTTGCTAGTGGGAAGGGTTACCTGTGCAGTGGCTATGGGGCCATCTACAGGTTTGACCCTAATTATTTGCTTTCCTTGGGGGCTGCCTATTTCCTAGTCCCAGTATGTTGTTTTTATGATTGCAACCTATATCTGTTCTAACAAATGCTCCCTTTCTCTGTACCTCCCGTTGTTGCCCTTTTCTTCTTATTCTGTAACAGTCTCGTTTATAGTGTCCCCTTTTTCCACATCCAAAACACAATCCCTTTTCTTTATACTCATCAAAATCTGGCATCTTATCCATTCTACGCTCAGTCTGTAATCCTTCCACTGATCTTTTTACCGCATTATCGAATGCTCTTGAGTGTATGTTTACCATTACAGGGGTTTGTTCCTGAGCTTTCTTTTTCATCATCTGATCTTCTATAGCTCTTACCATGTGCAATGATTGTTCAAATGGTACACATTTATAGTCTATACATGTTCTTACTACTTCTTTTCTAAGATCCCCCCTTAACCCTTCCTTAAACATACCCTTAAAGAGCGCTATTTCCCTAAAGTCCTTTAAGTCATAACCATTATCTATAAAAAGGGAAACACATCGAGCATGATATTCGTCTACTCTTTCATCTTGCCCTTGAAACATTTCTGAACACAATATATCAACAAACTTCTCCTCTGATACCTTAAGTCTATCCTTATCGTTATGGTCATTTATAAGAGGATGATGGCGTTCAGAAGTCCGGAGCCACGCTGCAACTTGAGCATGGTATCCGTGCTTCTGAATCCATTGGTAATTCTCTCGGCCGAACTGCTGCCACCGGCAAAAATCTAAACAACCTGTCTTAGGCATCCCCGCCTTCTTCAGTATTTTAGCACTGTTCTTAACTGCTTTTTCTCCATTCTCCATTCTGACCAAGTCAATCATTTTGAATCTTTGATCAATACTGTTTGACTTAGTAGAATGTCTGGTAAGACTGGTTCCCATAGTGTGGTAGTTAAAAGGTAGCGGCCCTCCACCTCACACTATCCCCTGATCTGCCCAAAGGGTAGCGATCCCTTGGCTAGCAGTTCAGATGTTGACTTATGCCCACTAGCTACTAATTCCTTTCCGCTAGCTACAAATTCCCCTCTAGAATCTAGTATTTATCCACTAGCAGTCAACGAGGAACCCCTATCTTTCAAGGTAATCAAACCAGTTTTTCTTTCTTTTCCTAATATACCATTGTCTAAGCTAGTAAAGACACACAAACAAATACAACACAACTCCAATTGCAATAGCTATATATTCCTCATTCCTCAGAATCATCTGATGTTGACACTTCCATTCCTGAATCCACCCATGGTACAGGGTGTGCGTCTATTCTGATCTTATTCCCTGATCTTATGCTGGGGACACAAAATCCTGCTCGTTTTCGTGGTCTTGGTCTGCCACAGGCAGCACAATATTCACGCCAATCAGGATTTTGTTCTCCGCACACACAAGTCCATCCTCCTGGTCCCGTTACTAGGGCTGACTCCCAGAGAGTGTAATCCAGTGGATCCCCTCTCATTCCCAGTCCAACAACCCTCTATATATCTTCTATTGCAACTTTACCTTCATATCACACAATGTTACTAAGCAAAGACAATGTTCACCAATCCTAACAAATCATATGCAGCTCAAACCATACCTCTAAACATCAAAGATGTAAAACAACTGTTAACAATATACTAGACTAGATCTTCTGTTTTTGCCCATCTAGAAACAAATGACATACTTCTAACTCAGTTAATACACCGCATTCCAATTCTATGAGCTCTGTTCAGCGAGTGCGGGTTATAAGGTCACAACGCTGCAGTCTCTATTCTCCCCCCTCATTTTTCACTGTAAGTCTCTGACTATACAGGGGAAAGTGACAGAATAGTATCACCTAAAAACAAAAAAACAACTTTAATATAATATATCAGATTGAAAAGGTAATAAGAAGCAGACAAGTATTATATTATTAGTTAGTGAGTTAGTATTGTGAAATAGATAAAGAAAGAAGACAGAAGAAGAAAAGGAAAGACCTTTAGCAGCATAATTTACAAAATGTACAACTTTGTTTTCAGCATATAGGACAAGACAAACAAACAATGAACATAAAGGCTACCTGAGGATTCGCGAGTTTCCTGTTTATATCCCCCGAAGACTGACTCGTGCCCTCTACCCCCTCTTGAAGAGAAAATACTTTGAGATCAAAAAGATCAACTTACCTAGGTTTAGTATTTTCTGTTCAAGAAGGAAGATCGCTGTGTTCAGTCTTAGACGGATGGAAAGGGGAAAGTCTGTCTGGGTCCCAGTCATGGGGCTCGCTGAGGGCCTCCAACTGTTAAAGCCGGGCTCTTATTTCCTCTCAGGTAGCTGGGACGTCGGCCGGTTGTGAGAGCACGCTTAAAACACCATGACAGACTATAGTGGTTCAATCAGCTCTGCCCCTTTATTGGATCTGAAGGTTTCTTTTATACCTTTCAAGCTGATTACACAATATGAGACATGTGATATGATTATACAACTTTTGATTATACCAAATATAGTCATTTGGAAGTTATTCATGATATCATCACATATGGAAAGGATTAATGTTTCAATGCCAAGAAAGGATTAATATTTCAAGCCAAAGATATGTAATAAAAAGTGTTTTAAGAGGTGTTCAATCAAACCTTGTCAAACAAGCGCCAGGTCAAGATGACCGTATAAACAATTCTTGGGCCTTAATGATAGTCTGGCAGATGTGAAATAGAACATCAATTACTCATTCCAAACTTGCATAATGGATTGCGTAACGATTTCATAACTCTTTGCATAACTATATTAGAATACAATGAACTTCTATAACTTCTATACTATGAGATACAAAATGGCTTCTCTAACAGTATGCAGCAGAGCAGTATGCGTGTCTGTATGTATGCATGTATGTATGCAGCAGAGCAGTATGCGTGTCTGTATGTATGCATGTATGTATGCAGCAGAGCAGTATGCGTGTCTGTATGTATGTATGTATATATGCAGCAGAGCAGTATGCGTGTCTGTATGTATGCATGTATGTATGCAGCAGAGCAGTATACGTGTCTGTATGTATGTATGTATATATGCAGCAGAGCAGTATGCGTGTCTGTATGTATGTATGTATATATGCAGCAGAGCAGTATGCGTGTCTGTATGTATGTATGTATATATGCAGCAGAGCAGTATGTGTGTCTGTCTGTATGTATGCATGTATGTATGCAGCAGAGCAGTATGCGTGTCTGTATGTATGCATGTATGTATGCAGCAGAGCAGTATGCGTGTCTGTCTGTATGTATGTATGCAGCAGAGCAGTGTGTGTGTGTGTGTCTGTATGTATGTATGCAGCAGAGCAGTATGTGTGTGTCTGTCTATATGTATGTATGTAGCAGAGCAGTGTGTGTGTGTCTGTCTATATGTATGTATGCATGCAGAGCAGTATGTGTGTGTCTGTATGTATGTATGTATGTATGCAGCATAGCAGTGTGTGTCTCTGTATGTATGCATGTATGATGTGTATCTATGTATGTCAGTGTATATGACTGTATAGATTTGTCTGTTTATATGTATTTTTGTGAGTTTGTCTTTAAATATGTATATGTACGTGTATGTATCTGTGTATGTGTGTGTGTCTGCGTGTTTATGGGGCCCACTGGGACTCTTCCGCCCGGGGCCCACAAAAACCTGGAGCCGGCCCTGCCTGCGGTGATGAAGTCCCGCCATCCCGACCTCAGCGCTGTCACTGTCCTCCATGGCCGCCGCTTGTCACATCACCTTCTCTCGCTTCCGACCCGAGACTGACTAGCGGTGACGTCACGGGCCTCTCGCGATTCTTGGCTGTGAAGGCGGAGGTCATTGAACTCAGTGACAGGGGCTGTCAGTGTGCTGGAGATCAGCGCAGGTAATGTACCTCGCTGACAGCAGCACTTGTCATCCCCTGCAGTGACCTGGGCTGACCCATTGATGTTAGCTCAGGTCACTGCACTGCTCTCCCAGCCAATGGGGAACATCCTGCTCTTCATTGACTGGGACAGTGTGGATCGTCATGGCAACCCCTTGGATTACACCAGACCTGGATTTGTTTTTCATTCTAATAAATTGGTTAAAGAGGGAATGTTTTGGGGAGTGTTTTTTCAAATAAAAATGTGTTTGTCGTCTATTTTTTTTTATTACTGACTGGGTTGGTGATGTCGGGTATCTGATAGACGCCTGACCTCACCAACCCCAGGGCTTAATGCCAGGTGACATTACACATCTGGTATTAACCCCATATATTACCCCGTTTGCCACCGCACCAGGGCGCGGGATGAGCTGGGGCGAAGCACCAGGATTGGCGCATCTAATGGATGCGCCACTTCTGGGCGGCTGCGGCCTGCTATTTTTAGGCTGGGGAGAGTCCAATAACCATGGACCTCCCTAGTCTGAGAATATCAGGCCTCAGCTGTCTGCTTTACCTTGGCTGGTAATCCAATTTTGGGGGACCCCTACGTGTTTTTTTTTTAATTATTTATTTAATTTAAAATAACAGCGTGGGGTGCCCTCAGTTTTGGATTACCAGCCAAGGTGAGGTTGCCAGCTGTGGCCTGCAGGCTGCAGCCGTGTGCTTTACCCTAGCTGGCTACAAAACTAGGGGGAACCCTACGTCATTTTTTTTTCATTTTTTTGGCTAACTACAAAGCTAAGCACCCCTTAGTGCCACATGAAAGGCACCAAAGGGTGCTCCACTTTTTCTCCATTTTTTTCTCCACTTTTTCTCCACTTTTTCTCCACTTTTTCTCCACTTTTTCTCCACTTTTTCTCCACTTTTTCTTCACTTTTTCTCCACTTTTTATCCATTTTTTCTCCACTTTTTCTCCGTTCTTTTTCTATGGTCGGTCTACCCATTAGCTCTGCCATGCATACTGTAGCTCTACACCTACTGCACATGTTACTTTATGATTGACATCTCTTTCGTACCAGAGCTGTCTAAGCCTACTCTGACCCCATATTTGTCATTACTATATTGTCCTTGTACTGTATTATGACATTTGTATCATGTGTTTCATTTCTTGCTGTGTTGCAATTTTTTTGCTGCATCCCAATTGTACCTCTACATTGTTCGAGTTTATGTTATTGTTCTCTCACTCTTATGTGATACTGATTATTGTCATTTTTCATGATTACATGCAGATAAGTCCAATCTGACGAAGGCTCAGGCCGAAACGTCATTTGTAACTTGTTTTGGACAAAAACATATATGCTTATGAAAATTTTTTTTTTCTTAATACGGACCAATAAAGAGTGATTTTGCATTACTATCCGTTGTGACTTACTGACTTAGTCTGGGAGATTTAGAGTGCCGAGGCTACTCACTAATTTTATCTATTATTACCTCTGAGCACCTATATACTAGTGAGCAGAGCTTCCTCTACAGTGGTTCTCCTGATTAGGCATGCCCTTACCTCATGAGCAGGGCATTGCAGCTTTGGTAGCAACCATTACGACATGGACTCTGCTGCTGTGGACCCGGGGAGAGTGAGTGCAGATTCATTGCACCCACACTCCTCACATGAAGGGTCCGCACTCCTAGAAAATGGGGGATACGTTCCCTGAGTGTCTCCCCCCCATATTCTAGACGGTCCAGTGTCGTCGTGGGACCCCTTTATTTTTTTTCTTACAATAAATTGGTGAAAGAGGAAATGTTTTGGGGACTGTTTTTTCAAATAAATTTCTTTTGTCGATTTTTTTTTTTTGTTAGTACTGACAGTTTATGATGTTGGGTATCTAATAGACGCCATGACATCACAAACTGCTGGGCTTGATCTCAGGTGACTTTACAGCTAGTATCAACCCGATTTATTACCCCGTTTGCCACTGCACCAGGGCACAGGATAAGCTGGGGTGAAGCGCCAGGATTGGCGCATCTAGTGGATGCGCCACGTCTGGGGTGCCTGCGGCCTGCTATTTTTAGGCTGTGAAGGCCCAATAACTATGGACCTTCTCACCCTGAGAATACCAGACCACAGCTGTCCGCTTTACCTTGGCTGGTGATCCAATTTGGGGGGGACCCTACTTTTATTGTGTACTTATTAATATTTATAAAATAATTATAAAAAAGAGCCTGAGGGGACCTCCACATTGGATCCCCAACCACGGTAAAACTGCCAGCTGTGGTTTTCAATATATCGAATAGACCTGGCTCACTGAATATAATAGGGTGCTCTGGAGAAAAATAGTCAGCTGAAATCCAAAAACGAATCTCCGGCACTCCAATGGAAAAATGAGAACAAAGTCTGGGTTTCTTTGGTGTTTTTTATTAAAAAAGGCAAGAGAAAAAGTCTGTCTCAACGTTTCGGTCACAATGAGACCTTTATCGAGAGTATTAACAGACTATGAGGTAAAGGAATTGACGTGTGAAAAGCACCAAGGGAAAACGATGTGAGTCAACACTTAGAATGGGGAGAGGAAAGTTGATGCGTGTGAGCACTGTGACCTTATAGCGTGATAATGACGTCAGCCGGTCGGGATCGCCAGGGGGATCATATAGTGGTATTCTGCCAGAACAGGGTAAACAGTTCAGTAACTACTATGTCGATAGAATACCTATCTCCTCCAATAGGGGGAGGGGAGAGAGGGTGAGCCTGTCAGAAGTAGTAAGCAGGTGTACAGTGGATGTTGGTATCAAACGTATAAAACGGGATCAATCTGAGTTAGGCCGGAATTGCCCTGGTTAACAATGCCCGTCTTCCTGTACTCGCTGTGGGCTACTGGCACGTAGAAGCAACAGGTTTATGTGCCTGTAAGGTAATAGAGGGAAATAGTGGCGAGGCCCCTTATAAAGTCAGTGTGGAAATGTTAAGGATTACCCTGGTGGCAGTGACCGTCTCCTGTATTTGCTATGGACTTATAACACCAGGCAAATATGATTTCTGCTCTCAGAGTGGAGTAATCTGCGTAAGGACGTGCTCTATGCTGTAGGCTATTCCCAAAGGGATACTGAGAGGTGAATCGGTCAGACGACCCATAGGAAGCATAGGGGACCTGCGTCCGGTAAGAATACTGGCTGGCTGCTGCTGCCACCAGGGTAATCCTTAACATTTCCACACTGACTTTATAATGGGCCTCGCCACTATTTCCCTCTATTACCTTACAGGCACATAAACCTGTTGCTTCTACGTGCCAGTAGCCCACAGCGAGTACAGGAAGATGGGCATTGTTAACCAGGGCAATTCCGGCCTAACTCAGATTGATCCCGTTTTATACGTTTGATACCAACATCCACTGTACACCTGCTTACTACTTCTGACAGGCTCACCCTCTCTCCCCTCCCCCTATTGGAGGAGATAGGTATTCTATCGACATAGTAGTTACTGAACTGTTTACCCTGATCTGGCAGAATACCACTATATGATCCCCCTGGCGATCCCGACCGGCTGACGTCATTATCACGCTATAAGGTCACAGTGCTCACACGCATCAACTTTCCTCTCCCCATTCTAAGTGTTGACTCACATCGTTTTCCCTTGGTGCTTTTCACACGTCAATTCCTTTACCTCATAGTCTGTTAATACTCTCGATAAAGGTCTCATTGTGACCGAAACGTTGAGACAGACTTTTTCTCTTGCCTTTTTTAATAAAAAACACCAAAGAAACCCAGACTTTGTTCTCATTTTTCCATTGGAGTGCCGGAGATTCGTTTTTGGATTTCAGCTGTGGTTTTCAGGCTACAGCCGTCTGCTTTACCCTAGCTGGCTATCAAAAATGGGGGGACCCAACGTCATTTTTTTTTTAACTATTTTTTAAATAGAAAAAATTAATGGGCTTCCCTGTATTTTGATTGCCAACCAAGGTAACGGCAGGCAGACTGGGGTGGCAACCCATAGCTGTCTGCTTTATCTGTGCTGAGAATCAAAAATACCGCAGACCGCTACGTCATTTTTTTAAAGATTTATTTTTACAGCACTGTGATGTCCAGCAATCAAAATACAGGGAAGCCCATTTTGTTTTTAGTTATTTAAATAAATAATTAAAAAAATATATATGGCCTCCCGCTGCATTTTTTGTATTGCTAGGTAAGGGTAATCCAAGCAGCTACTGGCTGCTAACCCCCACTGCTTGGTGTTACCTTCACTGGCAATGGAAAATCCAGGGAAGCATTTTTTATTTTTTTTGCCAAAAAACTACAAAAAAAGGACGTGAGCTTCGCCATATTTTTGTATGCTAGCCAGGTATAGCAGGCAGGTGCTGGAAGAGTTGGATACAGCGCCAGAAGATGGCGCTTCTATGAAAATGCCATTTTCTGAGGCGGCTGCAGACTGCAATTCGCAGCAGTGGGGCCCAGAAAGCTCAGGCCAACCTGTGCTGCGGATTCCAATCCCCAGCTGCCTAGTTGTACCTGGCTGGACACAAAAATGGGGCGAAGCCTACGTCGTTTGTTTTCTAATTATTTCATGAAATTCATGAAATAATAAAAAAAGGGCTTCCCTTTATTTTTGGTTCCCAGCCGGGTACAAATAGGCAACTGGGGGTTGGGGGCAGCCGTACCTGCCTGCTGTACCTGGCTAGCATACAAAAATATGGCGAAGCCCACATAATTTTTTCAGGGGGCAAAAAACTTCTGCATACAGTCCTGGATGGAGTATGCTGAGCCTTGTAGTTCTGCAGCTGCTGTCTGTCTGTATGAAGAAGAGCAGACAGCAGCTGCAGAACTACAAGGCTCAGCATACTCCATCCAGGACTGTATGCAGAATTTTTTTGCCCACCAAAAAAATGACGTGGGCTTCGCCATATTTTTGTATGCTAGCCAGGTACAGCAGGCAGCCACGGGCTGCCTCCAACCCCCAGTTGCCTATTTGTACCCGGCTGGGAACCAAAAATATAGGGAAGCCCATTTTTTTTAATTATTTCACTTATTTCATGAAATAATTAAAAAACAAATGACGTGGGCTTCGCCCCATTTTTGTGTCCAGCCGGGTACAACTAGGCAGCTAGGGATTGGAATCCGCAGCACAGGTTAGCCCGAGGTTTCTGGGCGCCTCTGCTGCGAATTTCAGTCCGCAGCCGTCCCAGAAAATGGCGCTCTCATAGAAGCGCCATCATCTGGCGCTGTATCCAACTCTTCCAACAGCCCTGGAGCCGGGTGGCTTGTTGGGTAATCATGAGTTAATACTGGCTTTGTTTTACTAGCCAGTATTAAGCCAGAGATTCTTAATGTCAGGCACGTTTGACCCGGCCATTAAGAATCTCCAATAAAGGGTTAAAAAAAAACACCACACAGAGAAAAAATACTTTAATAGAAATAAATACACAGACACATTAGAGACTCCATCTTTATTACCCCCTGTCAGCCCTCCACGATCCTGCTCTTCTGTCTTCTTTCTTTCTAGTGTAGTAGTAGTGACGATTGTAGTGAGGATGAGTTTACCCAGCTCATCATTCGGGGCTGAGGAACCTCATCCTCACTACAATCCTCACTAGTGTAGTAGTAGTGACGATTGTAGTGAGGATGAGTTTACCCAGCTCATCACTTGGGGCTGGGGAACCTCCATCCTCACTACAATCCTCACTAGTGTAGTAGTAGTGACGATTGTAGTGAGGATGAGTTTACCCAGCTCATCACTTGGGGCTGAGGAACCTCATCCTCACTACAATCCTCACTAGTGTAGTAGTAGTGACGATTGTAGTGAGGATGAGTTTACCCAGCTCATCACTTGGGGCTGGGGAACCTCCATCCTCACTACAATCCTCACTAGTGTAGTAGTAGTGACGATTGTAGTGAGGATGAGTTTACCCAGCTCATCACTTGGGGCTGAGGAACCTCATCCTCACTACAATCCTCACTAGTGTAGTAGTAGTGACGATTGTAGTGAGGATGAGTTTACCCAGCTCATCACCTGGGGCTGGGGAACCTCCATCCTCACTACAATCCTCACTAGTGTAGTAGTAGTGACGATTGTAGTGAGGATGAGTTTACCCAGCTCATCATTCGGGGCTGAGGAACCTCATCCTCACTACAATCCTCACTAGTGTAGTAGTAGTGACGATTGTAGTGAGGATGAGTTTACCCAGCTCATCACTTGGGGCTGGGGAACCTCCATCCTCACTACAATCCTCACTAGTGTAGTAGTAGTGACGATTGTAGTGAGGATGAGTTTACCCAGCTCATCACTTGGGGCTGAGGAACCTCATCCTCACTACAATCCTCACTAGTGTAGTAGTAGTGACGATTGTAGTGAGGATGAGTTTACCCAGCTCATCATTCGGGGCTGGGGAACCTCATCCTCAGTACAATCCTCACTAGTGTAGTAGTAGTGACGATTGTAGTGAGGATGAGGTTCACCAGCCCATCACTTGGGGCTGAGGAACCTCCATCCTCACTACAATCCTCACTACAATCGGGAAGCAGCGTGCAGCCTTCACTCCGTGAGTGATCAGTGCTGCTAGCGGTAACGCTGATAGACGCGTTACCATAGCAACGGTGCTCTCGGAGCCGCGGTTAGCGGTGACGTCACCGCTAACTGCGTTGCTATGGCAACCTCCGTTAATGACCGGCTGTGTCAGCCGGTCCCTAACGGAATGGGGAGTCGACCGTGTGCTAGAGCATGTCGCCGGTACACGGCGATACACATATGTGCACCGTGTACCGGAGAGATGCACTCGCAGGTCCTACATGACGCATCATAGTCATGTGACCAGTCTGTAGCCAATGAGATAATAGCCACGTGACTGGTCACATGGCTATTTTGACGTCACGATAGGTCCTGCTTCACTGCTGCAGTGCCGGTCACCGGGAGCATTCAGCGATCATCGGATGGAATAGCGGCAGGAGACAGAGTGCAGAAGGGATCGCGGGGACCGGTAAGTGTTATGGCAATGTTTATTAACTGTTTGTGTACATTTATAATGCATTTTTATGTGTTTGTGATTGCCTCCCATTATAGCCTATAGGTTCGAGTTTGGTTCGTCGAACGTTCGACGAACCGAACTCGAACGGGACCCCCGTTCGGCGAACCGAACTCGAGCCGAACCGCGACCGGTTCGCTCATCTCTACACACAATGTTTTTACGTAAAATCTTTCATGTAATAATCTCAAAAAGTAACATACACCAGCTCTATCTCACTATTGGGTATGTGCCCTTAACATTTCCGCCATGAAAATTCATTTTGGTGTCATTTTGGAAGGTTTTCTGGTGAGTCCGTAAAAATGGCGTAAAACTCGGACAAAATTGTTCACAGCTGTGACTTTTGAGTGATAAATGCTTCAAGGGGTCTTCCCCATGCTGTTGCCATGTCATTTGAGCAATCTTCTGAGACTTTTGTGACATTTTTAGGGTTTCTACATGCTGCCGGGGGTCATTTCAGAAAAATACTCGGGTCTCCCATAGGATAACATTGGGCTCGGTGCTCGGGCCGAGTACACGAGTATCTTGGGATGCTCGGCCCGAGCCTCGAGCACCCGAGCTTTTTGGTACTCGCTCATCACTAATAATTATGTGAGAATTTTATGTTACACGGATTATTGTTCATATAAAAATGAATTTGTCTATACTTCTTTCCTCCCTTTTTTCCATACTTATCTCACCCCACAGGCTGCCCCTTTTTCATGTAGATCCCATGCCATGCAGACCCTTTTTCTATACAGATTTCCCCCATGGTTGCCCATTTTTCCATATAGATCCCACCTTGCATGCTGCCCCCTTACTCATACAGCTCCCACCCCCAATGGCTGCCCCCTTATTCATACAGATACCACGGCACAGACTGCCCCCTTTTCTTTACAGACGCAAGCACGTAGGCTGCCCACTTTATAATACCGATCAAACCCCAGATGCTGCCCCCTTAACCATACAGATTCCACATGCAGGCTGCCCCATTTGCAATTCCCACCCAACAGGCTGCCCACTTTGCCATACAGATTCCATCCTGCAGGCTGCCCCCTTTGTCATACAGATCCCACCCAGCAGGTTGCCCCCTGTACCAAACAGGTCCCTCCTCGCAGACTGCCTCCTTTGCCATACAGATCCCACCCTGCAGGCTGCCCCCTTTTCCATAATCATTCCACCCAATGCTGCCCCTTTCCATACTCATCCCAGCGCACAGGCTTCCCCATGTTGATCCCACCCCATGCAGCCCCCTTTTCCATACAGATTTACTCCCAGGTTGCCCCTTTTTTCCATGCAAATCCAACCTTTCAAGCTGCCTCCTTATTAATACAGATCCCATCCCGCAGTCTGCCCCCATTTCTATACAGATCCCATCCTGCAGGGTGCCCCCTTTGCAATACAGATCTCACCTCACAGACTGCCCGCTTTGCTATACGGATCCCACCCACCAGGCTGCTCCTTTTTCTATACTCATCCCAGCCAATGCTGCTGCCTTTACATATTCATCCCATCCCACAGGCTGCCCCCTTTTCCATGCACATTCCACCCCATGCAGCCCTCTTTTTCCATACAGATTTACCTGAAAGCTGACCCTTTTTCCATATAAATGCAGGCTGCCCCCTTGTTCACATAGATCCTATCCCACAGGCTGCCAACTGTTCTATACAGATACAACCCCACAGGCTGTCCCCTTAGCCATACATATCCCACTTGCAGGCTACCCCTTTGCCACACAGATCCCTTTATACTGCCCCCTCTTCCATGCAGATCCCACCCTATGCAGCCACTTTTCTATACAGATCCCCCCATACTGCCCTCTTTCCCATGCAGATCCCATCACATGCAGCCCCCTTTTCCATACAAACCCCACTCAAGCTGCCCCTTTTTCCATACAGTTCCCAAACCACAGCTCTCAGTATGTTTAGCACAAGGAGTGCTTACCTGCTCCTGGCTCCAGCGACCTCTCCTCCTCAGTGGCACTCTGCAGAGATGCTGGTAGCGTGATTATGTAAACTCATCACGCTGCCATGACCTTTGGAGGGTGCGCACTCCACCGCATGTCAGGTGACAGAACTGATTGGAGCTCAACTGAACCCGGAAATGACGGAGGTACAGAGGTTAATTTGTATTAGACGCTAAAACAAATGAACTTAGTATTTTATTAGAGTAGATATGACAGAAGACAATTATCACCAAAACAAAGGAGGCGATGTAATACTCTTTATCAAGTTAGTTTACAAGCTCAAGGTGTATAAATTAATTCCCTGATCTGTCATTTCTGAGATTGGTTATAAACTACTTGTGCCAGCCGCTGTGCATGATGTCGGCCGACTCACACTGTAAGGTGCTGGGCTCCATGACATTGTATGTAGCAGCAGTGTCAGAGCTGGTAGGCAGCAGCGGTTCAACTAACAGCAGCAGAGCAGTGGGCAGAACTCTGACAGGTATCCAATTATGTCTCTGTCAGGGTCAAATAGGAGGAGTAAGTTGGTAGACATGGGGGACCTTAGCCATTAGCACCTGCAATCTCATCGCTGGGAAGCCATTGAGTGTAGAGATCGCCCTCTCCTGAGTAACCACCTAGATGCGGACTTAGGGTACCGTCTCACTAAATGACGTGCCAGCGATTCCAACCATGATGTTACCCGGTCAGGATCGCTGGTGCGACGCTACATGGTCGCTGGTGAGCTGTCAGTCAGGCAGATCTCACCAGCGACCAGCCACTAACGACGACTCTGCGCTTGGTAACCAAGGTACACATTGGGTTACTAAGCAAAGCGCTTTGCTTAGTTACCCGATATTTACCCTGGTTACCAGCGTACGCTGCTTACAGAGAGTCAATGCTTGTTGGTCTCTCGCCGTCAAATACGCCAATGTGTGCTGCACAGCGGGAGACCAACGAGCAAAAAATGAACCAGAACACTGTGTAACGATCAGCGATTTCACAGCAGGGGCCAGGTCGCTGCTTAGTGTCACACACAGCGAGATCGCTGATGAGGTAACTGGTACGTCACAAAACCTGTGACTCAGCAGCGATCTCGCTAGCGATCTCGCTATGTGAGAAGTACCCGTTAGACATATGAGGGGTTAAGGTGAACAAAGGAATGATCCAGTGTCACGTTTTGCATAAAAAGACAGCTTTAATAAAGAACTTCTTTAAAATACAAAGAATATTTTTTTTTGTATACTTTGGTGGCTTATCTTTATTACAAGAAAAATATTCTTTGTATTTTAAAAAAGTTCTTCATTAAAGCTGTGTTTTTATGCAAAACGTGAAGCTGGATCATTCCTTTGTTCACCTGTGCCTCAGACGCTGAACAGCAGCGGGATCTCGTGCTTCAGCACCGCCAAGAGTGCGGACGTCTAGGGGTGAGCTGTATATTTGTTTCTCTGCACATCTGAGGGATTAAGCTGCCAGGAGCTCTATATAGATACTATATTTTCTCTAAAAATGCATGTGAGGTTCATAGCACACAATATGATCAAATTGTGTGAGCCCATCTGCCAACGTCAAGGCGACCTCTTCAGATGGGTCCCTACACTAACTTATCACTAAACTACTAACTAACTGGCACTAAGTCACATCTGATATTATTACTACCATTTTTACTATTACTACACTAATACTCTTTTAAATGTCCATCTGTTATTATAATTTTCTTTATTTGTACTACACTAATCTACAATGTTGATCCAGAAGAAGGCAAAAACCCCTGTGACACATTCAGCCAATTTGTGTCACAGGGGAAAAATTCCTTCTTGACCCCGGCAAAAGGCGATCAGTCCTAGAACCCTGGATTAAACTGCAGTTCTACCTATTACTACTGTTATTTTCTTCATATTTTTACTACTTTCTTATTAACACTCATATTATTGTTCTTATTATTATACTTACCACCGCCATGTTTGATGTTTCAGTGTTCAGGCCCCAGCAGGATGGTCCATATGATGTTCCTCCTTCATCTCAAGAACCAGTTGACGTATTGGCGGTTGTTTTCCTGCTGGATCCTTCTTTGTTGTGTCCTCTGTGCAGGGATCTTGATGTCCAGTTTTATCTTCTTTACCGACTTTTTTGGCATGTGATCTTCTTCTTCTTCTTCATCCAGGTAGCTGCATTAGTCTCTCCAAATTTTTTTTTTTCATATTCTTCTCTCCTCTTCCTTTTCTCTCTGACATCTGGATGGCTTAGGCTGTTTTTCGCGCCGAACTCTATACATTTTCTGGGCCTCGGGGCTTGTCGGCATCAGGCGCTAGGAAGACAAGAGATTACGTTACAAGGATTAATAGGAACATCTGAATACACAACCACCTTATTATAAAAGAAACATCAATGTTGCCCTTAGTTTTCTCACTGACCTCCTTCTTGAAGATTGGTGATGGTAGCAGCATCATACAATAGGACAATCTTCTTAGTTTTTCCTCCGGTGTAATGTAAACTAAAGGAAACAACCAGATATTAGGCTCTGATTAGAGACTAAAGCCCCCACTTAAAAAAAAAAAAAAGCCACAGTGAGAACTGCAAGATTTTTAAGTGCTGTTTCCATTAAAGATTGTGATATGGATAAAAAAAAAAACCACAATGACAAATATTATTAAAAAATAGATTAAGCACAAAAACCTGATTTAAATAATAGGTGATTTCTGATGACAAATTCAAAGGTCCAAAGTCTAACAATGAATGGATAACCCCTTTAACACTAAAACCAACACATGTTTCATAATACCTATAACTACCATTAGGGGTCATTTTGACCCCCATTCAAAAGTACTGACTCTGGAGTAAAAATAACTTTTTTGTTGCCAACAAATTAAAGAACATTTATTTTAACTTAGTAGGAACAGTGTTCAGATCAAGTATGTCCATCATCCTCTCCAGAATCTTCGGTATCGTCCATTATATCTGATTCTTCGGAAATATCATGAGGAAAATATTCTTCCATCAGACTCTGAGTCTATTTGTTCCTGATTTTCTTCTTCTGACTCATTTTCAGATAAAATTTCATCACTTGTCAGACCCCTCTGCTTACTCATGCTTCAAATATACAGTGCTGGCCAAAAGTATTGGCACCCCTGCAATTCTGTCAGAGAATACTCAGTTTCTTCTTGAAAATGATTGCAATCACAAATGCTTTGGTATTATTATCTTCATTTATTTTGCTTGCAATGAAAAAACACAAAAGAGAATGAAACAAAAATCAAATAACTGATCATTTCACACAAAACTCCAAAAATGGGCCAGACAAAAGTATTGGCACCCTTAGCCTAATACTTGGTTGCACAACCTTTAACCAAAATAACTGCGAACAACCGCTTACGGTAACCATCAGTGAGTTTCTTACAATGCTCTGCTGGAATTTTAGACCATTCTTCTTTGGCAAACTGCTCCAGGTCCCTGAGATTTGAAGGGTGCCTTCTCCAAACTGCCATTCTGAGATCTCTCCACAGGTGTTCTATGGGATTCATGTCTGGACTCATTGCTGGCCACTTTAGTAGTCTCCAGTGCTTTCTATCAAACCATTTTCTAGTGCTTTTTGAAGTGTGTTTTGGGTCATTGTCCTGCTGGAAGACCCATGACCTCTGAGGGAGACCCAGCTTTCTCACACTGGGCCCTACATTATGCTGCAAAATTTGTTGGTAGGCTTCAGACTTCATAATGCCATGCACACGGTCAAGCAGTCCAGTGCCAGAGGCAGCAAAGCAACCCCAAAACATCAGGGAACCTCCGTCATGTTTAACTGTAGGGACCGTGTTTTTTTCTTTGAATGCCTCTTTTTTTTCTCTGTAAACTCTATGTTGATGGCTTTTCCCAAAAAGCTTTACTTTTGTCTCATCTGACCAGAGAACATTCTTCCAAAACATTTTAGGCTTTCTCAAGTAAGTTTTGGCAAACTCCAGCGTGGCTTTTTTATGTCTCGGGGTAAGAAGTGAGGTCTTCCTGGGTATCCTACCATACAGTCCCTTTTCATTCAGACGCTGATGGATAGTACGGGTTGACACTGCTGTACCCTCGGACTGCAGGGCAGCTTGAACTTGTTTGGATGTTGGTCGAGGTTCTTTATCCACCATCCGCACAATCTTGCGTTGAAATCTCTCGTCAATTTTTCTTTTCCTTCCACATCTAGGGAGGTTAGCCACAGTGCCATGGGCTTTACACTTCTTGATGACACTTTTTTTCTTTATCTACAAGTCTCCCCATCACTACTTCTGAGGGAGATTAAAACAATAATAAGAATAACAATAATGACATCATCGATCTACCTTAAAAAAATATTGCAATATCATGTGAGAAGGGGTTCTCAGTGGAAAAAATATATTCTTCTTCCCACGACGACAGGAAATGTTTGCCAGGGAAGGTGAAAATTTCACACCCATGGCACATCCTTGTGTCTGAACATAGTAACTGCCCATAAAAATAAAAAAAATGTTTTTCAATAAAAAATGTGTGACCTCTAAAATATATTTTTGTAGGTTGTCTGAGTAGTTACTATATTTAGACAACTGTTGTTCCAGTGCTAATATGGCTAAATTATGAGGATAGAAGAATAGAGACTGGCAATATCACAAGTTAGCCAGCTATATTCACTTTCCCATGAAAATTCAGAAAAAACGTTCAGAATGTGTTTTGTGTCCCGGACGAGACTGGGTGAAATCTGAGCTAACACCTGCAAACGAGAATATAACCATTCGGACAATCGCTCTGTCAGGTACCCAATTCCAGAAACTATGGGTCTAAAATTAGGAGGAAAAGAATTTTTTTGCATCTTAGGTAGTGCATGGAATAATGGTGTAGACGGACAGGATGGATTCAAATAATCACTCTGTTTCTTAGTGATAATACCTAATTGTGTTCCTTCTGCTAGGATTCTTTCTAAAGGTCCAGTCACACATAACGAGATCGTGAACGAGATCGCTACTACGTCACACTTCCTGTATCGTTGCTGAGTCGTTGTTGAAATCGCATGTAAGGTGTCACACATAACGACTTTAGGAATGAGCATGCGTCCCGTATAACGATCTTGCAAATCGTCGGGACCCTGTCACACAGCAACTGTGTTAACGATTCCGATCCCATTAGGGGCGTAGTGAAACGCAGTGAGCCACGTAGGCGTGCATTTGCGTCGCCTTTTACATACCCCTCCGCTCTGATTGGTGGCCAATACTGCGTTCTGATTGGGCAGGTAGGGGGCGTTTCTAGAGGTTAAATTTTGTATCGTGTCACACTTTGTTACTTCTTTTGAGCTTTGCTTTGAGAATAGAACCTGCGACTCCACCCTGATTCATTCGTCCTTTGTACCCGGTCGCTTGGTTGGGGTTTTTTCGGATCGAAGCCGCATCTGCACCCGGATTCATCCATCTTGCGTTCCCAAGTGTTTACGGTGAGATCGAATTTGCGATTTGCGATTCCACCAGGATTCTTCACTGATAGACAGCTTTACACCTCTTTGAAAAGGTAGGTCCTTATTTGGGGGGGTCTCAATTTTGTTTAATGTTCTTGCTATTATAACATGTTAGTATTTATTATGTGAGTTAATTAAAGTGGCTGGCTTTTATCTGTGTGCATAATGCCATTTACAGGGGGTCTCATATGCGTACATCCATAGTGCCGTTTGTAATGTGTCCTATCCTAGCATCGCTGGCTCTTTTGTCTCTCAGCTACAGACGCCATTTTGTGTCTCTGCCACACATAGAACAGGGGGCGGCCATTTTAGTCTCTGCCACACCATAACCAAAAATTGTGATTGGTTTATTGTAACTTCTCTTATGTTTACATATAATTTTTGCATTATTTATTTCAGATGTCTTATTACAACAAAGAAGAGATCGTGCGCGAGCTTTTGGAGTTGTATAAATCACTGCCCTGCCTGTGGAAAATCAAATCAGCAGAATATTCGGACAGAATAAAAAAACAAGAGGCCTATGCCCAATTGGTGGAACTTTTTAAAAAAACACAGTGGAGGCGAGGCGGTGGATGCCAAGCTTGTTAAAAAGAAAATACAAGGATTGCGGACTGTTTACAAGAAAGAAGTTAACAAGGTGGAGAAATCCAAAAAGTCTGGGGCCGGCACCGACCAGGTCTATGTTTCACCTTTGTGGTACTATAATCTCCTAGAATTCACGAGGGACCAGGAGCCAACCAGAAGGATGGAAAGCTCATACATACCAAACCAGGATCCGCAAACAGACATCCCAATCGATGACAACACCTCCGCTGTTGTAGATGTAAGTACCTTATTTGCTTCATGGTACATAGCATTAAAACTTTTTATGTACATTCCATTGATGAATACAAAATAGTAACTTCTTGTTACCATGATTTATTGTGGAGTATTGAAAAGTTATCCCTTCCAGTTCAGATAAGTACACTCCAATACAATTTTGTCACACTTAAATTAAATATAATATCTATTAAAATGTATGGCTTTTACTTAACATTTATTTTTCTGTTCCCGCAGAACCCTCAGACAGATATGGTGAGGCCCCAATTGGACGAGAATCCCACCACGTCTACCGAGGCGATTGTGGAGGATAATGAAGCACCTGCACCCTCTGGTGAAATGCGGCGAACATATTTCCGCAAAAGGAAGGCCATCCCAGTGATTTATACTCTTTAGCGAACAAACTTCTATTCCAGCCAAAAAGCACACTAGTTGATAGCTTTGTGACATTTGCGTCAGACAGACTCAGCAAACTGGATTCCACACAGAGGGAGCAAGCAGAGAGACTAATGTTCGAAGTCCTAAGAAAGGCAGGACGAGGAGAACTTGATGAAACTGATACTATATGTAGGATGAACCAGCCCAATCATTCAACTTCATGGATTCATCCACAGCCCCTACAAAGTACACCAAAGAGGATGCCTCCACCAAGCTTGCACCTTGACCTCCCCCCACAGTATCCCCCCCACAGTATCCCCCCCACAGTATCCCATTTATTCAAATTAATCATTTTTATCCCAACTGTCGTCTCCCACCTGGCTAGGATATGCCACCCGATATGAAGAGGGCAACTAAAGTTTGTTATTTGTGTGTAATTTTAATTGATTGTTTCATTTTGATTGTAATAATAAATTTATGTTGGTTCAATCTTGCAGCCTGCTTTACTTAATTCAGCATATGGTTGTGACGCCCTGGCAAAACACGGTAGTTACAGAGGTTGTACCATACTCCACCCTCATTGGCATACCACCACACAACCCACAACCAGTAAAGCCTAGTCACCCCCTCGTGACAATAAGGACATAGCAGTGGGTGGGACCAGGCAGATGGGAGCGCCCACCTAGGGGTCCTGAGATGTCAGGGGCGGGACCACTGTAGTCAAGTTCTGACAGTTGAAGTGGAGTAGTCTGAAGCATAGCGGAGTCAGGGGTTGGGGCCCATGGACTACTGGACAAGGTGACAGATGGCAAGCAGGCTCACAGGCGACATAGATCCGGGCGCGGGTGAGTACACCGGTACAACCCTGCATGTCACCTTCCACAGTCATTTAGCCCATACACCAGGGCCCAGGGACTACACCTCCCCTAACCGTCCCACCATCAGTCACCGCAGCACCCGGTTGGCCTTACCAACAACTCACTCCCCAGTAAATAATCCCTTTCTACGGTATACTGTACGGACGGCCGCACGAGCCCGGGTCCGGCCAGCACTTGTTACTACCTGGCCAAAGGCGGGATAATGGGATTGGTGCATCTATACAGATGCATACATGTAATATAATGTTTGTGAGTGTTAATTAACCCAATGTGTACTCTGGCTAGGAGGGGAGGGAGCCAGCGCTAAGTGGTGTGCGCTGGTGACCAAGGTAAATATTGGGTAACAAGCGCTTGGTTACCCGATGTTTACCGTGGTTACCAGTGTCCTCAGCTTCCAGACGCCGGCTCCCTTAAAGCGCAGCATCGTTTCCAAGTCGCTGCTGGCTGGGGACTGGTCGCTGTTGAGATCTGCCTGATTGACAGCTCACCAGCGACCATGTAGCGACGCACCAGCGATCCTGACCAGGTCAGATCGCTGGTGGGATCACTGCTGCGTCGCTAAAGTGTGATGGTACCCTTATACCTTTACTATCAGTTAAAGCTCGCGGTTCACTAATGTTCAGTGTTCCGTCTTCAAGTTCCTCTGGCGATGGTATTCTGTCATCGGATTCCACAGGCAATGGTATTTGGTCTTGGGGTTTCTCCGACGATGGTATTCAGATTTCAGGTTCCACTGGTAATCGTATGCAGTCTTTGTGTTCGTCTGGGGCTCAGCACACTTCCTGATCATTCCACTGCAGACAACATGAGCCTGACCTACTGTACACACGTCTTCTTCCTTGGTAATCTTGGCATCAACTCCACCTTCTCGCTACCGGCCCAGCCTTTTATATATTGCCCACTGCACCACAGTTGTCACCTGACTCGACATCCTGCTCTGCCAAAGGAGGAAAAATGGGGTTGGTGCATCTATACAGATGCATACATGTAATATAATGTTTGTGAGTGGTGATAGATGTTAACTTGCTCTTTGAAATGACACATAACAAACAGCAGATATCAATTTCAAGGTCTTTATAAAACAACATGTACTTCAGAGGGTTCAAGGCCCAAAAGAAGCCATTGAAGACAGCCATACAAAGCCTAGCGTAACATAACCGATTCTAAACTTGGGACATTGTAAAATGAGTATGGCATACAATGAGGGATTACAATAACATATACAGTCATATTAAAAAATTTGGCCACACCTATTAATGTTAACATTTTCATTTATAAAAAATTGGGTTTTTGCAACAACTATTTCAGTTTCATATATTTAATAACTGATGGACTCAGTAATATTTCTGGATTCAAATGAGGTTTATTGTAGTAACATAAAATGTGCAACTCACATTTCCAAAAAATTTGACCTGTGCAATAATATGGGCAACCTTAACAATTTCTTGATTTGAACCCTCCCAACAAATTTTTACTAAAGCACTAAATTGGTTGGGTAACCTCATTGAGCTTTCAAATTCATAGGCTGGTGTATCTTATTAAAAGCTACTGAAAGCAAGAAGAGGCTGTTATTTCTGCAAAAGGAGGATCTACAATATATTAAGGTCACTTTTATGTTGCGGTGCCCATACTTTTGCATCGGTCAAATTTTCTTTCAATGCGGATTGCACATTTTCTGTTTGTACAATAAACCTCATTTCAATCCAGAAATCTTACTCAGTCCATCAGTTACTACATATATGAAGCTGAATTAGCTGTGGCAGAAACCCACATTTTTAGAAAGGATTAAAAGGTTAGCATTAATAGGGGTGCCAAAAAATTACCATATGACTGTATGTTCCTCCAGTTTACAAATGGATTACTGGCTGCTGCCCTCCCCTTGGCCATCCACATAACGGGCCAGCATCGCTGCATGATGCTCCACTTTGGCCATCAGTCTCCTCTGGGCTGAGATGATTCGTCTCTGTGAAGCCCTGATGTTCGCTTGAGAAGAGACGAGGTCTGCCAAAGTGGGGATGCCTATGGAGGGAATGGTAAAAGTTTACAATCATAATTTTTATTTCTGCTTATTATTATGAAGTAGGAGATTCATGTTTAAGACTTACGGCTTTCCCCCTCGTCCGATATTGAGGGACTGATGGAGCCCGTTGGAATACTATCTATGAAAACAAAAAACACTTTATAGTACTCAACAGCTTTATGTTTTGCAATTTATATGGAGTTTATTTTATATGAAACAATTACAGGGAGCCGATCCAGCCGATGCCTCATGCGGGTGCTCCTCCTTCTCTGGTGGCTGTAGCTCCACCAGGTGCTCTGGATCCTCCAGGGGCACATGCTCCTGTGGGGGCTCTTGACCCTCTATGGCTCCTTGCTCCTCTGGGGGTTCTTAATAAAATATGAAGTTTTATGGGGTTATGTTATGATACATATAGGACTGTGGGGGGTACATTATAATATATGGCGGACTACGTAGCCTACCTTATACATGGACTATGGGGGTGCATTATAACACATTGGGGACTATGTGGTGCAGTATAATATATGGAGAACTATGGGGTGAATTATAATACATGGAGAACTCTAGGAAATGAATTATAGTACATGGAGGACTATGGGGTGCATTTTAATATATGAAGGGTTATGTGTGACCCTTTATACTATATGGAAGGCTATGTGGGGGCCATTATTGTATTTATAGAACTATATACGAGGGGGGACAAAGATACAAGCAGGAGATGGAAACATTTTATGCTGAGGGAAAAAGGCTCCTACCCACAGCACCCAGCTTTCCCATGCTTTGATATGGGAAAGCTGGGTGCTGAGGGAATGATGTTTAGCCAAGCATGGGGAAGCTGGGTGCCGAGGACAAGATGTATATCAGAACATATGAAAGCTGGGTGCTGATAGAGGGATTTCAGATCATGGGAAATCTGGGTGCTGAGTGGGTGCTATCTATAGAGATATATATTTATATATATATAGATATATATACATATAAATATTAGTGATGAGCGAGTATGCTTGTTACTACTCGGTACTCGCACGAGTATCACTGTACTCGGGCTACTCGGCGGGTACTGAGTAATTTCGCGATACTCATGCTGTACTTGTGGTCTTCATCCTTGCATGTTGGCGCTCTTTTGAGAGCCAGCCCTCATGCAGGGATTGGCTGGCAGACCACTGCAATGCCACAGCCCTGTTAGTTGTGGAATTGCAGTGATTGGCCGGCCTGCACAGCGTGACCGAGCCTTTATACCGGCGGGCGCGCTGTGCTCTGCACATAGCCATCTCATATTCCCTGCTTTCCCCGCCCACAGACGCCTATGATTGGTTGCAGTGAGACACGCCCACACGCTGAGTGACAGGTGTCTCACTGCACCCAATCACAACAGCCGGTGGGCATGTCTATACTGTGCAGTAAAATAAATAAATAAATAATTAAAAAAAAACAGCGTGCGGTCCCCCCAATTTTAATACCAGCCAGATAAAGCCATACAGCTGAAGGCTGGTATTCTCAGGATGGGGAGCCCCACGTTATGGGTAGCCCCCCAGCCTAACAATATCAGTCAGCAGCCGCCCAGAATTGCCGCATACATTAGATGCGACATTTCTGGGACTGTACCCGGCTCTTCCCGATTTACCCTAGTGCGTTGGCAAATCGGGGTAATAAGGAGTTAATGGCAGCCCATAGCTGCCACTAAATCCTAGATTAATCATTTCAGGCGTCTCCCCAAGATTCCTTCCATGATTAATCTGTAAATTACAGTTAAAAAACACACACACCCGAAAAATCCTTTATTAGAAATAAAAAACAATAACAAAGTGGAGCTGACCGGTGCGGTGGTGAGTAGTGCGATCAGCTGAGCATTCACTAAGGTTACCCGCAGCCACCGCTGCATCCACCGCTGCATCCAGGTAACCTCAGTGACAGCTCAGCTGATCGCGTGGCTGTCTTCAGTTGCTGTGTGAAGCTGACAGGAGCGGCAGTGTATTCTGCTGCTCCTGACACCTTCATGCTGCACAGCTGGATGCAACGCTGGAGGACTGTGGAGTACGCCGGACATGGAGGCTTTATCGGGGTTAATAGATAGGTGATGAGGGACTTTGTTAGTGTTAGTAGCCGGGTACAGTCCCAGAACTGTCGCAAATAATGTATGCGGCAATTCTGGGCGGCTGCTGACTGATATTGTTAGGCTGGGGGGCTACCCATAACGTGGGGCTCCCCATCCTGAGAATACCAGCCTTCAGCCGTATGGCTTTATCTGGCTGGTATTAAAATTGCGGGGACCGCACGCCGTTTTTTTTAACTATTTAATTATTTATTTCACTGCACAGTATACACACACCCACCGGCTGCTGTGATTGGGTGCAGTGAGACACCTGTCACTCAGCGTGGGGGCGTGTCTCACTGCAACCAATCATAGGCGCCGAAAAGCAGGAAAACAGGGAATACGAGATTGTTTAATGAGCGGCCGGCTTTTCCAAAAGAGGAAAAGCCGCCGGAGTTTAGTGAACAGCTGTGCAGGGCCGCGGCAGTAATCGGGGAATGGTAAGTAAGAGAGAGGGGGGAGAATGACCGACAGACTGTGAGAGGGGGACAGACAAGACAGAGCGAGACCGACCGACAGGAGATAGAATGAAAAAAAAAATGACCGACATCGCTAGTAAAAAGCACAAAACGTGCGTTTTGGACATCGGAGTGCCACACAATGTTTTACGTAAAATCTTTCATGTATTAATCTCAAAAAGTAACATACACCAGCTCTATCTCACTATTGGGTATGTTCCCTTAACATTTCCGCCATGAAAATTCATTTTGGTGTCATTTTGGAAGGTTTTCTGGTGAGTCCGTAAAAATGGCGTAAAACTCGGACAAAATTGTTCACAGCTGTGACTTTTGAGTGATAAATGCTTCAAGGGGTCTTCCCCATGCTGTTGCCATGTCATTTGAGCACTCTTCTGAGACTTTTGTGACATTTTTAGGGTTTCTACATGCTGCCGGGGCTCATTTCAGAAAAATACTCGGGTCTCCCATAGGATAACATTGGGCTCGGTGCTCGGGCCGAGTACACGAGTATCTTGGGATGCTCGGCCCGAGCCTCGAGCACCCGAGCTTTTTGGTACTCGCTCATCACTAGTGGTAGGCTCTTTGCTTGGGCTGCGGGTTTGACTCTGAGGCAAGGCCCATGGACTTTGTATGGCTGCATGTAATTGATTAGTCCAATGAACTATGTTGCCTATGACTTTCCATTGGATTGATAGGCCAGGTACAGTCTTTTGCTTTTGTTTGGCCATGTTGTGTGCGCAGTCACTAGGATTATGTGAATTAATGTAGAGTCAGCATTCCACTTCTCTGTGTTGGTGTAGTGGAAGGCTCTTTGCTTGGGCTACGAGAGGACATGGGTTCTCCTCTTCCGCTTCAGTACGACATATCCGGGCTGAAAAGGGCCAGCAGACGTCTTTTGATTGAAGCGCTGCTCCTGCAGTTCCCGACTCCGACTCAAGTTCTTCTCAACATATTCTTGAATCTGCCGGTATTGTACCCTCCGCCGAGTTTCCCATTCAGCTGTCGAAGGGAGTGCTTCTGGGGCCTCCAATCCCATTTCCAGGTCCACCGGCAGTCGGCCGGGGCGAGCCCTCATCAGATATGCTGGGGTGCACTTCGTTGAGCTGGATGGGATGTTGTTGTACATATCGACCAAGTCGGGTAGCTTCTCCGGCCACAGGTTCCGCTCTTCCAGAGGTAACGTCTTGAGGAGTCTCAGGACCAAGTGGTTCATTTTCTCACACATGCCATTGGTCTGGGCATGGTAAGGGGTGGTCCGGATCTTCTTACAGCCGTACAACTGGCAGAACTCATGGAACACCTCTGCTTCAAAAGCCGGGCCTTGGTCAGTAAGCACCTTTTCTGGGTATCCATGTGGTCGGCAGAAATAAGCCTGGAACGCTCTAGCGGCAGTACGACCAGTTAGGTCCTTGACTGGGACAACCACCATGAATCTTGAATAGTGGTCTACTATGGTCAACGCGTAGGCGTACCAACTTCGGCTGGGGGTGAGCTTGACATGGTCCAGGGCGACCAGCTCCAGCGGCTGATGTGTAATGATCGGGTGTAGGGGCGCCCTCTGGCTGGCCTCGTCCTTCCTCCTCAGCGTGCAAGGACCGCACTCTCGGCACCAGGCCTCTACAGACTCCCGCATTCCACTCCAATAGAACCGCTCTCTCAACAGCATCTCCAGCTTCTTCCATCCGAAGTGTCCGGCACCATCATGGTATGCCTGCAAAACAGTGGGCACATCAGCTTGGGGAATCACCAACTGGCGGATATTCTCATGAGTCTTCGGGTTGATCAGCTCACGGTACAGCTTCCCTTGATGTAGATACAGCCGGTTTCGTTCCTTCCACAGGCGTTGGGCTTCAGCTGGGGCGGCAGGGTCCATTCCAACAGCGCCTTGTTCCACCAGGGTCTTGACGAGGCAAACAGCAGGCACCTGGTTTTGAGCTTCCTGCCACTCCTGGCTGGGCAGTGGGTCCAGGTTCACCCGTTGTTGGTGGACATGTACCTTCTCAGTTGGTGGCTGGTGAAAGGCAGGCAACTCGATCTCTTCGAGGTTGTCATCCTCGCACCCTTCTTCCGACAAATGGGGCATCCGAGAGAGTGCATCTGCATTAATGTTGACACGACCAGCTCTGTACTTGATTGTGAAGTCATAGTTGGCTAGCCTGGCCACCCACCGCTGCTCCAACGCGCCCAACTTCGCCGTGTCCAGGTGAGTCAACGGATTGTTATCCGTGAAAGCGGTGAATTTTGCTGCGGCCAAGTAGTGGCGGAACCGCTCGGTGATAGCCCATACCAGTGCCAGGAGCTCGAGTTTGAAGGAGCTGTAGTTCTCAGGGTTCCTTTCGGTTGGCCGGAGTTTTCGGCTAGCATAAGCAATCACTTGTTCCTTCCCGTCCTGGACCTGGGACAGGACTGCCCCCAATCCCACATTGCTGGCGTCTGTGTATAGGATGAATGGGCAGCCATAGTCAGGGTACGCTAGGACCTCTTCTCCGGTCAAGGCCGCTTTCAGCTGGCAGAAGGATTCCTCATGCCTTTCTTCCCACACTAGTGGGGCTCCGATGGGTCTACCACCTTTGGTCTGTCCCACGAGGAGATCTTGCATGGGGGCAGCCATCTTCGTGTACCCCTTGAAAAAGCGCCGGTAGTACCCCACCAGACCCAGAAACTGCCTTACTTCCCTCACTGTGGTTGGTCTCGGCCAGCCTTGGATGGCAGTGATCTTCTCAGGGTCGGGGGCGACACCTTCTGCACTCACTACATGCCCCAGGTACTGCACTCTGGGTTTCAGCAGGTGACACTTGGAGGGCTTCTATTTCATCCCGTATTTGGCAAGGGATGCGAACACCTCGGCCAGGTGCTCCAGATGGGCTTCATACGTCTGGGAGGACACAATCACATCATCCAAGTATAACAGGACGGTCTCGAAGTTTAGGTGTCCCAGACAGCACTCCATCAGCCGTTGGAAGGTTCATGGGGCATTGCACAGCCCGAACGGCATACTATTGAATTCACAGAGCCCCATCGGGGTGGTGAAGGCGGTTTTCTCCCGGTCCTCCGGTGCCACTGCCACTTGCCAGTATCCACTGGTAAGGTCAAGGGTAGAGAAGTAATTTGCAGTCCTCAGTGCGGCCAAAGACTCTTCAATACGGGGCAGCGGATAAGCATCTTTATGCGTTATCTGGTTAATCTTCCGGTAGTCCACACACATCCGCATGGTGCCATCCTTCTTCTTGACCAGCACCAACGGGGCAGCCCAGGGACTACAGCTGTCCCGAATAACCCCTGCCTCTTTCATGTTCCTCAACATATCTTTGGCGCACTGATAATGCGCAGGGGGAATAGGCCTGTACCTCTCTTTGATAGGGGGGTGCTCACCGGTGGGGATGTGGTGTTGGACCCCTTTAATCCGCCCAAAGTCTAAGGGATGTTTGCTGAAAACTTGCTCATACTCTCGCACCACCCTGTACACCCCCTCTTTGTGATGTGTAGGGGTATCATCATTCCCACATGTAGCTGTTGGTGCGATTCATTTAACTCCCCTTGAGACGGGTGAGTGCTGGCAGTAGGTGGAGAGACCGGGGGAGCTGCCTCGTGAATCGTGTGGGGATCTAGGGTGAGCAATTTGGCAAGGGTGGCATACCGGGGAAGCATGACTTCTTCCTCCCCACAGTTCAGCACCCTCACGGGCACTCTCCCCTTCTTTACATCTACCACCCCTCGGGCGGCCATTACGGTGGGCCAGTGTTCGGAGGGCATGGGCTCTATCATGGCAGGGTAGTCACGCCCCTGAGGCCCTACTGCCGCTCTACACCAAATCATCATCTCACTCCTAGGGGGTACAATCAACGGAGCAGCATCCATCACTCTCACTCCTCCAATCTCTCCTCCTGTTGAGTTTACATGCTGGCGGTACATCAAGGCTCGGATCTCATGCTGCACAGCTCTCTGTCGGCTCCCCGCTGCCGTGGCGGCCAGCTGCTGCAGTAGGGCCAACACATCACCCATGCAGTGCTCCATCACATTGGTTCCTAGCACTATCTTCAGGTTATGGTCACTGGGTTCATTCATGATCACAATCATAAATCCAAAAACGGAAATAGAGATCCATATTTACATATGCATGTCTACCGAACAAAATATATAAACCTACAATTAGACCTGCATGATTGTATGGTGCATTAGAGGAAATACACAAAATTTCAAAAAGTATACAAATTTTATTAACATGATTTAAACAGCATAAAGTATCACATGATTAGAGACGGATGTCAAAAAGGACACAGTTAAAAATCATTCCCCTTAAAAACACAGAAAGAACAATCCTGGGACAGTGTGGTACAAAGTTGGTATAGTTTCAGTGGTCAAAAGGAATTTGGGATATGTACATACACCCTAAAGTACATCAAGGCTGATTTGTACAAGAACACCAATCTAATGTGCTTCAGCAGTCATAAGAAGGTGTATGATTATACCCCTAATCCATCAAAAATACTAGTACTGACAATCCAGCAGATGTAGTCAGAAATTAATACACAGGGTTAATACAACATGCAGATGCAAGCATCCTAGACATATAAATAACCATCATGAATTACAGAGATCAAGGCATGCATTACTGCAGTTGTGTTATTAATCATTACTCATATGATAATTAACCAACCTTCAGGTCAAGATATATAATACCAAATGCATACCATGCCAGCCTACCACCCAAAAGGGGAGGGGGGAGAGGTAAGCACGGGGTTTGACCATAAAGGGATTGGTAATCTGCTGGAGGCAGATTAAGGATAAAAGGAGACCACTACCTGTCAGACCACACTGCCCAGCACCTCTACGCGCGTTTCACACTCGCTTCGTCAGGAGGTGCTGTGACAGGGAGATGGTCATATTTTTATAGCCCAGGACTCACCTGAGGCCCATCAGTGGCGCGCGGCGCGCGGCGACGGCCATGCCGCCCACTCCAACCGGCGTCCCGGAAGTCGTATTGCGCATGTGCGCTAATCGCTTCACTCATTGGGCGCCGGCTGCAGGGGAGGGACAGACACCGACACACATCGCGCGCACGGGCATCAGTGAGTCCAGCGCCATCTTGATTGAGGGCAAAACTCCCGGCAGCCAGTGCATATCATAAAGAATCATACATATATTACAGGAATGTTGTTGTTTTGAGCAGTGATCATAATGTGAATTCACAATATCGAATACAATTGACAGAAGATGCATAATGTCCTAATCCAAAGGTTTGTGGAAAACGCGGCACACGGGGATACCAACCTACATTATTAAGCCATCAATAGCAAAAGGATTTTGTGTATTACAAAGTCATCCCGTGCGTCGCATGTCCACAACCAAAGCAAGGTGAGTCCTGGGCTATAAAAATATGACCATCTCCCTGTCACAGCACCTCCTGACGAAGCGAGTGTGAAACGCGCGTAGAGGTGCTGGGCAGTGTGGTCTGACAGGTAGTGGTCTCCTTTTATCCTTAATCTGCCTCCAGCAGATTACCAATCCCTTTATGGTCAAACCCCGTGCTTACCTCTCCCCCCTCCCCTTTTGGGTGGTAGGCTGGCATGGTATGCATTTGGTATTATATATCTTGACCTGAAGGTTGGTTAATTATCATATGAGTAATGATTAATAACACAACTGCAGTAATGCATGCCTTGATCTCTGTAATTCATGATGGTTATTTATATGTCTAGGATGCTTGCATCTGCATGTTGTATTAACCCTGTGTATTAATTTCTGACTACATCTGCTGGATTGTCAGTACTAGTATTTTTGATGGATTAGGGGTATAATCATACACCTTCTTATGACTGCTGAAGCACATTAGATTGGTGTTCTTGTACAAATCAGCCTTGATGTACTTTAGGGTGTATGTACATATCCCAAATTCCTTTTGACCACTGAAACTATACCAACTTTGTACCACACTGTCCCAGGATTGTTCTTTCTGTGTTTTTAAGGGGAATGATTTTTAACTGTGTCCTTTTTGACATCCGTCTCTAATCATGTGATACTTTATGCTGTTTAAATCATGTTAATAAAATTTGTATACTTTTTGAAATTTTGTGTATTTCCTCTAATGCACCATACAATCATGCAGGTCTAATTGTAGGTTTATATATGATCACAATCATACCCTGGTGTTGCAGTTCAGCTCGCCCCACTGTCATAGCCACTTGTGTATACCCCACTTGGGTCAACGGGAGTCCATCAGCGGCAATCAGTGTTATACTAGTATCTGGGGGTGCCAGCTCGTCTGTCCCCCAATACCGCTGGTACAAGGTGTATGGTATGGTGGTTACCTGTGATAAAGTGTCCAAGAGAGCCATCACCGGTATGCCGTCCACAGCCACGGGGATGATGGGCCGGGCACCGATATACCGGTCCTGCCAGTCTGGGGGCCACGGGGTTCTACTCCTGAGGATTGGCCCGTGGCCCCAGGGGTTGCTCGTTTAACGGGCACTGTCGGAAGTAATGGTCAGGCTTGTTGCACTTGTAGCAGGTTGGAGGTCTGTTCCGTGAGTTGTTAGCACCTCTCTGCTGCATCCAGGGAACATCCTCAGGGCTGTCGGCGATCTGTATCCTGGGTGGAGGCTGGGATCTGGTCAAAGGTTGAAGTGCAGCGAGGATCTTGGCGAGGTCTCCGTCCATGCGGCGGACCTGGGCTGCCAGTTCTTCCATTGTGCTGCTGGGAGCTGTAGGCCTTGGAGAGGCTGGTGGAGCAGGGGCCACCACGACGGGGGCTGTCTCAATGGGCCACGGTGATAACTCCGAGATTTCTGAAGCTGGGGGTTGCAGTGCTTTAATAGCCCGTTCCTTTAACACAGCAAAGTCCACATCAGGGTGTTCCAGGGCCCACAGCCGGAGCTGTTTGCGATCCTCAGAGGACCTCATCCCCTGCACGAATTGCTCTACTAGCATCTTGTTGCTGTCCGCCTCATTGATAGTGTCTACCCGCTTTAGGGTGCGAAGAGCGGTTTGCAGGCGTAAAGCGTAGTCCCGAATGCTATCCACAGGCCGTTGCCGGCACTGGTAAAACTGTATCCTCAGCTCAGCTTCGGTACGGGTCTCAAAGGCAGTCTGTAGCTTCTCAAATATGGTGACTACAGAGAGCCGGTCCCCCTCGGCCCAGGTCTCCGCTTCCTGCTTAGCCACGCCGGTTAGCTGGCCCAGCACTACCGCTGCACGTTGCTTATCAGTCAGGGGGTACAATTCCAAAAGCGGATTAAGCTTTTTCCGGAAGACCTGTAAAGCATCAGGTTTCCCGTCATACTGCGGTAGCCAGGTAGCTCCGGGCGCATAGGGCAAGGAGAACGGCATCACCTGAGCGAGAGCACGGGCCGCGGCACCTCCCGCCAGCACGGCCGGGACCTGGGCAGGCCCATTCCCATCCACGGATGCCACTGCGGCTGCGACCACCGCTCCTCCAGCGGCTCCGTCGGGCGCAGACATCTTGTTTCCGTCCCCCTTAGCCTCTTTCCGGCCCCTCCTCTATCGGGGCGGGGTTTTGGCCTTCGCGCCTCTGCTACTCGAGAAGACGCTCGAGCGGGAACTCTTCGCGCCAAAGGTGGCGGCTTCTGAAATTTTTCAGCCGGACACCTCGCGCACCTCTACCCAACGGCAGAGCGGTAAGATCCTGTTCGTGACGCCAAGTTGTCACGGGCGGAGGAGGGGACGCTGCGCTCTCCCACTGCTCGGGTCCGGCTGCCGCTGCTGCTGTTACCTGCTGCTGCTCGGTGGCTCGAGCGATGGGCCGGATCCCGGGGACTCGAGCGGCGCTCCTCGCCCGTGAGTGAAAGGGGTTTGGTTGATGGGATAGTTTTTTGTCCGTGATGCCACCCACGGTTGTGGTGATTGTGTGGACACCACCGCTGCTCTGTCTGGGGATCCCGGGAGTGGTGGTATGGAGCAGCCAGTTGTTGATTTGCCCCTCCGTGGGTAGGGGGTTTGGTGGTCCCGGGGCCCAGTGATGGGGTTGGGATGGTGGACAGGCGGGTTATGGGGCATGTGGAGGTGCAGGGGCGCAGGGGCAGCGCTGTGCCGCACGGCACGGAGGTACTCACTCAGCCAAAGGATGATGACAAAGTCCTCGGTAAACAAACGGCTGGTTGGACGGGTCCCTCGGACTTCTATAGTGCTGATGTTCCCTGCAGTTAGCGGTGACAATCTCTTCCCTGCACCTATGTAAAGTCCTTTTGGTAGCGATGGATTCCCACCGGTAACCGGCTCCCCGACCCAGATATGAGCCGGAGGAGCCCCTCTCTTGCCCGCATGCGCTGGCCCTGGGAAACTGGTGCCTTGGCGGTGGCGGTGTCTCCCCTTCACGGTTGGACGGTTGCCTTCACTCGGGACTTTGCTGCTGGGAGACCCGGAGGTCCCCTTCACTGACGAATTTGGCAAATTATGGTGACTCCTAGCCTTGCCAGGATCCGAAAGGCCCCTGCCCTGGTGCTGACTGTTCTTTGTATACCGCTCCGGTACCGCCGGGTCACCACCCGTCCACGGTCCTTTCGGCAACCTCCGAGCAATCTCTCCTGCAGACGGTCACCGCCGTCTGCCAACCTTGCTGTCTCAGTCAGGGGCACACACCCGGACAAACTTCAGGCTTCTTGCTGTCACTTTTCTCTTTTCTCACTACAACTCCACTGTTTACTCCTTCTACTTCGAACTCCAAACTCATCTGTTTACTCCTCACTCAAGCTCTTCCCTGAGCTAACTGCCTGGTTTTCCCCCCTCCAGGGCTGTGGACTCCTCGGTGGGTGGAGACCAACCGCCTGGCTCCACCCCCTGGTGTGATCATCAGCACCTGGAGGAAGGCAACAAGGATTTGTGTTCTGACCTAGGTGTTCCTGCAGGGAATGTGGGGTGCGTGTAGTGTTATGACCTGTGATCCCTGGCTTGCCCAGGGCGTCACATTATGGCTGCATGTAATTGCCTAGTCCAATTGACTGTGTTGCCTATGAGTTTCCATTGGATTGATAGGCCAGGTATTGTCTTTTGCTTCTGTTTGGCCATGTTGTGTGCGCAGTCACTAGGATTATGTGAATTAATGTAGAGTCAGCTTCCCACTTCTCTGTGTTGGTGTAGTGGAAGGCTCTTTGCTTTGGCTATGAGATGTTGTGGGTTTGACTCTGAGGCAAGGCCCATGGATTTTGTATGGCTGCATGTAATTTCCTAGTCCAATGGACTGTGTTGCCAATGAGTTTCCATTGGATTGATAGGCCAGGTATTGTCTTTTGCTTTTGTTTGGCCATGTTGTGTGCGCAGTCACTAGGATTATGTGAATTATTGTAAAGTCAGTTTTCCAGTTCTCTGTGTTGGTGTAGTGGTAGACTCTTTGCTTAGGCTATGAGAGGTTGAGGGTTTGATCCTGAGGCAAGGCCCAAGGATGTTGTATGGCTGCATGCAATTGCCTAGACCAATGGACTGTGTTGCCTATGAGTTTCCATTGGATTGATAGGCCAGGTACTGTCTTTTGCTTTTGTTTGGCCATGTTGTGTGCGCTGTCACTACAATTATGTGAATTAATGTAGAGTCAGTTTCCCACTTCTCTGTGTTGGTGTAGTGGTAGGCTCTTTGCTTGGGCAACCAGAGGTTTTTGGTTCGACTCTGAGGCAAGGCCCATGGACTTTGTATGGCTGCATGTAATTGCCTATTCTATTGGACTGTATTACCTATGAGTTTTCATTGGATTCATAGGCCAGGTACTGTCTTTTGCTTTTGTGTGGCCATGTTGTGTGCGCAGTCACTAGGATTATGTGAATTAATACACAACCAATTCACAAAAAGATCAGATAGCAAAATTAATGTAAAAAAATCTTTATTTATCAATGAATTTAAAAAGAAGAACAAGAAGGGGTGCAATAACAGAGAGGATACACAAGGTGGCATACCAAAGCAGCTGGGAGCAAACAAGTGTGCAATGTCAAATGAATACCACGGAATAGCCTTACTGAAAAGTGAAGGGGACACCAGCCAGTGTCATTACATGTATTTAGGCACGATCCCAAGTCAAGAAAAGTATAAGAGGCATCTACCAGTGGCAATCAGTTATTTATCAATAAGCACACATACTCACAGCTGATAATGGCGCCAAGTCCTATCCGACGCGCGTTTCAGCGTCAGCCTTCGTCAGGGAGCGTCAGCCTTCGTCCCCCCTCCCTGACGAAGGCTGACGCTGAAACGCGCGTCGGATGGGACTTGGCGCCATTATCAGCTGTGAGTATGTGTGCTTATTGATAAATAACTGATTGCCACTGGTAGATGCCTCTTATACTTTTCTTGACTTGGGATCGTGCCTAAATACATGTAATGACACTGGCTGGTGTCCCCTTCACTTTTCAGTAAGGCTATTCCGTGGTATTCATTTGACATTGCACACTTGTTTGCTCCCAGCTGCTTTGGTATGCCACCTTGTGTATCCTCTCTGTTATTGCACCCCTTCTTGTTCTTCTTTTTAAATTCATTGATAAATAAAGATTTTTTTACATTAATTTTGCTATCTGATCTTTTTGTGAATTGGTTGTGTATACTGATCTAGATCAGAATATCCATCTTCATTTATGAAAAAGTGGGTGGTGGTACTTTTTTCCTATGTTTGGAGACCACCTTACTACATATAATTCCCAGTTTATTCATATCTTACCTAGGCTGATTGTTGGTGTTTTTTATGTGAATTAATGTAGAATCAGTTTCCTATTTCTCTGTGTTGGTGTAGTGGTATGCTCTTTGCTTGGGCTGAGAGAGGTTGTGGGTTCGACTCTGAGGCAAGGCCCATGGACTTTGTATGGCTGCATGTAATTGCTTAGTCCAATGGTCTGTGTTGCTTATGAGTTTCCATTGGATTGATAGACCAGGTACAGTCTTTTGCTTTTGTTTGGCAATGTTGTGTGCGCAGTCACTAGGATTATGTGAATTTATGTAGAATGAATTTCCCACTTTTCTGTGTTGGTATAGTGGTAGGCTCTTTGCTTGGGCTGTGAGAGGTTGAGGGTTTGACTCTGAGGCAAGGCCCATGGACTTTGTATGGCTGCATGTATTCTGTCCCCACTTAAAGGCGATGGAAGGTGCGTAGTTGTGAGAGGTTGTGAGAGTCTTACCTTCGTTTTTCCTATAGGTGGGGCAGACAGGACCAGAGCACTTCAGAGTGAAAACATGCACAAGCTGAGATGAAACAATGGTGGTTTATTTTCTCCAAAGGTTAGGACATGCAGAGTGCAGTAATCCAAGTACCTGGCATTGAAATCTTCCAGAGATGCTTGCCTCTGTAGCTACTACGTGGTCAGAAGACTTTGCTTCTAGTAGCTCCTATAAGGGATCTTGCTCTCACAAAAGCTCTGGCTGGAATGAACATCCCAGGAAGTGATGCAAGAGGGTCATCAGACACTCCCATGGGCTGGGCAAAAGAAACAGAGGAGCCGAAAAGTCTGACCAGTAGATCGCAGCAGAGACAGGCATGAAAAACATTAAATAACAGTTTTAACTAAGACAAATAGAAACAGCACACTCCCCGTCTGAAATTCACTTTGGGGATTTCACTATTGAGTCCATAATACAACCTGAAAGGAAAGGCATGTTAAATGCAAAAACAAGCTCAATTGAGTCCAAAACAAGAAGGATGGCTCAAAGTTCAGGTCCGGTAGCGTTCATCCTGTAGGGACGCTCTCTATGGGCAAAAGCAGAACAAGTTCGTGGATTGGCCTTGCAAAGGTCTTCGTCTCACCTTTCCTGATGACCTTTAGCTCCACCTTCCGAACATTGCCGTCCTGACTAGGCAGTATCCTAGTAATTAGTCCCATAGGCCAGTCAGTCCTTTCTGTGGTCTGATCTTTCATGAGGACTAGGTCTCCTTCCTTGAGGTTCGGCTTGGGATGTCGCCACTTCTTTCTTCCTTGAAGAATGGTGAGGTATTCCTTCCTCCATCGGTTCCAGAAGTAGTCAGTATTGAACCCGTTTCCAGTGTTTTTGATAAGTGTTCGCGTGGGTGAACTCTCCGCTGGGCATTACCGCGTTGTCAGTTTTTTGGGTAATGAGAATAGTAGGAGTTAATATGGTTGGTGTTTCTGGATCCATGGTCACCGGCACAATGGGGTCTTGAATTGATAATGGCTGAGACTTCAACTAAAAGAGTGACTAGAGTCTCATGTGTGAGTCTTGAGGAATTGACGTCCATTAGCATGGAGTTCAAGATGTTGCGTGAAATCCCGATCATCCTCTCCCAAGAGCCTCCCATGTGAGAACTGTGAGGGGGATTGAAGATCCAGGTGCAACCTTTCTCTGCCAGCTGATCTTGGATAGGCTTGGTGTCGATGTTCAGTTCTCTACATGCACCGACGAAGTTGCTTCCACGGTCAGACCTCAGCTGTTTCACTGGTCCTCTGATGGCAAGGAACCTTCTCAAGGCGTTGATTAGGCTGGAGGTATCCATGGACTCTAACACCTCAATGTGAACGGCTCGAACACTCATGCAGGTGAATAACACAGCCCACCGCTTGCTGTTTGCTTGGCCTCCGCGAGTTCTGCGTGTGGACACCATCCATGGTCCGAAAACGTCTAGGCCCACGTAGGTGAAAGGTGGCTCTGTGGAAAGTCTGTCTGTAGGCAAGTCAGCCATTTGCTGGTACAGTTGTTTTCCTCTCGCTTTACGACAGTGCACACAATCGTGTAGTATTTGTGCTACACGTCTCTTCATTCCAATAATCCAGAGGCCTGCAGACCGTAAAGCACCTTCTGTAATTTGCCTGCCTTGGTGTTCAGTCTTTTCATGGTGGTGTCGGATCAGCAAGACTGTAACATGGTGTTTGTTGGGAATGATGAGAGGATTTTGTTCTGCAACTCCAAGATGAACCTGATTTAAACGACCACCAACTCTCAGTAAGCCGAAACTGTCGATGACTGGGTTTAAATTGGCGAGAGGACTTCTTAATGGAATCTGCTGTTTGTTGTATAAACACTTCCATTCTATGGCGAATTCACTCTGTTGGAGGTGGCGTATTATGAGGGACTCGCTATGGGAGATGTCCTCAGCAGAAAGGGCTTTGTGGCAGACATGCCAGCGATGACAGTCTTTGGTTTTAAGGTCAGTACGACAGCATCTGGCGATATGCACTAAG
Source organism: Anomaloglossus baeobatrachus (assembly GCF_048569485.1). Taxonomy (NCBI): domain Eukaryota; kingdom Metazoa; phylum Chordata; class Amphibia; order Anura; family Aromobatidae; genus Anomaloglossus; species Anomaloglossus baeobatrachus. Next base: position 120,133,380 of record NC_134356.1, on the reverse strand, counting down.
CTAGCGACAGTCCTGACGAGCCTCATCCAGCTGGAGAAACGTTCAAAACGTTGGCAACCGAGGTTGGAAGTTTTTTCTGCACTGGTGGCCAGGGTATTGACTTCAGCTCGGACATCTGGATCGTTGTCTGGATCTAGGATGCTGAAGGCTTACTGGACACCTTCTTCTGACTGTCTCAGCAGGAACTCTGGACCTGTAAGCCAAGAAGAGTTAGCAAAAGAACTTATAGACATAGGTCTAGTTGCGTGATCTGCTGGATTCAGTTCGATTGGTACAGGTTCTGCTAGGTTGTTGCAGACTTCCTTGTCCATAAAAGCGACGCTGTGTTCTCTCATCTCAAGCTTGCTGTTCATGGAACGCTGAAGAGAGTTAAATCTGGTCTGAGCTTGAGCTCGGTTGTTTGGGAGTCTTACCCTGGTAGATCGGAAGGGTAATGGAGAGACCCAATGGTTGGTTTTGTCTTTAGAAAACTCACAGTCCATTATTCCGATGAATTCTCTGTCCTCTACTGACAAGGCTACTTTATCGTCGTCCTTGGTTGTGAGAAAGACTGATCTTCCCAAGTTGTCGATATGCAGAGAAGAAGCGATGTCAGGTAGCTGTATTGTGTCTGGAGACTTCTCTTTCACTTCATAGTGATGAGGACATGGCTTTAAGCAGGTTGTGCACCCATCTCCATGCACATAAGTCTTGAAGGAATCAATTTCTGATCGATCAATGCACACATTTCCTATGACTACCCATCCCAAGTCCAGTCTCTGGGCGTATGGTGCATAGTCAGGCCCATTACACTGTTGTCGCACCTTGTGTACCCTTAGATTGTCTCTGCCGAGCAGGAGTAGAATCTCTGCATTATTGTCCAGAGGTGGGATAACACTAGCGAGGTGTCTTAGGTGTGGTTGATGAAATGCAGCTTCTGGGGTAGGAATTTCATTCCTGTGGCTGGGTATTTGGTCACATTCAACGAGCGTTGGTAGAGGTATTTCAGTCTTCCCATTGATAGGAGAAGCAATGAATCCCTGGGCTCTTCTGCCGCTAGTCTCAATGCGACCTGAGCAGGTGTTCAAGGTGTAGGGTTCTGATGGTCCATTAATTCCGAAGGCTTCAAAGAATTTGGTTCCTGCTAGGGACCGGTTGCTTTGGTCGTCTATGATGGCATACACCTTCATTGCCTTTTCTGGATGTCCCTCGGGATAAACCTTGATGAGGCATATTCGGGCACAACATTTCTGTGTTTGGCCCTCTCCACATACCTCTGAGCATGAGCAGGAGACGGCTGTGGTGGTGTCAGTCTGATTCTTGGGCTCCCCGCCATGACTTGGAGTGGGAGTGGTGGTGACTGCAGCCGGTGTGTCTCTAGCTAGCTGGGTTGGGTGCATGGCTGAAACGTGTTTTTCGCTATGACACTCCTCTCACTTGACAATGGATTTACAGTCCTTGGCCATGTGCTCAAGTGATGCGCAGCATTTGAAACAGATCCCAAGCTCTGTGAGGACTTTCTTGCGCTCCTGTAGGGTTTTAGATCTAAACCCTCTGCACTTGTTCAGTGAATGCGGTTTTTTATGGATGGGACATTCTTGATTGAAAGACTTATCTCGTGATGAGATGGTGTTCTGTTTATCTGTGCGTGCTGCAGGTGATGGTAGCTCAGTCTTACTGACGCTCACAGTGTTCTTAATGTCTCTGCGTTTGTGTATGGCACCTTCATACCTTGATGATGATGATGTTGCAGCTGCCGAAGTGTTGAACTCTAGGAAGTCGAGGCTGGGGTCGTTCCTCATCTGGGCCTGCTCGTCAATGAACTTGCAGAACTGAATAAATGGGGGAAAGGTGACGTCATTCATTCTTTTGTACCTTGAGACTGACGTTGCCCATTTCTCCTGCAGACTGTATGGCAGCTTCACCACGATTGGATTCACTCCATGGGCTGTATCCAGGTAGCACAGCCCAGACAGACGAGGGTCTCTTTTGGCGAGCTCCAGCTCCATGAGCAGATCACTTAGGTCTTGAAGCTTGTGGACTTCTTTAAGGTTGATCTTTGGGATGTCCTGCAGTCTCTTGAATAGGGCTTTCTCTATTGCTTCTGCACTGCCAAAGGTGCGTTCCAGTCTTTGCCATGCAGCAGCGAGACCTGCTTCTGCTTGTCCCACATAGACGGTTCTGAGGCTCTTGATACGGTTTGTAGAGCCTGGGCCCAACCACTTGATCAGGAGGTCGAGCTCCTGTTCCGCAGTAAAGTTGAGATTTGCGATGGCTGCCTTGAAAGTTGCCTTCCAGGCCCTGTAGCTCTCTGCACGATCATCGAATTTCGTGAGACTAGTGTTGATTAGCTCTCTGCTCACCATGAACCTGGCAAACTCAGACATATCTGATTTCTCACTTGTTGCCACGACGACTCGTGATGCCCCTGGGGCGTATGGGCTGCCTGGCATGAATGGATGAGATGTTCCCGGGTAAAATGACGTTGCTGCAGGGTTGAGCTGTGGTTTAGCCTCTGTAGATTCTGATGACCGCTGCTTGAGCTGTGGAAGTGGGTCAGGAAACACTTGGTTGCCATCTTGCTGTGGTGGCTGTGTTTGAGAGGGCACCTCTTGGTGACTGTTATTAATTTGCTCGGGTGCTTTAGGTGGCGCTGGCACTGGTAGAGGTAAGTTGGAGGTTTTGGTGTTGTCGGCTTGGACGGTACTGCAAACCGGGGTTGCTACAGGTAACTGATTCAGTACATAGTCTCTAGTGCGATCAACTGGATTGTCTGCTTCCAGTGGTGGCGAGTGAGCTGGATCAGGACCTTGGATCAATGCTTGCTCAAGTAGTCTCACTTTAGCTAGTGCAACTTCCTCTTCCATCTGTGACCGAAGAATCTTTATCCGAGCCTCCGCTTCTGCCCTTTTGGCTTCCGCTTTAGCAGCTTCTGCTTTTGCATGGGCTTCTGCTTTAGCGGCTTCTGCTTTTGCAAGCGCTTCTGCTTCTGCCCTTTTGGTTTCTGCTTCTGCCCTTTTGGCTTCTTCCTCTACTTCTCTTTCTGTGAAGGAACGTCTCACCTTGGATTCCTCTGCTCTTATGCGGGCCTCTAGTATCCTGTCGCTCAGGGCTGAGCTTCTTGAGGATGATGACCCGGATGACCGAGAGGAACGTCTAGATGAGGTTGATCGGTGTGATCTGGTTTCTTGCTGGTGAGAGATACGGTGTTCGGCCTTGTCTATGGCATCTTGCACCTTGGCATCTCTTTCCTTGTTTACCTCTTCTGTCTTGCTCAGGTCTGAAAGCGCTTCATCAATTTTAGAGCCTTTTAGAAAGGTAATGTACCTTGTTGACAGTCTCTTGTATCTTTCATGAGCTGTGTTCAGCCGTTCCAGAGCGGCTAGTAAGCATGCGGCATCAACTGATGAGGATTCAAGTCTTGACATGTAATAGGTGACTCGTTCCCACTGTTCTTCCAGGTGTTCACATAGCTCATCTTTCATAGTGTGATAGTTTTCAGCGGCCTTTATCGTGGGTTTGGAAGAGCGCTTCGGTCGGACAACTTGGTCTGCTGAAAGCGTGGGCTCTGCCTCCTGGGCTTCATAATGGACAGTATCAGATTGTATTTGCTCTGTTTCAGCAGTGGGGAACTGTCCAAGGTCTTTTTCAGCCATTTTGATTTAAGGTGTACTGTCTCTTTAAGAAACTTGACTTTTGAATAGGGGTCCAAAAATCGTTGTGCAGCTCTGCAAGGACTCCCTGATGAGATTCCCAAGGTGTCTTCAGTAAAACTTGGGGTTCGCAGTGCAGCGATGTGCAGTAATGGGGTATAATGTACTGCAAGTCTATAGAAGGAGTATAGCAAGAGAGAAACAGCAGGTGCATAAACTGTCCCTTTACAATGCAGCAGAGGTGACACAGGACGTGGCAGATGGGAGAGCGTCCCCTTAGGCTTGTCCAGGCATGCACTGTGCAGGCAGACTAGTGCACAAGGCTTGTTGCTGGGCAGATTACATGGGAAGTTACAGGGCTCTTAGGGATCTGTAGCCGGGGTATTGAGCTCTTAAGCAGTCTTCTGACTGTTCTGTCCCCACTTAAAGGCGATGGAAGGTGCGTAGTTGTGAGAGGTTGTGAGAGTCTTACCTTCGTTTTCCTATAGGTAGGGAAGACAGGACCAGAGCACTCCAGAGTGAAAAACATGCACATGCTGAGATGAAACAATGGTGGTTTATTTTCTCCAAAGGTTAGGACATGCAGAGTGCAGTAATCCAAGTACCTGGCATTGAAATCTTCCAGTGATGCTTGCCTCTGTAGCTACTACGTGGTCAGAAGACTTTGCTTCTAGTAGCTCCTATAAGGGATCTTGCTCTCACAAAAGCTCTGGCTGGAATGAACATCCCAGGAAGTGATGCAAGAGGGTCATCAGACACTCCCATGGGCTGGGCAAAAGAAACAGAGGAGCCGAAAAGTCTGACCAGTAGATGGCAGCAGAGACAGGCATGAAAAACATTAAATAACAGTCTTAACTAAGACAAATAGAAACAGCACAGCATGTAATTGCCTAGTCCAATTGACTGTGTTCGCTAAGAGTTTCCATTGGATTGCTAGGCCATTTACTGTCTTTTGCTTTTGTTTGGCCATGTTGAGTGCGCAGTCACTAGGATTATGTGAATTAATGTAGACTCAGCTTCACACTTCTTTGTGTTGGTGTAGTGGTAGGCTCTTTGCTTGATCTGCGAGAGGTTGCGGGTTTGACTCTGAGGCAAGGCCCACGGACTTTGCAAGGCTGCATGTAATTGCCTAGTCCAATGGACTGTGTTGCCTATGAGTTTCCATTGGATTGATAGGTCAGGTATCGTCTTTTGCTTTTGTTTGGCTATGTTGTGTGGGCAGTCTGTAGGATTATGTGAATTAATGTAGAATCAGTTCCTTATTTCTCTGTGTTGGTGTAGTGGTAGGCTCTTTGCTTAGGCTGCGAGAGGTTGCGGGTTCGAATCTGAGGGCAGTCCCATGGACTTTGTATGGCTGCATGTAATTGCTTAGTCCGATGGACTGTGTTGCTTATGAGTTTCCAGTGGATTGATAGACCAGGTACAGTCTTTTGCTTTTGTTTGGCCATGTTGTGTGCGCAGTCGGTAGGATTATGTGAATTAATATAGAATCAGTTTTCCACTTTTCTGTGTTGGTGTAGTGGTGGGCTCCTTGCTTGGGCTACGAGAGGTTTTAGGTTTGACTCTGAAGCAAGGCCCATGGACTTTGTATGGCTGCATATAATTGCCTAGTCCAATGGACTGTGTTGCCTATGAGTTTTTATTGGATTGATAGGCCAGGTACTGTCTTTTGCTTTTGTTTGGGCATGTTGTGGGCGCAGTCACTAAGAATATGGGAATTAATGTAGAGGCTGTTTCCTACTTCTCTGTGTTGGTGTAGTGGTAGGCTCTTTGCTTCGCAGAGAGAGGTTGTGGATTCGACTTTGAAGCAAGGCCCATGGACTTTGTAAGGCTCCATATAGTTGCCTAGTCCAATGCACTGTGTTGCCTAAGAGTTTCCATTGGATTGATAGGCCAGGTACTGTCTTTTGCTTTTGTTTGGCCATGTTGTGTGCGCAGTCACTAGGATTATGTGAATTAATGTAGAGTCAGTTTCCCACTTCTCTGTGTTGGTGTAGTGGTAGGCTCTTTGCTTGGGCTACGAGAGGTTGTGAGTTTGACTCTGAGGCAAGGCCCATGGACTTTGTATGGCTGCATGTAATTGCCTAGTCCAATGGACTGTGTTGCCTATGAGTTTCCATTGGATTGATAGGCAAGGTACTGTCTTTTGCTTTCGTTTGGCCATGTTGTGTGCGCAGTCACTAGGATTATGTGAATTAATGTAGAGTCAGGTTCCAACTTCTCTGTGTTGGTGTAGTGGTAGGCTCTTTACTTGGGCTGCGGTAGGTTGTGGGTTCGAATATGAAGCAAGTCCCATGGACTTTGTATGGCTGCATGTAATTGCCTAGTCCATTGGACTGTGTTGCCTATGAGTTTCCATTGGATTGATAGGCCAGGTACTGTCTTTTGCTTTTGTTTGGCCATGTTGTGTGCGCAGTCACTAGGATTATGTGAATTAATGTAGAGGCAGTTTCCCACTTCTCTGTGTTGGTGTAGTGGTAGGCTCCTTGCTTGGCCTATGGGAGGTTGTGGGTTCGACTCTGAGGCAAGGCCCATGGACTTTCTATGGCTGCATGTGATTGTCTAGTCCATTGGACTGTGTTGCCTATGAGTTTCCATTGGATTTATAAGCCAGGTACTGTCTTTTGCTTTTGTTTGGCCATGTTGTGTGCGCAGTCACTAGGATGATGTGAATTATTGTAGAATCAGTGTTCCACTTCTCTGTGTTGGTGTAGTGGTGGGTTCTTTGCTTGGGCTGCGAGTAGTTGTGTGTTTGACTCTGAGGCAAGGCCCATGGACTTTGTATGGCTGCATGTAATTGCCTAGTCCATTGGACTGTGTTGCCTATGAGTTTCTATTGGATTGATAGGCCAGGTACTGTCTTTTGCTTTTGTTTGGCCATGTTGTGTGCGCAGTCACTAGGATTATGTGAATTAATGTAGAATTAGATTCCCACTTCTCTGTTTTTTGTGTAGTTGTGGGCTCTTTGCTTGGGCTGCGAGAGGTTGTGGGTTTGACTCTGAAGCAAGGCGCATGGACTTTGTATGGCTGCATGTAATTGCCTAGTCCAATTGACTGTGTTGCCTATGAATTTCCATTGGATTGATAGGCCAGGTACTGTCTTTTGCTTTTGTTTGGCCATGTTGTGTGCGCAGTCACTTGGATTATGTGAATTAATGTAGAGGTCGTTTCCGACTTCTCTGTGTTGGTGTAGTGGAAGGCTCTTTGCTTGGGCTACGAGAGGTTATGGGTTTGACTCTGAGGCAAGGCCCAAGAACATTGTATGGCTGCATGTAATTGCCTAGTCCAATGGTCTGTATTTCCTATGAGTGTCCATTGGAATGATAGGCCAGGTACTTTCGTTTGCTTTTGTTTGGCCATGTTGTGTGCGCAGTCACTGGGATTATGTGAATTAATGTAGAATCAGTTTCCCACTTCTCTGTTTTGGTGTAGTGGTAGGCTCTTTTCTTGGGCTACGAGACGTTGTAGGTTCAAATCTGAGGCAAGGCCCATGGATTTAGTATGGCTGCATGAAATTGCCTAGTGCAATGGACTGTGTTGTCTATGAGTATCCATTGGATTGATAGGCCAGGTACTGTCTTAGGTTTTGTTTGGCCATGTTGTGTGCGCAGTCGGTAGGAGTATGTGAATTAATGTAGAATCAGTTTCTCACTTCTCTGTGTTGGTGTAGTGGTAGGCTCTTTGCTTGGGCTGCGAGAGGTTGTGGGATTGACTCTTAGGCAAGGCCCATGGACTTTGTATGGCTGCATGTAATTGCTTAGTCCAGTGGACTTTGTTGCTTATGAGTTTCCATTTGATTGATAGGCCAGGTACAGTCTTTTGCTTTTGTTTGGCCATGTTGTGTGCGCAGTCACCAGGATTATGTGAATTATTGTAGAATCAGTTTCCCACTTATCTGTTTTGGTGTAGTGGTAGGCTCTTTGCTTGGGCTGCAAGACGTTGTGGGATTGACTCTGAGGCAAGGCCCATGGACTTTGTATGGCTGCATGTAATTGCCTAGTCTAATGGACTGTGTTACCTATGAGTTTTCATTGGATTGATAGGCCAGGTACTGTCTTTTGCTTTTGTGTGGCCTCGTTGTGTGCGCAGTCACTAGGATTATGTGAATTAATGTAGAGTGAGTTTCCCACTTCTCTGTGTCGGTGTAGTGGTAGGCTCTTTGCTTGGGCTGAAAGAGGTTGTGGATTTGACTCTGAGGCAAGGCCCATGGACTTTGTATGGATGCATGTAATTGCTTAGTCCAATGGACTTTGTTGCTTATGAGTTTCCATTGGATTGATAGTCCAGGTACAGTCTTTTGCTTTTGTTTGGCAATGTTGTGTGCGCAGTCACTAGGATTATGTGAATTAATGTAGACTCAGCTTCCCACTTCTTTGTGTTGGTGTAGTGGTAGGCTCTTTGCTTGGGCGACGTGAGGTTGTGGGTTTGACTCTGAGGCAAGGCCCATGGACTTTTTATGGCTACATGTAATTGCCTAGTCCAATGGACTGTGTTGCCTATGAGTTTCCATTGGATTGATAGGCTAGGTGTAAGAGAGTGAACTATGACAATACAGGGCGAGCATTAGGACCCTGCAGAGTCTGCCTGTCTGTCTGAGCGATAAACAGGAAGTAGTTGTGGAGATCCAGGAAATGCGGGGAGGGAGTTTGCTGTCCATGGCAACGGGTTTTGAAAACGTAGTAGGTGAAGCAATATGGGCCTTAAAATAAGTTGGTTGTAAGCCCCGGTTGGTGACTAAGAGACTTGTTGGTGAACAGAGCCAGTGACAGCATCTGAGGAGAGTGAAGGGAAACAGAAATTGCGAAGACAATACCACATCACTGTGTGATAAACAATCCAGTTGTGCGGACCTGGGTCCAACTGAAAGAGCATCTGAGGAGAAGCTGAGGAGATGTTTCCCTCCCTGACAGAGCAAGTGATTGATGTCCAGTAAGGCCGTGAGTGACTGCGATAAGAGAGACGGCGTCCGGTGCCATCCCCATTGGAAGGATTCTGACAAGCCCTGGAAAGGAGTGATCCCCAGACTGCATCCTGAGGCTACAGAATTAAAGTGCTTGACAGGTGACTCTGGCATTGGCTGATAGCTGCCAAACTTTGTTTTCTTTTTTTTTCTTTTGCAATAAGTACTTATTTTTGGCGCCAAAGTTTTATTTTTATTTTTATTTTTCTGGACTTGCTGCAGCCCACGTGGAAACACACCGGTGTAAAGTTACATTGGAGTTTAATGGTACCATAGGTTGTGAGATACCCGGGTATCCCTGTGATAAGTGTATAGTCATCATTAATTTAGTGTATTGTATTATTATCTGTGATAAGTTATACTCAGTGCACCATCTCAGAGGTTCCATCAGACCACCCTCACCTAATTTACATCGTCTTTCCAGTTTGATAAGTTTAACGTGTAGGTAAATTTGTTCCGGGCCCCAAATGTGATTTACATATACTGGGATCTCTGAGATCGGTGCATTGATTTTCGGCTAGCGCTTAGTGTGTGAAATTATTAATGGTAATGTTTTTAAGGGGATTTTGAGCTTATTATATTCTACATTTCACCGTAATTTGATCCCCATTTCAGTAAAATACTGTTGTTCATTTCTGCCTCAGTCTCGGTCTGTGACTCACTGGATCTTAATAGGACCTCTGGTCATTACATTTTGGCGTAGTCGGCAGGATTCAGTGTTTTTCATGGACGGAGGCGGCGAGGGAAAAAATGATCCTACCGCATAAGCAGCCCCGCCGCTGGGTGCGGGTCTTTTGGCAGCCGCGGCGAATGTGGGAGGGCATGTACCGGTAGGAGTTTTACTCCAGCACATGCCGAAATACGACGGGCGTAATATGGCGTTGCAGGATTGGGCAGAGAGGGTCCAGAGTATTCTGCGGATGTGTAATCTGACTCCCGCATTACGAGCAGAACTGGCATTGAACGCACTAGAAGGCGACGTTAGGCGGACGGTGATGGTACGACCTGAGGCTGAGAGAAGTACGTTAGAGAAAATTTTGGTACTGTTAGAGGGGAGTTCTGGAGGGCGGGCCCGTGTGACCCAGCTTCGATCATTTTTCTTTAACCGCCCTCAAAAGGAAAGTGAGTCTCTGATGCAGTGCTCTAATACGCTACAGGAAACATTGAATGAAGTGCAGCGACTAGACCTAGGGGCCCTGGGAGCGTTCCGGGAGGTTGACCACTTGCTCCGGGACCAATTCATCACAGGGTTAGCTAACAGGCTCCTTTGGGATAAACTGTATGAGGTGGCCCGGGCTACCCCAGAAATATCTTTCTGGCAGATTTACCAGGCCGCGGTGGAAAGGGAGGCAGAGTCCACTCTGGTAGTTCAAGGGGCTGTGGACAGTACACGGCTGGAGGGAGGCGGAATGCAATTGTCAGGAGCGGAAGGACTGGTAGATGTTGTACAAGCTCTGCGTGCTGAGTTGAAGGAGCTAAAGCTGGAAGTGTCTAAAATCAGAGCTGGGTCGTCCCCTACTCCCCTGGAGAGGTCACCAGCTACACCCTCTGGGATGGTGATTCCACTGACAGCCGGACCGCCCTCTTTGAATGACTCAAGCCCCCGCCCCCGGGGAGCAGTCACCTGCTGGAGGTGCGGGCGCCGGGGACACATCTAACGATACTGCCGGATGTCCACAGTCCCCGAGACTCCTCCGCCGACGTTAAACTCCCAGCCGCTGCCTTGAGGGGGCAATTCGCAGCGGCCCCCCCCTCACAAAGCCCCCAACGGAATGAGCAAGATTTGTTTGCATGGAGTCCAGTCTTAGAAGCAGAATTTGAAGGACGGAAGATGAATTGCTTGGTTGATACGGGATCTGAATGTACCATTATGCCTCTAGAAGTTTTCGAGAAATACTTCAGTCAACTAGTGGTTCCCGAAGATGGTCGAATGATAAGACTTACTGCCGCTAACAATGGCCAGCTGACGGTGAAAGGGATCGTGTGGATGAGACTGAAAATGTTTGGTCAAGAGCTGGGTCAGAAAGGGGTAGTGCTGGTGGACCACCCCCCTAGAAGAGGGATGGAAGTGACACTGGGAATGAACATTCTGCGAGATCTAAATCATCAGATGTATGCCCGTGAGGGACCCGGTTACTGGACTCGTGCTACAGGTCACCGACCGACACAGAGAATGTTACACCGCCTAGTGCTGAACTGTGATCTGCTGAAAAGTGCAGTCCCTGGGGGCCGGGTGGGCCTTGTCCGAGTGCCATCACGGACCACGATTTCACTGGCGCCCCGACAGGAGGAACTCTTGATGTTGCCAGTGGGGGCGGCGCAGAGGCTGAATGGACTTGAGGTATTACTTGAGCCAGCCCCAGAGAAGTCCTCTTGTGCCAAGGTGCATGTGGCCCGGTCTCTGACGATTGTGAAGAATGGACGGGTGCCAGTCAGATGCATTAACGTGTTGGAGGAGGCTATTACCATTCCTGCTGGGACCATCCTAGCTGAACTGTTCGTGCCAGAGGGGAAGATGCCTGACAAAGCGGTGTTTGAATTGCGGCCAGACCCACAGTCATCCTGGACATATGCGGTCGAAGTAGCAGGGCCTGAATCTCCTACCATAGAATGGAATGGTAGTGTGATCATGGATCAGATGGGAGTAGATCGGGAAGAACTGACTTCCGTGCAACTAGAACAGTTGGAGAGGGTCGTGTGGGAACATGAAGAGACCTTCTCGCGACATGCAGAAGACTTCGGGTGCTCACCGACGATTGAGCATGAGATTCCCACGGGGGACACCCCTCCCATTAGAGAACGTTATCGTCAGATTCCCCCGACACTTTATCAAGAGGTGAAGGGCATGGTCGCCAGTATGCTCGACAATCAAGTAATACGAGAGAGCCAAAGTCCCTGGGCTGCCCCCGTTGTCCTTGTCCGAAAGAAGGATGGGACCCTTCGATTTTGTGTGGATTATCGGAAATTAAACGCGCACACTGTGCGAGACGCATACCCGTTGCCTCGGATTGAGGAGTCCCTGTCTGCATTAGGACTGGCCAAATACTTTTCAACGTTGGACTTGGCGAGTGGATATTGGCAGGTACCAATGGCTGAGAAAGATCGGGCAAAGACAGCATTTGTTATGCCAATGGGGCTCTATGAATTCAACCGGATGCCGTTCGGACTCAGTAATGCCCCGGGGACCTTTCAACGTCTTATGGAACACTGTTTAGGCGACCTGAATTTTGAATCGGTATTGATATATCTAGATGACATCGTGGTGTTCGGAACGTCATTTGAAGACCATCTTGAGAAGTTGCGCCAAGTGCTCCAACGTCTCAGTCGCCATGGCTTAAAGATAAAACCAAAGAAATGTCAACTGTTCAAGAGTCGCATAGAGTATCTAGGCCATGTGGTGACTCCCGACGGGGTGTTACCCTCAGTCAGTAAGATCTTAGCGGTACAGGGGTGGGCACCTCCTCAGACTCTACGGGAGGTGCGGGCTTTCTTGGGATTGGCAGGGTACTATCGACGATTTGTGCCCAGGTTTTCACAAGTAGTGGGTCCCCTGAATGAACTTTTAAGAGGGACGGTGCTGGGTCCTCGCAACTGCCCTATCCAATGGGGGCCTCAGCAGCAAAAGGCATTTGGCAAGGTGAAAGCCGCCCTAACGAGTGCCCCTTTGTTGGCATATGCCAGGTTTGATACCCCTTTCCTGTTGTACACTGACGGTAGTCTTCACGGGTTGGGGGCGGTACTGGCCCAAATTCAAGATGGCCGGGAGCGGGTCATTGCCTATGGCAGCAGGTCTTTAAGGGACACTGAGCGCAATCCGGCTAATTATAGTTCGTTTCGCCTAGAGCTGTTAGCCCTGGTGTGGGCAATGACGGAGCGCTTTGCTGAGTATCTAACGGGAGCTGAGGTGTTGGTCATGACCGATAATAACCCTCTTGCTCACTTAGAGAATGCGAAACTGGGAGCGTTGGAGCAGCGATGGGTCGCTCGCCTTGCTAAGTTTAATTATCAGATTAAGTTTCGCTCGGGGCGAGAAAACGGTAATGCGGACGCATTGTCGAGGGTACCCCTTGGATTTAGGGGAGAAAGCATTGATGACCAGCTCGAGGACACAGAGACCCCTGACTTGGGGCAGGTACCTATCTTCCGCAGTGTGGTACATTCAAGTGGGGTGGCATCAGGGATGCCGTGTGTCCTGGGAAAAACCCTATCAGATTGGGCAAAAGATCAGAACGAGTGTCCAGACATCTCGCGAGTGCGCACCTGGGTACAAAATGGGATTTGGCCGAGTGCAGAGGACAAGGCCCAACTATCCGCAGAAGGAATTAAACTATTGCGACAGTGGGATAAGTTGTGTGTGGAACAGGATCTTTTGTATCGTAAGGTGTATCTGCCATCTGAGCTGCAACACCGGTACCAACTGGTAATCCCTGTAGGGATGGGTCCGATAGTTGCCCGTGAGGCACATGAGAAAGGAGCCCACTTTGGTAGTGAAAAGACACTCCAGTGGTTACAGCGAATCCTCTATTGCCCTGACTTGGGAGGGATGGTAGCGGAGGCATGTCGGCAATGTCGGGTCTGTGGGCTCAGTAAGAGTCCTGAGCAGCGGGCCCCTACTCAAACCATTAAAACGTCTGCCCCCTTGGAATTGCTCATGATTGATTATGTCCTGATAGGATACTCGACGTCTGGGTGCTCCTATTGCTTGGTAATGACAGACCACTTCACTAAATATGCTGTGGCAGTGCCGACAAGAGATCAGACAGCGGAGTCGGCGGCTAAAGCTGTGTGTCGTCATTTTCTCCAAGTGTTTGGGTGTCCGCAAAGGATACACTCAGACCAGGGGGCATGTTTCCAGGGGACACTAATGGAAGAGCTGCGCAGGCTGTATGGCATAGCACATTCAAGAACGACACCTTACCATCCCCAAGGAAATGGGGCCTGTGAGCGTTTCAATCGTACCTTGATACAGATGATGAGAACATTAGAGGAAGGGCAGCAGGGCCACTGGCCTGAGTACCTCCCTGAACTAATGTGGGCCTACAACAATCGATTGCACAGCACTACGGGCTATTCGCCACACATGTTGATGTTTGGGAGACCCGGGAGGGATATTGAAGATTTGAACGTGCCAGATCCCTCCTCTGATTCCCCTCGGACTGCATCTGAATGGGTTCGGGAACACCAGCGGCGACTGAGAGTGGTGCATCAGGTGGTGGGTAATAGACTCAATCAGGTGTCTCATAGGGACACGAGGCCTGTGCAGACGGAACCTTTCTCCCCAGGGGATAGAGTGTTGGTGAGGGTCAAACGACCGACAGGGAAACTGGCCGATCGATGGGAGGCGACCCCCTACCTGATAAAGAGACGAGTAAACCCTGAGATTCCAGTTTATGAGGTCGAGCCCATGGGGGCAGGGGGGCTCACTCGTAATCTTCACCGTAACATGCTACAACGGTGCTGGTTTGAGGACGTGGCTCCCGTTTCTACGGAACCAGAGGCTGTGTCCCAAGGGTCAGGTACTCCTGATGTTTTTGAGTTTGATGATGAGCCCTCCTCTGCGCCTGTTTATCTGCCCCCTGTGAATGATCTGCACCTGTGTGGAAAGACTGTTGAGCCGGTGGTATGTCCTTCCGAGGGTGAGGGCTTGAGTCAGCCACCTGACATGAATAATGGGTCACGGGGTGTCGCACTTCAAGAGGGGGCAGCGTCACGCCTTTCCTCTGATGACACTTCTGAAGGGACTCCTGCCCCTTCGGGGACAGAATCCGTTGGGAAGGACCTTCGGAGAACCACTCGACCTACGGCAGGAATACCCCCTCAGCGCTACGCACAGGATGATTTTGAGTGGGGAGGTATGTCGAGGACGCCAACCTCTAGTGGGGTGGCATGTAAGAGAGTGAACTATGACGATACAGGGCGAGCATTAGGACCCTGCAGAGTCTGCCTGTCTGTCTGAGCGATAAACAGGAAGTAGTTGTGGAGATCCAGGAAATGCGGGGAGGGAGTTTGGTGTCCATGGCAACGGGTTTTTGAAAACGTAGTAGGTGAAGCAATATGGGCCTTAAAATAAGTTGGTTGTAAGCCCCGGTTGGTGACCAAGAGACTTGTTGGTGAACAGAGCCAGTGACAGCATCTGAGGAGAGTGAAGGGAAACAGAAATTGCGAAGACAATACCACATCACTGTGTGATAAGCGATCCAGTTGTGCGGACCTGGGTCCAACTGAAAGAGCATCTGAGGAGAAGCTGAGGAGATGTTTCCCTCCCTGACAGAGCAAGTGATTGATGTCCAGTAAGGCCGTGAGTGACTGCGATAAGAGAGACGGCGTCCGGTGTCATCCCCATTGAAAGGATTCTGACAAGCCCTGGAAAGGAGTGATCCCCAGACTGCATCCTGAGGCTACAGAATTAAAGTGCTTGACAGGTGACTCTTGCATTGGCTGATAGCTGCCAAACTTTGTTTTCTTTTTTTTTCTTTTGCAATAAGTACTTATTTTTGGCGCCAAAGATTTATTTTTATTTTTCTGGACTTGCTGCAGCCCACGCGGAAACACACCGGTGTAAAGTTACATTGGCGTTTAATGGTACCATAGGTTGTGAGATACCCGGGTATCCCTGTGATAAGTGTATAGTCATCATTAATTTAGTGTATTGTATTATTATCTGTGATAAGTTATACTCAGTGCGCCATCTCAGAGGTTTCATCAGACCACCCTCACCTAATTTACATCGTCTTTCCAGTTTGATAAGTTTAACGTGTAGGTAAATTTATTCCGGGCCCCAAATGTGATTTACATATACTGGGATCTCTGAGATCGGTGCATTGATTTTCGGCTAGCGCTTAGTGTGTGAAATTATTAATGGTAATGTTTTTAAGGGGATTTTGAGCTTATTATATTCTACATTTCACTGTAATTTGATCCCCATTTCAGTAAAATACTGTTGTTCATTTCTGCCTCAGTCTCGGTCTGTGACTCACTGGATCTTAATAGGACCTCTGGTCATTACATAGGTACTGTCTTTTGCTTTTGTTTGGCCATGTTGTGTGCGCAGACACTAGGATTATGTGAATTAATGTAGAGGCAGTTTCCTACTTCTCTGTGTTGGTGTAGTGGTAGGTTCTTTGCTTGGGCTGCAAAAGTTTGTGGGTTTGACTTTGAGGAAAGGCCCATGGACTTTGTATGGATGCATGTAATTGCCAAGTCCAATGGACTGAGTTGCCTATTAGTTTCCATTGGATTGATAGGCCAGGTACTGTCTTTTGATTTTGTTTGGCCATGTTGTGTGCGCAGTCACTAGGATTATGTGAATTAATGTAGAATGAGTTTCCCAATTCTCTGTGTTCGTCTAGTGGCAGGCTCTTTGCTTGGGCTGCGAGAGTTTGTGGGTTCGACTCTGAGGAAAGGCCCATGGACTTTGTATGGATGCATGTAATTGTTTAGTCCAATGGACTGTGTTGCCTATGAGTTTCCATTGGATTATTAGGCCAGGTACTATCTTTTGCTTTTGTTTGGCCATGTTGTGTGCGCAGTCACTAGGATTATATGAATTAATGTAGAGGCAGTTTCCCACTTCTCTGTGTTGGTGTAGTGGTAGGCTCTTTGCTTGGGCTGCGCGACGTTGGGGGTTTGACTCTGAGGCAAGGCCAATGAACTTTGTATGGCTGCATGTAATTGCCTAGTACAATGGACTGTGTTACCTATGTGTTTCTATTGGATTGATAGGCCAGGTACTGCCTTTTGCTTTTGTTTGGCCATGTTGTGTGCGCAGTCACTAGGATTATGTGAATTAATGTAGAGGCAGCTTGCCACTTCTCTGTGTTGATGTAGTGATAGGCTCTTTACTTTAGCTGCGAGAGGTTGTGGGTTTGACATTGAGGCAAGGCCCATGGACTTTGTATGGCTGCATGTAATTGCCTAGTCCAATGGACTGTGTTACCTATGAGTTTCCAATGGATTGATAGGCCAGGTAATGTCTTTTGCTTTTGTTTGGCCATGTTGTGTGCGCAGTCACTAGGATTATGTGAATTAATGTAAAATCAGTTTCCTACTTTTCTGTGTTGGTGAAGTGGTAGGCTCTTAGCTTGGGCTACGAGAGGTTTTAGGTTTGACTCTGAAGCAAGTCCCATGGACTTTGTATGGCTGCATGTAATTGCCTAGTCCAATGGACTGTGTTGCCTATGAGTTTTTATTGGATTGATAGGCCAGGTACTGTCTTTTGCTTTTGTTTGGCCATGTTGTGTGCGCAGTCACTAGGATTATGTGACTTAATGTAGAGTTAGTTTCCCTTTTTCTCTGTGTTAGTGTAGTGGTAGGCTCTTTGCTTGGGCTACGAGAGGTTGTGGGTTCAAATATGAGGCAAGGCCCATGGACTTTGTATGGCTGCATGTAACTGCCTAGTCCAATGGACTGTGTTGCCTATGAGTTTCCATTGGATTGATAGGCCAGGTACTGTCTTTTGCTTTTGTTTGGCCATGTTTTGTGTGCAGTCACTAGGATTATGTGAATTAATGTAGAGTCAGTTTCCCACTTCTCTGTGTTGGTGTAGAGGTAGGCTCCTTGCTTGGGCTACGAGAGGTTTTAGGATTGACTCTGAAGCAAGGCCCATGGACTTTGTATGGCTGCATGTAATTGCCTAGTCCAATGGACTGTGTTTCCTATGAGTTTTCATTGGATTTATAAGCCAGGTACTGTATTTTGCTTTTGTTTTGCCATGTTGTTTGCGCAGTCACTAGGATTATGTGAATTGATGTAGAATCAGTTTCCTAATTCTCTTTGTTGATGTAGTGGTGGGTTTTTTGCTTGGGCTGCGAGAGGTTGTGGGTTTGACTCTGAGGCAAGGCCCATGGACTTTGTATGGCTGCATGTAATTGCCTAGTTCAGTGAACTGTGTTGCCTATGAGTTTCCATTGGATTGATAGGCCAAGTACTGTATTTTGCTTTTGTTTGCCCATTTTGTGTGCGCAGTCACTAGGATTATGTGAATTAATGTAGAGTCAGTTTATCACTTCTCTCTGTTGGTGTAGTGGTAGGCTCTTTGCTTGGACTGCGCGAGGTTGTGGGTTTGACTCTGAGGCAAGGCCCATGGACTTTATATGGCTGCATGTAATTGCCTAGACCAAAGGACTGTGTTGCCTATGAGTTTCCATTGGATTGATAGGCCAGGAACTGTGTTTGACCATGTTGTGTGCGCAGTCACTAGGTTTATGTGAATTAATGTAGAGTCAGGTTCCTACTTCTCTGTGTTGGTGTAGTGGTAGGCTCTTTGCTTGGGCTACAAGAGGTTGAGGGTTTGACTCTGAGGCAAGGCTCATGGACTTTGTATGGCTGCATGTAATTGCCTAGTCTAATGGACTTTGTTGCCTATGAGTGTCTATTGGGTTGATAGGACAGATACTGACTTTTGCCTTTGTTTGGCCATGTTGTGTGCACAGTCACTAGGATTATGTGAATTAATGTAGAGTCAGTTTCCCACTTCTCTGTGTTGTTGTAGTGGTAGGCTCTTTACTTGGGCTGCGAGAGGTTATGGGTTCAACTCTGAGGCAAGGCTCATGGACTTTGTATGGCTGCATGTAATTGACTAGACCAAAGGACTGTGTTGCCTTTGAGTTTACATTGGATTGATAGGCCAGGTATCGTCTTTTGCTTTTGTTTGGCTATGTTGTGTGGGCAGTCGGCAGAATTATGTGAATTAATGTAGAATCATTTTCTTACTTCTCTGTGTTGGTGTAGTGGTAGGCTCTTTGCTTGGGCTGCGAGAGGTTGTGGGTTTGAATCTGAGGACAGTCCCATGGACTTTGTATGGCTGCATGTAATTGCTTAGTCCAATGGACTGTGTTGCTTATGAGTTTCCATTGGATTGATAGACCAGGTACAGTCTTTTGCTTTTGTTTGGCCATGTTGTGTGCGCAGTCACTAGGATTATGTGAATTAATGTAGAGTCAGTTTCCCACTTCTCTTTGTTGGTGTAGGGGTAGGCTCTTTGCATAGGCGACGAGAGGTTGTGGGTTTGACTCTGAGGCAAGGCCCATGGACTTTTTATGACTACATGTAATTGCCTAGTCCAATGGACTCTGTAACCTATGTGTGTCCATTGGATTGATAGGCCTGGTTCGACTTTGTATGGATGCATGTAATTGTTTTGTCCAATGGACTGTGTTGCCTATGAGTTTCCATTGGATTGATAGGCCAGGTACTTTCTTTTGCTTTTTTTTGGCCATGTTGTGTGCGCAGTCGGTAGGATTATGTGAATTAATGTAGAGACAATTTCTTACTTCTCTGTGTTGGTGTAGTGGTAGGCTCTTTGCTTGGGCTGCGAGAGTTTGTGGGTTCGACTCTGAGGAAAGGCCCATGGAATTTGTATGGCTGCATGTAATGGTTTAGTCCAATGGACTGTGTTGCCTATGAGTTTCTATTGGATTGATAGGCCAGTTACTGTCTTTTGCTTTTGTTTGGCCATGTTGTGTGCGCAGTCACTAGGATTATGTGAATTAATGTAGAGTCAGTTTCCCACTTCTCTGTGTTGGTGTAGTGGTAGGCTCCTTGCTTGGGCCACGAGAGGTTTTAGGTTTGACTCTGAAGCGAGGCCCATGGACTTTGTATGGCTGCATGTAAATGCGTAGTCCAATGGACTGTGTTGCCTATGAGTTTTATTGGATTGATAGGCCAGGTACTGTCTTTTGCTTTTGTTTGGCCATGTTGTGGGCGCAGTCACTAGGATTATGGGAATTAATGTAGAGGCTGTTTCCCACTTCTCTGTGTTGGTGTAGTGGTAGGCTCTTTGCTTGGCAGAGGGAGGTTGTGGATTCGACTTTGAAGCAAGGCCCATGGACTTTGTATGGCTGCATGTAATTGTTTAGTCCAATGGACTGTGTTGCTTATGAGTTTCCATTGGATTGATAAGTGCCCCGGGGACACTGTTGGTGCTCGTGAGAGTCTATGGTGTTGTGTGGATAACACGGTGCAGGGCCGACAGGCAATGAAAGAAACAGGCACAAACAACAGTCTCTTTACCCTCTCCTCTTTTACTTCACAAACGGTTAGTCCTGGGAGACCGTTACAGGTGGTAGAGGGCTCCAGCCGGCCTGGAAGTAACTGAGATGTCGTTTTGGCCAGATGAGTATGAGGCCTACTCCTGTTCTTTTCCTTACTGTGATAGGACCCTGCTCTCTGAATTTAGCAATGGCCCTCTTGCTGCTGGGACTGGTGGTACGTCCCTTTCCCTCTGTGGTAGGCTGCGCAGGCCCTCTCTGGTGCTTCTCTGCTGGAGTCCACACCGGGCCCTGATGATGCAGCTGTACCTTCGGGCTGTTTATGGGCCAGGTGCTTGCAGCTCTCCTGCCCTTCGGATTCGGCTACCAAGGAGTATTTTAGGCCCTGGTGGCCACAGACTCCGATGTCCGAGTCTCTTCTGTGCCTCTCTGCTCCTCCTGCTTCCCTGGGCCAAGTTGCTCCAGCTCTAGGCCCCAGTTCCACAGGACAGCACACTCTGCGTCTGTACTCTCTGCTTTCTCCTACCGACTGAACACTAACCCCTCCCTCAGGTCAGGCTTAAGGAATGCTCCCTGGAATTCCAGGTTCAGAGCTCCCCCTGCTGGCCTGAGGGAGGAACTGCGTTGGATGTTAAACTTACTGGCCATTAGACCTCCAATTACCTCTCTAAGCTCAGCATTAACCCTTTGGAGGGGCAATCCTGTTGTGGCGACCAGGTCCTGGGGCACCACACTCCCCCTTAGTTAAACTCAGTTCTCCCGGACTGAAGAAAACAAAACAAAACATCTTACAACCTTAACCCCATTACGACCGCGTTACATTTTAAAACGGCACCAAAAAAGGGTACTTATTCCTTTCTGCCGTTTTAAAATGGCGGGCAGAAATAAGTGTATAGGGGGGAAGTATCTATAGACACAGTATAAGGAGACAGAAGGTGGGGAGGGGGAAGTATCTATAGACACAGTATGGAGGAGAGAGGATGGAGAGGTACAGTATCTATAGACACAGTATGGAGGAGAGAGGATGGGGAGGGGGCAGAATCTATAGACACAGTATGAGGGGACAGAGGGTGTGGAGGGGGCAGCATCTATAGACACAGTATGGAGGAGAGAGGATGGTGAGAAGGAACTATCTTTGGACACACTATGGGGTGAGAGTGGATGATGGGTGAATTATGGGGAGAGAGAGAGAGAATGAGAGGTGATGTATGGGGTGAGAGAGGATGGGGTCATGTATGGGAAGAGAGAGGATGAGGGGTCATGTATGGGGAAA